>NC_044064.1:17941485-18284610 GCF_902167405.1 Gadus morhua | reverse complement strand
TATTCTGGAAGACCTCAAGAAATTGTTCAGAAAACCTTCCAAAATATGTTAAGGAAACCCTCTGAATAATTTCCATGTGTGTTTCCAATATATCATTCCAAATGAATTCCAAATATCAGTATTATATATCAGTACACATCATCAGTGTTAACTTGTGTCAGTACAGTGACATATACTGTAGTGAAACTTTACACAGCCTGTATACTGTTTGGATATGAGTGGCTTCATGTGATACATCTTGTTCTGTTTCTGGTTGGCCTATTAAACTCCCTCTACAAGCAGAGAGAGTGATGCAGGAGTCGTATATCTGGGTCAGCGGTACAGCACTCGCTTCATTTAAATTCTACCCGCGGAACGATTTACCGCAACCGGCAAACCCCACAGAGAACAGTGTATTCAGGTGAGCCTTCAAATTTTAACAAGAATGTCTTATTAATTATTTATTTTTTCAAGTGAAAGAGGATGAAAGACATCCGGCCGCACAAGGAGAAATAAATAAATTTTCTTCAATGAATGATTCCTAGGGTGTTTTATAAAATTATATTATTTTATGGACAGGTCAAGTAATTATCGAATAAGCAATTAATTAAAACGGAGATGAATCTTCGGCTTGGGCATGTAGTCGGGACTTGTGTAATTCGCATAAACAAAACGTGATAAAAAAATACCTTTAGCAAATTCTTCAGTGATGTAATTTACTGGTTATTCTATAAGCTATTATCCACAGTCATGGTTTTTTCTTGAGTATGTACTTTATCTTTAGTTAGATATACATTCATATATATACATTTGCTTTGTTACATAACAACGGCTACGATGTGTCTTTATTGACAAGTATTTGAGAGACAATAGTTGGAATAGAAGTTTAGATGAGAGGAGTAGCGTAAGTGGAGAAGAGAATGAAGAGAAGGGAGATGAGCATTGGATGAGAAGACCAGTTATCTTACCTGCTTGGAAAGCCAGAGCTCAGAACTCTCCTCATGTCTCTGATACGTAAAGACAAAATAAGAAAGAATAGTTTTATTTAGTAACAGGTTTTCCTCAAAATCTAACAAAAAACATTAACTCAAGCAAACCAAAACCCTGGAGATTTGCATTTATATTGTGGACCACAAATCCTTTTCAAATTGCATCCATTCCCTGTGTTTTTTCAAATGAACAGAAAGGACAGACAGTCTAGGTTTGAGAGGAGTCTTGGCATTGGAGTCCAGACCAGTGGTAAGCTGCCTCACCTGGGCACCCCTTGTTTGGGCTTTGCCTGTCCTTGGCTTTGGAGCCAAAGGTTAACCTTGGAGCCAAAGGTTAACCTTGGAGCCAATGGTTAACCTTGGAGCCAAAGGTTTGATATGGGCTCACACAGCCACATTTAGCCTAGGCAACTGTGCACCAATTGTCATTGATTTTTGGGATTTGAGAACCCTGGTAACTTTCTGACGTATTGTGGGCATACAGCCCAAATTAGCAGAATAAGGTACGTCAGAATAATTTAAAAGGTTGCTGTGCGTACAGCACAGCAACATTTTAAATCATCTGACAGTTGTTAGATCTGAACAGCTCTTCTTGGACCGGATTTTGTTCAGATGAAAAGCCTTGCAGTGTGAGCTTGCCACTGCCAAGTCCTTCTCATCTACAATACTTACATGAGATGAGGAGAGATTCATCAAAGACTACTAACTTAGTGTGTGTATGTAGTGTGTATGAATTATTAAACACTTTTAAACAGACATTTATAAACTTTACCAATGTAACCACACACACACAAAATTCCATGGATTCCAATCCATTCCATAGCATAGAAAAAACACACATGCAAAACGCAGACATGCAAGCCCACACACACGCACACACACAGGGAGCAGGAGGTGGGAACAGGCTTACCTTGACGCAGGCGCCTGTCGTGGTATCACACACGGTGAGGATGGAGATGTTCTGGGCTCGGTTCAACCACCGCACACACGTCTTGGTCTTACTGATCCATTTCACCATGGTAACGTAGTGCTCCCTTTAACAACACATGCACAACCCCAACACATTGCCAAGGTAACGTAGTGCTCCCTTTAATGACACACAAACAACCACAACACATTGCCATGGTAACGTAGTACTCCATTTTACAAAATAAAGATCCAAGACACGTTTAATATCATTTTGATGCCGTTTTGCTAACAAAAGGCAGGCAAGACGCCTCAATAAACAAAAAGTGGAAATAATTCCAAATTCCTCTTGCTTGATAATAATAATCTGATCATAATAATTGTAATAATACAGGATTCATACATTCAGCCTTATCCTCACATCCTTCTCTTCCTTTGCTTTTATTTTCTTGGTATTTAATAGTACATAGTGATACCAGGAACAGGATGTTGTGTTAAATTTACCCTATTGTGATCCTCAGCTTAACTCAAGGATATGGTCACTACAGTGCAGGCCATGACAACACAGCCATGACAACACAGACAAAAACAACCAAATGCACCCAAACAAACCAACTGAAACTCAACGACCACCTTCAACAAATACATTCAATATGGGTGTTTAGCCGGCCTTGGCGGCCTCCTCCGCTCACCGGAGTTTGAGGCTGTCTGGGGGGGTGAGCTCCTGGGTGTGGGTGGGGCCGTACAGGTTGACCACGTACAGCTTCACCTGGGGGTTGGCCTGGCCCGCCTGAACACACAGACACGTGACACACACACTTGAAGAACAGCCCAATCTCCATCACACTGAGAGCTGGGTTCATGCAGCCAAGGGAAAGAGAACATTTAAATGAGTCCTGTCATCCGTAAAAATGGAGGGTAAAAGTTGATATAGAAGCTATTAGTCAGCAGGATAGTCCCTACTGGTTCGGCTGTTTGACTCCCATTGAAATGGTTCTGGGTTCGATCCCAAATGTCTGTAGTCTACCTGTAGGCCTCGCTGAGAAGGATGTTTAGCCTTAGCTCCTCCTAAATGAATGACATCTATTACAGCATCTGACTAAACGGATAATCGGTCAAACTGCAGTGTACAAAGTAAGTAGTTACGAATGAATGAGCTATTAGCAAGAATACACAAAAAGAGTTTACCTTCTGAGAAAAGTTCTAATTATTCATATATGCTTATCAGTGAATCTGAATTGATCAAGCTGCCCTTAAAAAAATTAAAACCTGAAAAGGGTGTCAAATATATCACTTCTAAAACCCCATGATGGGGTTTCTTCCTTAGTGTGTCAGTGGTGATACACGGACACCATATGTTGTTCTGTTGTTAGCGGTGTGGAGGCGCATGAGGGCAGAGGGTCTGAGTTAGAGGGCAGGGAGATAAATGACCTTGCGGTGCTAATGGGACAGGTGTTTTTAATGACCATAGTGAAGTGTGTGTGTGTGACTTAAAATTAGGCTGCAAAATGTTGTGTAAGGGGGTAAAAGGGTCTAAGCTGAGGTAAAGTATTCCACCGTAAAAATAAACAAGATTTATTATTTTGTTTATTAACTATTTTGTTTATTAATATGCACAGGTTATAGGTCAAATGTATTAAGTTAATTGTGTACAAGTATTATAAACAAATACAGGTAGCACTCCCTTATGGTCGCTGATTGACCTCTTCTTCTTCTGTTGGTCTCCCACACAAACTGTTAGACCGTTATTTCCGTTTTGTTACAGAGGTGTTATTCTGACACTTCTGATAAACTCTTCTGGAACAAAAGATATGTTCAATTTCACAAAACCAACCTGTTGAATAGAAGCTTCATTCAAGTACGGGCATTTGACTCATCAATGATCAAATGTACATCTAGCTAAAAACACAGGATTATTGGAGTCTAGGCTTGGTCATGCCAGTGCTACCGGTAGTAATAATACTTGTTAATACTGGTTAATCGTTGTTTACGTAGTGGAGGGTGTTTATTTGGGGTATGGGTACTGCTTGCACCTAGGCTAGGACAGTGCCATCGGTAGTAATGATAAGGGGGGTGTTTACCTTGGGGTAGGGGTACTGCTTGCCTCTAGGCTAGGTCAGTGCTATGTAATGATAAGGGGGGGTGCTACCTTGGTGTAGGGTTACTGCTTGCCTCTAGGGTAGATCAGTGCTATCGGTAGTAATGATAAGGGGGGTGTTTACCTTGGGGTAAGGGTACTGCTTGAATGTAGGTTAGGTCATGCCAGTGCTAGCGGTAGTAATGATAAGGGGGTGTTTACCTTGGGGTAGGGGTACTGCTAGCCCCTAGGGTAGGTCAGTCCTATGGGTAGTAATAATAAGGGGGTGTTTACCTTGGGGTAGGGGTACTGCTTGCCTCTAGGGTAGGTCATGCCGGTGAAGCGTGGCAGCACCATGTTGGGCACCAGGCTGTCGTTGAGGACCAGGAAGGCAAGGCGCTCCCCGTCTGGAGACCACCAGTGGGCCACTTGGGTCTGGAGGACCTCCTCTGCAGACACAGAGCAGTGGGGGTTCATTTCAGGGGGGAAGGGGATAATTAAGATAAGACGGAAATATTTGTTTTCAATGAGATGAGCAGTGTATCCCTCTTTAAATCACCCAACTCTCAATTCATACTTTGCAGTCACGTGACTACCATGGCTACCTGGTGGGCAACAGTCGCCGACAAAATGGCGATGAACAGCGGCCAGCTAGGAGAATTGCAGCCTTCCAAATTTCCAAAACTACAATCAATCAACTATTTAGACCATAAAGGTTCAAATTAGATATCAAGAAAAGATAAACATACTCGGAACTTGTGATCCATATACAGCACCCCCCCACTGATGTGTTCATTGCTTTGAAGTTGGCAATGTCTCGACCAGACGTGGAGTTTGGAGATATTTATATTTATCTTATAGAGAACCTGTCACCTTATACCGCACGAAAATTAAAGCCTACAAAAGTAGGATAGCTAATTTTTTTTCAAGAGTGGGTGGGTTAACAACGTTGTCGTATGGCAGGTGAAAAACAGGAATACCTTCATAATCAAAGCAAAGGCGAGAGAGCACTATCGAACTACCCGCAAAACGATCAACAAATACGGTAGCTTTTATCTGAATCAAATAACTTTTAAGTAGCTCTTTTATTTAATAGTTGAGACTATTGAAGTCTATTTAGCCTCACAGGACAAGGCCTGCTAATTCAAGATTTCCAAAGAAATTATATCAAGGCATAACCCAAGCGCTACGTAGCCATATAAGTGCAGCCATAGTATTACATGTCAATATAGTTCAATGGGAAGCAAAACAAGGCTTTCTTAAACTCAGACTTTATAACAGCGCTTTCCGTTGTAGCTGTTCCTCCGGGCTGAGCTGTGAGGGAAGACTTGAAACTGTATATGCTCCCTCCTTTGCAAACTGGTGATTTATGTTGTCATTTTTAATTGTCGTTTCCTCTCAATTTCTTTGTCCCAATTATGCATTCATCAACTTGTTTCCGCGTGTGCAAAACTCCTTAAATTGATCCCATTCAATAATGAATTAAAAGTATATTCTGTGTTAATCGAAAGTCGGAGTTGTCAAACTGAAGGATATCTGTGAGCTTTTTTCTGGTTAACAACGAGTCTTTAAGTCAAGCGTTGGATTGTTTCAGTCAGTTTTTTGGGCCAATGCAGTAAAAAAGGTTGGACACAGTACATTGTGTTTGTGATGTTATTTGATTTAACAATAAAGAATATACACACATTTGCATAAATAATCTGTGTACCTTCGGTTCAATCTTTCTCAAACAGGTGAACAGAAAAGCGACTGCAATGCTTTTTTTAGCATGGCATATGAGCGAATGCTCAAATTAACTTTGTAGCTGGGGAAGGGCGAGGGAAGGGGTTGAACTCTCAGTAGTTACCGTCACGAAAATGTACCTGTTTAATCGTGTCCCGGAGCATGATTCTGACTTTATTGAACCCATGCAGGCAAGAATAAGGACATGGTGAGTATGCATTTCCTTCATAGATACAATTTTAGATGTGGATGGTGATTGGTCAAAGAAAGATCTTGTTATAAAGAAAGTTTACATCAGTAAAAAGAGAAAGGATGTCCATATGACGAAAAAAATAATGAAAATAATGGCTGCATGGTCTAATTATATTTTTCTAACCATGTAATTATATATTTAGTTATAATTTGATTATATAGCATGTAATGAGACATTCTAGGAACAAAATATGCACATTCATTCCATAACCACGCCTTCCTTTTTACATATTTGATTAGAATACAGATTATAACGACCTACTTTGAGAGCAAGCGCTCGCACTCCCCTCTTTTTGCCACAGTGTTCGCAGTCTGGCAAGGGCATAACAGCAAGTTTGGTTCTCATCTTGCGACCAAACATCAGTTCAAAAGGTGAAACATTCGTCATTGAATCCGGGGTTGGCCGGTAAATCTGTAGGAAAGCGGTCATTGTTTCTTTCCATGGTGCAGCTTGTATGATGGCAGCTTGCACACAGCTCTTCAATCCTCGATTAAATCTTTCTACAGCTCCATTAGACGCTGGGTGATACACAGACACCTTGATCTGTCTTATGTTGCGGTTTTTTAAGAATGTGGAAAGGGCAGTGGAAATCTGTTGAATCCCATTGTCAGTCACTACACATTCAGGGTTGCCATAACGACTGAAGATATTAGCGAGGAATCCAATCATGACCTCGCTGGTAATTGATGCTGTAAAAGCCACTTCAGGCCATTTGGAATAGTAGTCAGCATGAGCAATGTCATACCTACAGTTCCATGGGGCTGTCTCGAACGGTCCTACTATCCAGACCTATCTTGGTCCATGGTACTGCATGCTAAGGTACTGGCTGTAGTGGTGCGTCGAAAGTCTTTGCCGTGCAGTCGTAGGCTTTGGCATAGCGTGCAGGCTGAGATGTAAGACTGAGCAAGGGCATTCATTCCAGGGAACCAATACAACTAGCGCAGGCATTGTTTAGTTTGTACTATGCCCTGGTGGTTTTCATGTGCCCGCACAACTAATGTTTTCCGAAAAGAAATAGGCACCACTAAGTGAGACCCGCGGAACACTAAGTCCCAGTGTTTATTTCGCATTTTGAAGTATGGTTGCAGTTCCGATTTTTGACAAGCAGGCCATCTTTTTGAATCTGTGCGCGCAGAGCAGAGATCTCTGTGCACGATGCAGAGGCAGATTGGAACACAGACGGTGCAATGGCAGCTTGTGCTGTGGAAAGCAATGCAACAAACTCAGTCTCTGGTTCTTAGGCAGGATCAGTAGGCAATGGTAATCGAGACAAGCAGTCCGCAGTTTGGTTCTGTGTGCCAGCACGGTACACTACGTCATGGTTGAAGCACAGCAGTCGGGCTGACCATCATGCGATGCACATTCCAGCTCTGTCAGCACCTTTAGTAGATAGAAGAGTAGTGAGGGCCTGGTGATCGGTACGCAGAGTGAACCTGTGCCCCCACAGGTATGTTCTCCACTTCTCGACTGCCCAAACACTGCCTAAGGCCTCTTTTTCAACTGTTGCACATTTTCTTTCTGCCTGTGTCAACTTTACTGAAGCAAATGCGACTGTGCGTTCAATGTTGTTAGGGTGTATCTGCGTGAAGACGGCGCCTACGCCATAGTCAGAGGTGTCTGTAGAACCGATGCTTGGCAGGGCAGGATCATACAAGGCCAATGCTGAGCTGTCCACCAACAGCTGTTTCAACACCCTGAAACACTTGTCAGCCGCATCAGTCCAAGTCTGAGTCACTGCGAAGGACGGTACGCAGTGGCTCAACCACAGTTGCATAGTTGTGTATGAATTTGTTGTACCATGAAAGCATGCCCAGAAATGAACGCAAGGTGCCTGCATTGTGTGGTGGAGGTGCTTGTGCAATTGCTTTAACATGTTCTCTATCCGGCTCGATGCCTTGTGCGGACACCAGAGGCGGAGTGGCCGTCGGGACGATCGGGAGATTTCCCGGTCGGCCGGCGAGGTCAGGTGGACCGGCCCACAATTGTGTAGCGGCCTGCGAAGTCAGTTGGACCGGCCCGCAATTGTGTAGCGGCCTGCGAAGTCAGTTGGACCGGACCACAGTTGTGAGAGGCCGCGAAGCGTCTGCAAGCCGGCCCTGAGCATAATCTATTCCCCGTCAAGACGCCGTGAAAATCCCCGAAATAAACAATATATGTTTTGAGAACATCCAACCAATATTTATACCACTTGCTTACTCTCTATGTTTCATTCATGTTTTTTTTTATATATTATTTATTTTTACTTCATTTAAGTAAAAAGCCACCGGGAGGATTCTCCCAGTGGCTATTAGTGTCCCACTCCGCCCCTGGCGGACACTAAGTAACCCAGAAAGCGCAGACTGGACTGTCTGAACTGGCACTTTTTTATCATTGAGACGCAGACCTGCATTTGTGAGCCGCTGTAACACTTCTTGAAGTGCAGTGTCATGCAGCACTTGGGTGCGTCCAAAGCATATGATGTCATCTAGATAGTTGTTCACGTTTGGAACACCTTGCAGGACGATCATCTTCTGAAAAGCAGCTGGAGCTGACGCTAAACCATAAGGTATCCTGTAGAATCGGAAAAGGCCTTCATGGGTTACAAATGCAGTCAAATCCCTACTATCCGGATGCAGAGGAAGTTGATGACAGGCACTCTCAAGGTCAATTGTGGAAAACATGATTGACCCAGCAGGGGTAGAAAGCATCCATATGTGGTAGAGGATGACTGTCCACAACTATGGCTTTATTTGGTTCTCTGAGGCCAACACACATTCTTGTTTTCTTCTGTTTCACGACGATGGGCAGTTCTGACAATGGACAGTGTCAGAACGATAACCTGTTGAACTAGTGGGTTTGTGGTAGGCTACACCACGGGATGCATCTGCAGACCACGGGCACATAAATAAAGGTAAGACGTGATATTTATTGCTTAAGATTTGCTGGTGCTGTGGCAAGTTCTTTTGTGTTTTTTGCACTCAAGTGGTCGGCTGTTTTAACTTGCAATTGTTAGTCGGTGGAGTCAGTCACTTGTTGACACAGAGTGACTTTTGGTCATTCTTGCTTTGCTTGAATTCTGGGGGGGAGTGCATGAGTTTTGGTCAGAATGCCTGATGTAGGCTAGATTGGATGGAATGCGTGTTGTGAATTGAGAGTAGCCAGCTCATGATGTGATACAGCGTTCAGCTGTGCAACAAATATATTTTTCTTTTTCAATCTTGACGAATTCTGTAGTGCTGTCTGTAGCCACACGTTTGCGCCTTCTGAACTTAAACACGCAGTTAATTTCCTTTCCTAGCTCCTCTTGTTTATGTTGGTAGCCTAGCCATGTCACTTCACATTGTCAACATTGGATACATTGAGCAGAACATAGTGGGTCATATGTCCGATGCGTTTTGGAAAAGTTTTCTTCATGAAACGTGCCAGACAGATTTTGTATACATTTTAGTAATTAGCTACATGGGTATGCCGTCTTTCAGAACCTTTCATTACCGGCACTAAAGAGCGAAAAAAGAATGCATCCTCATTGTACCCAGCACTTCTGAAAATACACATCCGAATGCGTCTCTGTCCCCAGCACATTTCAAACCAAACTGACGCCCATGGACTGGATGTCCTCCCTAAGACGTAACCAGGGCTGTAGTGGAGGGTAAACGCACATAAACGCCGTTTACGCACGTCTGTAATTTAGGAAATAGCGTTTACGCACCTCTAAATAGCGTTTACGCACCTCTAAGTGCCGTTTACGCACCTCAAAGTTCCCTGTGCCTTGCATTCTGCCGTTGGAATAATCGGAAAAATTTGGTATCATTTTAAAACACCTAAGAAAAAGTTTCATATTGTTGAACAAATAAAAGCTGTAGTCTGAATCATTTTCATCTGCGCTGTAGGCCTATGATATTATAGTCTGTGACCCTCCAATCAGTGCCTTGCGGCTGCGGCAGCGACACCAATCAGTATGTAAACACATGGCCCTACGCGTTGTGGATTATCATGCCTGCCTACCTGTCATTAATTAGCCATGGATGTCAGGTGATTTTTAAAGAGACCTTCGAGTGCTCCCACTCCAACAGATGCCCGAAAAAGGCCTCAAGTGCAAAGTAAGACTGAAGATGATCAATTCACATGAGTTGTTTTTGTGATTTATGAATCAATTTTACTTGACGAACTATTAAATGACTACGAGCATTCAGTTTGGCCAAAGCGTAGTCATGCTATCCGTGTACTGCCCATGTCAAAATGAGCAAAAGTCAGTCAGAGTTTTACTATCCATATCAAACTTCGGTTTTGGCGTATCAACTTCGCTATAGCTCGGTCGCTCCTCAATTTGGAGATGCGAGGTTGGCGGTTGCAGCCGTGAACTCCGCGGCTAAACCGTGGATCAGGCGGATGACGCGACAAAAAATAAATTCGGGCTGTTGGCGGTTAAACCAATAAAAATAAAATTATTTATAAATATTTTTATTTTATTATAAATATTTTAATTTTATTATTTATTTTCTTTAAAGTTATTTTCCCAGCAAACTGGCCTGTTCCCCTAGAGGAACCGTATGGGGAATCCAAGGTGAAACAACTTGCCCAAAGGTTCAGACTTGATGAGAGAAAAATTCTTGAAGGCTATAGGGATTTCAAGGATAACTCAAGCATCATTCCAGAAAACCTTGCACCACTCCTGAATATCCACCATCTCATTCCAGTTAGCACTGCTGAGTGTGAGAGGGGGTTCAGCTTAATGAACATCATAGTGTGCCCCCTGAGATGCAGTCTGCACATGGTCACAGTGTCGTCCTTGATGTTTATTCAACTGAATGGCCCACCACTCACAAAGTTCAATCCAACACAGTATGTGAAGTCCAGGCTGGTGAAGCACAGGGGAGCCATGAAACCCAGAACACGCCCCTGCAAGGCAGGACCTGACGTGGAGGACAGGGAGGCCCTCTGGGCACTACTGTGAAAAGCATGCATACTAATACACACACATACACACATGCGATATATAGATAGTTCTTAATCTACACATACTTTTCTTTACTGTTGAAATTTGAATAACTTGAATAAACTACAAACACATTCATTGACTGTCATTGATTGATTTATTATGACTTTAATTTATAACATAATGGAATATAGCCAGGCTAGCCTTACAGAGTCGCAACACTTTGCGTTGCGTTGCGTCGAGGTCGGTCTGATCACAAAATTCATAGTTTACCCACCTCTAATTTGACCACTACAGCCCTGGACGTAACTAATTCAATTTGCAACCGTTTATCTTCGTTCAAACCATTTAATATATCTACACACTTGTATCTTCAATAATATCCAAACGGCATTTCGATATCATTTATACTTTCTTTAGAATCACAATTTTAGTTTGAAACCGTCATATTCGGCCGCATTGAAGCCATCTGCCCATTCTGACATTCAAATTACATAAGACGTCGTAACTCTGTCAAATTTCAACAGTTTACCTTCGTTCAAACCATTTAACAAATCTACACACTTGTATCTTCAATAATATCGAAACAGAATTTCGATATAATTTATATTTTATTCAGAATAACAGTTTTAGTTTCATACCGGCTTCGATTTCAGTTGGTCTCATTGATTTACGTTGACGCTGGAGCATGAGGACGTTCAGCAGTGTTGCCAGATTGGGCGGGTTTCCCCTCCAGATTGGGCTACTTTGGTCGGACGTTCAGGCAGTGTTGCCAGATTGGGCGGATTTTCCCGCTCTATTGAGCTATTTTTAATCACTCATCGGCTCGCCATTCTCGCCAACACACACACGCACACGCACACACCCTCACACACCCCAGCAGTGCAGGGCAATACAGTGCAGACCTTTCCGATTCTTCAGTTCAATTAATTTTACATTTCTGCATTTTTTTACATTTATAGACAGCCGTCTCATTCCCGCTGCTTATTTGCTTTTATTTAGTTTTATTTTATTGGTGCTGAGATCGGGCTGCCAGACGGATTAAATTGATGCGTTGATCACAGATAGCATTCAATTAGGCTACCTGCAGAGCTGAAGCTGCCGAAGTTTGTCCGGGACGGATAAATAGATTCATCCACAACTGCTTGCTGCTGACATGGCCACATTTGCTGCTGCATTTAAGGACATCTATAGCTGAGGGATCGGTTGATCATCAGCTGAGCTAGTTGGTCGGAACAGGTGTGCACGGCGTGATACCCACTCATCTCCAACCCACACTGTGCCTGTTGATTGGGAGGGGAGCTTCATGAAGGCCTTAAGGTACACTGCCTCTGAACTTTTGCGATTTGCTTCCTATGCCTCTATCAGCGATGAGGTTCGCACCCTCTGTATAACAGCGAGGATATCCCTTCGGAAGCCATATATTCATCGTGGCTCTGGTCGCATCTCCCGGTGCGCCACAGAGACCGCCCCTTCCATGCGCTATGCCTGCAAATGGCCCGCCACGCAAGCATCGCCCTCAACACCGAGCAGAGGAGTGCCATCCTGTGCCCTCCACCACTCATCACCGGCCTCTGCACGCTTTCCAGGTGGAAACACTTCCACCCTATCGCACATCTTGGACGACTTCAATGGAGCTGCTGAGAATGTCACATCCTCACCATGTCAGGCTGCACCTGAACCGCCGCAAGACCTTCATCCGATGGTAAAAGTTCTCACAGCTGGTTCACCACAGGAAGTTCTACAGCATGCACAGGACCCTTCTCCCGTCAAATTTGCTTTATTGAATCCATGATCTATCCGTAACAAGACTTTCATTTTAAACGACCGCTTCACGTCCCATAACCTTGACTCTTTGTTTATAACGGAGTCTTGGCTCAGCAGTAATGACCTTGTTCAACTGGGTGATCTCTGCCCTCCTCACTGCAGCTTCATAAATTCCCCTAGGGCTACTGGTCGTGGAGGTGACCTGGTCACTGTTTACAATGACAACTTTAAATGTAGAATTGTACAAATCGATATGTTCTCCACTTTTGAGGTACAGCTTGTAAAGATAAATGCACCCTCCTCTGTGCATTAGTTTACCGACCACCAAAAATTAATTGTAATTTCATTCAAGAATTTGCTGATCTACTATCTTTTATGGCCTCTCGCTCTGAAAATTTCATGATTTTAGGAGATTTTAAGATTCACATCGGTTGCCCATCAAAACCTTTGGTTAAGGAGTTTTTATGCCTTGTGGACTCTTTCAATCTTGTGCAATCTGTTATGGCCCCGACACATCAGAAAAGCGACACATTAGACCTAGTATTGTCTTATGGTTTCAGTGTTTCCAACATAAAAATTATGGATGTTGGGGCTCTGATCATTTTTTGATTTTATTTGAATCTATTATGTTTTGTTCCCCTTTATCTCCCCCTAAGTCCTATTCCTTTGCCCGTTCTATTAATTCCACCACAGCCACAAAATTCTCTAATACTTTCATACTCTCTCAATCACCCACTATCTCTGTTGCTATTTTCACCTGCTCTGACATTGAAGAATTAGTCACTCTCTTCAATGCATCCTGTCTGGAGACCTTAGACTGTGTTGCCCCACTAAAACAAAAGCGGGTCAAAACTATCACCACTCCATGGTTAAATGCCATTACCCGTTCTGTCAGAAAATCCTGCAGCAAAGCAAAGCGTAAATGGAAAAAAGAGAAGCTTCAGGTATTCTATGACATTTTTAGGGATTCTCTAAATATCTACCAAAACTCTGTTAAGACAGCAAAGGTAGAGTATTATGCTCAGCTCATCAACAATAATGCTCATAGGCCAAAAGTTTTATTCAATACCATAAATTCTATTTTAAATCCTGCCTCTATCTATTTTAAATGAAACCTAGCCTTGAGCCCAGTGACCTGAAGAATTATAGGCCTATTTCTAAGTTACCTTTTCTGTCAAAGATATTAGAAAAGGTTGTCCTCTCTCAGGTTTCTTCCTATTTGAGTGCATTCAATATCTGTGAAAAATGTCAGTCAGGCTTTAGAGCTCTGCACAGTACGGAATGTGCTTTGCTTAAGGTCCAAAATGACATTCTCTTAGCAGTTGGTTCTTGGGCCCTCTTGGTGCTTCTTGATCTGAGTGCAGCATTTGACACCATCGACCATAACATCCTATTAAAACGCTTGGAGGATGAAGTTTGTCTCCAGGGTTCTGTTTTGCAATGGTTCTCCTCTTATCTTAGTGATAGATCATTTTCAGTTAGTTTAGGCAATTTATCCTCTTCCTCTGCCCCTATAAAGTGTGGTGTTCCTCAGGGTTCCATTTTGGGCCCTCTTTTATTCTCTCTTTATATGCTACCCCTTGGGTCAATTTTTAATAAGTATAACATTCAGTACCACTGCTATGCAGATGACACTCAGTTTTACCTTCCTGTTAAAGTGGAAATGAAGCAATGAGAACTGTGACCATTTTTTGGTTGCTTTTTCATTTTTGAAAATACATGGATTTTCATTAAACCTGAAATTCAAGTAGTTTCACTGGAAAATCACATGTTGACAACGACTTTCGCCACTAGGGCGCGGCCATGTTTTAAAAATACATGCGCTACGTCATGAGATCAGAATGATTAACGCTTTCAAATAAATATGTAAAATCTTGGAAGAAGAACAGGGGGGTCATTTTGTATTGCCCCTGGCTGTTCAAACGAATATTATCGGGTAAAAGAGAGCGGTAAAATAGTTCATTTCCATGTCATTCCTGTCAAGAAACCTAAACTGCTCCAAAGATGGTTAGCTGAATTGAAACGCCTCAGCCCCCCAATGGGACCAGGGCAGAGAGTATTTAGTGACCACTTTATAGAGGCTGATTACATTGAAGAGGGAGCTTTTGCTGAAGATGGGAGATTTGTTCGCCGTCCCACCAATCGCCTGAAACCAGATGCTGTGCCAACAATTTTTAATTTTAGTGGCTATAGTGCTGGAGACAAGGACAGACCTAAATCTGACCCGGGCGCAGAGAAAGAGCGCAGAAACGCGCTTGCCAGGCAGAGGAACGAGAGGTAAATGTAGCTTCTACTACTAGAGAAACAGAGAAATAAGTACACTCACTGTTTGAAGATTGTCTTGTTTGCAGACTAGCTCGCTCCATGCTCTTGATAATTTCTAATCCATCGCCAAAATAATCCATTGTTATCGGAAATAATCCATTTGCAAACACCGTCGGTTGCACTATTTTCGCATATTCATGTGCACACCCAAATGGCACGACAATTACTTGTATCATGATATGAACGAACTGTAAGACAGGGCGGTAGCCCAGCTGCTGCACCCTACTACTTTTCATAGCTGTAAACAACATCCTGTGGACGGGCAGAGCCGGGAGATGTCAGTCATTATCTCCTCCACATTATCTCCTCCATATATGCAGTATATATATATATATATATATATATAACATAATAATAGCACCACATAAGCACCACCGATGGTTTCCTGTGCGCTCAGATACATCTCTCTCTCCTTCATCTATTGCTCCTCCATAGTCAGGCTCTGTTGGGGGCACTAAAACTCCCACTGCTCTTACTGGCTCAAAAGCATAGGCAATTGGATGCCTGCCCTCATTGGTGGTCCATATCCATTTTGTTTCTTTTAAAAGGACAAACTTAAAGGAGGCAGAGTGTGGTTAGGAGGAGTTCAGGTTATTCGATTATCATATTAATCTGCTGTCTAGAAGTAAAAATCATAACTGGTTGAAAAATGTCTGGGAAGAGCTAAGCGCTGTTTCGTCCTGTGATACTGTCATATTAATACTGAGGGTCTAAAAAATGTAAAAAGGAAAAACTTAAAGGAGGCAGAGAGTGTGGTCAGGAAGATTTCTGTTTATTAGATTATCATATTAATCTGCTGTCTAACAGACAAAAATATAATAACTGGTTGAAAAATGTCTGGGAAGAGCTAAGCGCTGTGTTGTCCTGTGATGCTGTCATATTAATACTGAGGGTCTAAAAATCTTAAAATACATCTATCAATATAATGCAACTTTAATTGTCTTTCATTTACAGATTTATTTTGAGAGAATGTTTTATGAGGACATCTGATATAACCATCCAGAGCAAAGGAGATTTTGAAAGTATACACTTAGGGTGCACTCACACTAGGCCATCTGGCCGTGGCCGTTGGCCGTTTTCACACCTAACCGTGCTCTACTGGCCCCATTGTTCTCTGGCCTTCACTCACACTAGGCCATCTGGCCGTCGCCATTGGCCGTTGCAACTGTGGCCTGGCCACGGTAGGCTCTTGTACATACGTCATCACGTCGTAACTCGTAGCACGTCATCACCAAGTGTCAGCTGCAAGGACCATAATAAAGTCTGCCGCTGTAACGTTAAAATTGTACCGGGGGCGAAAATTGTACCGGCCTACGTCATCAGTTGTTGACAACTTGACAACTGATTGGGTTGTCCGTTGCCGGGCAGGTTTCAAAAAACATTCGGCTCATGTTCCCAAAGACGAAATAACATAATACAAATAACGGACCGCTAGATAACACTTGTTTTTACTTTATTTTTGTATTGTTTAATCGAATTTAGCTAGTAAACTGAGTTTTTAAAGCAGGTTTCAAAAACCATTCGCGCTTATGTTGCCGAACACCAAATAACATAATACAGATAACGGATCGCTAGATAACACTTGTTTTTACTTTATATTTGTATTGTATTGAATTGTTTAATCGAATTTAGCTAGTAAACTGAGTGTTTAAAGCAGGATTCAAAAACCTGTCTTGTCACGCTCAATGAAGGAGTGCAATGAACGAGCATGAAAGTTCGCGAATGTTCAAGAACCTTCCTACGTCATTCGACGCGATCGCCCGTTGCCAGGCCACAGACGATCGCGTCGTCTGTTGCCAGGCAGGTTTGGAATTTGTCAACAACTGATGACGCAGGCCGGTACAATTTTCGCCCCCGGTACAATCTTAACGTGACACCGCCAGTCAGAGTTTTAACAACAATGGACAACAACAAAGAGAACATAGTTCGCACTTTGCTGAGTCTGTTGCTTATTTGGATCCGTTCTCAGATAGAGCCCACTCTCACTGATGTTTTTTTCGAGTACGCAAACAAGCGTAAACATCGCTTGACGCCATGTTTACCGTTTACCGTTTCATAATAAAGGCTCGTCGCCGTTATTATGTCCATGGTCGTCGCATGGACTATACGTCATCCAGCTCAGGTTGCGTAGCCGTGCGTGTGCGCGTGTCGGCTCATTAGCATCTGTACCGTGGCGGCCCGTACGTAGCAGCACACCTCTCCCAAGTGGCCAAGTTGGCCTGGCCTGGCCAGACTGGCCACACTCACACTGGCCGATTTGAGCACGGTTAGTGTGAAAACGTCCACGGCCACGGCCAGCTGGCCTAATGTGAGTGCTCCCTTAAAGACACCCTGGCCTCCCTCCCTTGGGATGGTCTTAGAACAGTCCCCTGACAGCCACATATACCCTTTTGTTTTTTCTTTTTTTGTCAGCGCCCTTGATTTTTACTTGCTGTTACAATCAATATATCATTCATAAATCGTTAAAAGAAATGCTCCTCAAAATGAATTGCCCGACCCAGCTTTGACCGGTTCCCTCTTTAAGTGAGACACAGGGAGATGTGCACCGTCCACAACCATGCTCTTAAACCTTCTGCCTCACCTCAGAGCAGTGACTCTTTGAAGTCGCTTAATGTGTTCCCGCTTGCAATGAGCCCGAATCCAATTCAAGCTTTCCAAAAATACACGTTTCTTTGAGATTGCTGAAATTAAAAGCTTATGACATTCTTGTTTGATTAAGTTAAGACTTTGGAAAGCAGGGCTTTTGATAGTCCTAGCACATGCCCTGCATGAAATAGCTTGTAACTAACTAGCTGTTGCGTCGCGAAGCCTTGTCTTTCAAATTTAATTGGACAGACAGGAGGGTATGACTGAGTTAGCGGCAAACGACTTTGCCTACCTTCGTACAGCCAATCAGCAATCCCGTTGAAGATGACCCCCTCCTTCCCAGAGGAGGTGAGCCGGAGCGAGTTGCTCTGGACGTCGGACTGGTAGTAGATGTTGTTTTCAAAAATATAGATCTGCATGGGGAGGCAATCAGTTACAATGTGATGCATATCTAATATTGTAATGCAGCAGGGGCTGTATTCTGCTGAAATTGGTTCAGATAATTGGCAGAATTTTGGTATTTTTCTTTCCTTTTTATGAAGCCTGATATGTAATTAAGCATAACAGTTTATTTGCGGTACAGTTGAGAGTGTAAGAATTTGTCATTAGTGTCATCAAGTGGGCTCCTCTCTTTGAAAGTGCTGTAATTGCCTCCCCCCACCTTTAGATGAATTAGTCAAAGAGCTCAACACTGCAAAACGCTTTCACATAAAGACGCTGTTTCATGCCTGATAAGAGTGCTTTTAAGGGGTTTGTCCTCTGGCAGCCCTGCATGAAAAGTGATACCAGGTGGTTGAATTAACCAGCACCATAGGATCAGCAGTTCCTTCCAGCAGAGGTATCAAGTTCATCTTGTGAAGTCACCACCCAATTTAGCTTTTGTGCCAAATTGCGTATTTCTTATACTTTTTTGCCATGTCTAGAAAGCCAGATGTCTTAGGCACTGTCAGTGGTATTATCTTACAACAAAAGTCCCCATAAAGACTGTTAAAGTCAGGTCGATTCTGCCCTGAGCATCCAGTGGACTGAGAACTGGGTCGACTGTCCAGAATAAACACAGCAGGAGGCACCTATTTATGGAATGAATATTGTTCTTTCATTCTTTTGATCCGATTTTCATGGCACCCACTGTGAATGTTCAGGACTTTAAATACATGCCATTTTGAGGAAGTTACCTACTAAGGTGGTTGAGGATTAAAAAAAAGGGGGGGGGGTTTCAGGGAATTGGCAGTTATAGGGTAAGATGACAACATGCCCCCAAGCAGGGCTCCACATAGAAGAGCATTGAAGCTCAGTGTGTTACAATGTACAGGGAGAAACCCAGCACAGACCAAAATAAAGGTTTAGTTTAGATTCACAAAATGAATCATAGCATTGCCAAATTTGCTGCATCCAAAGAAAATGATCAACGCATCGGTAGGCCTCACTAATGCATCTCCAACACCTGTCCTGTCTGATATGGAGTCCCAGCTCGTGGCATGTGACATGATTTTATTTTCTATTGCAAACCATAACCAATTGGGAACCTCCCTGAAAGGGAAGACTACAATAGTTCCAACAGAAAAGAAAATAGGGCCACCATTTGTAACTAAGTAGCAAGTAAGTAACATGCCCCTACCATCTTCCCAAAGCACCATCATAAAAAACTATGATGAAACGATGTTAGAATCTCGTTCTGTTCCCCTGCACATTCTTAGCTAATAGCATGCAAGAATCTACGGTGCAAAGAAACACACACACACCAAAACCTTACGTGCATGAACAAACAGACGCACATATGTGAGCACAGGCACAAACTCACACACACATACATACACACACACTCACACGCACACAGGAATCCCAAAAAATAATGACAAATCTTCCAAGGTTAGCATATATATATACACATACATATGAAATACAAAAAGTCAAAGTAAAGAAGTCGAAATTTGAAATAAATCATAAAATAACCATGACATGAGACGGAGAAACACTGCACAGATTCTGCATTAGCATTCCTGTAAACAAGTGGACCAGCTCTTACACCAAAGAAGGAAAAACATTTTAAAAATGCACTCCATTCTAATACATTCCAAAGAAGAATTAAAAAAGAAAAAGAAAATAAATCCTTGAAACAGAACTAGCTTAAAGCAGGAGCAGAGTGGGGCCCTGTGTGCTGGAGCCAGATGAGTGAGGTAGAGGTGGAGGAGGAGAGTGCACTAGAGAGACGACACGCGCGCGTGTGTGTGTGCGAATGCATATGGATGAGTTTTTGCTTGTGTGTGTATGTGTGCGTTCGCACGTGTCCGTTTGGGCATTTTCTCTGTGGGTCCATCTGTGTGTGGATGCATATGCATGTGTGTGTGTGTGTGTGTGTGTGTGTGTGTGTGTGTGTGTGTGTGTGTGTGTGTGTGTGTGTGTGTGTGTGCGTGTGTGTGTGTGTGTATGTGTGTGCGTGTGTGTGTCTATGTGTGTGTGTGTATGTGTGTGTGTACCACTCACCAGCTGTTGACCCTGAGTTCCCCAGGCAGCGTACTGCAGCACAGAGTTGACGACCTCTGGAGGGTCTAGTTCCCATACCTCACTGGAGGAGCCCCGAAAGGTAGAGAGAGAGCGAGAGAGAGAGAGACAACACACACGCACACAGAGAGAGAATTAAAATCTAAACCATTAGACTAGTTAACAACATGGCAGCGTATGGCTAAGTGAAAATTCTTCATTAGCTTAAGAGTCAATGAGTTAAATTATTGTTTACTATTTACTCATTAGGTCAATTAGGAGACAATTATACACACGATGCACAGCTTATACAGATAGAGCTCATTATGGGCGGATAGGGTTTAGACTTGTTGCCTTAGCTAGATGAGTTCTTAGTTATTCAGTCATTCAATTGGTTAGTTAGCTGGTCCACCAACTTCATGAAAACTCTGATGAGAAACCACACTAAACTCTGACTTTAGAAGAGTTAAGGGACATGCTGGCCCAAGACAAGGTGGTATGCATGACTACAAGCCTCTACAGCGCTGTCGCCAAAATGCTGCCACGGGAGATGGTATCAAAGGTCAAACACAAACTAATCTTCTCGCTGAGCCAGTGACAAGATAAGCTAAATACGTCCTGTCCGGAGACCAACATCCTTTGACCGAGTATCTGGAAATGTTTCCAATTAAACACGTGTAATCAGTCTGGCCAGCCTATTAAATCTGAAGTCAGTGAGTCTGTTAAATTAGTACATATAGCATGGTGCCAGCATCAAAACGTCAAAGAAGTTAGTGATAACTGCCTTTAATGAAAAAGGTAATTTACTCCTGCCAAGTGAAGTCCCTTTCTGGCTCCAGACTTTTAGCAAATCTTACCAACATCAAATAATCCTGTTCATCATGTTCATCCTCTTCATTACCACCATCCACATCCGCACTTTCCACCATTTCCTTCTTTGAGTCATAGCTGGGAAACGATTGTTATTTTCTTTTGAAATATTTTATTTCCTATAGCAGGCCTACATCATTGTGAATAGATCTAAATTCGAGCCATTTTGAATCCAATTGGCTAAAAGTCAAGGCTTGAATGATCAGCTACCTTTACAACATCAGACGTTAGCGTTGTAATCAAAACATATGGCCATATGGTCCAATGAGATAGACCTTGATCTTTACATATTTTTTCCATCTGAGTATTTCATGTAATGGGTCCATCCACATCCTTATCAGGTCAGGGGCAACGACATGCCCGGTGTGAGAGAGAGAGAGGGAGAGAGAGAGAGAGAGAGAGAGAGAGAGAGAGAGAGAGAGAGAGAGAGAGAGAGAGAGAGAGAGAGAGAG
The DNA here is from genome assembly GCF_902167405.1 of Gadus morhua. Classification (NCBI taxonomy): domain Eukaryota; kingdom Metazoa; phylum Chordata; class Actinopteri; order Gadiformes; family Gadidae; genus Gadus; species Gadus morhua. Next base: position 18,263,288 of record NC_044064.1, on the reverse strand, counting down.
AGAGAGAGAGAGAGAGAGAGACTAACCGCGTGTGGATGTTGTAGACGCTGTAGGACGCCACGTAGGAATGCCGGTACACCTAAAGAAATCAGAGAGAGAGAGAGAGAGAAAGAGAGACAGTGGAAACTTTTAACCAGAACACAGGGGCTCACTGAGTGAGTGAGTCAGATAGAGCGAGAGAGTATGAGGGAAAACATAATGTATATTTTCCACTTATAATTTCTTTAATTGTTTTACTATAGAATAGAATAGATTAGAATGGTCTTGTTTGTCATTATACTTAGGTACAACAACATTCCACACGGCCTCTCCAACTGTAGTTAAATTAAGACAAAATAGATCAATTCAAATAATTGCACACAAATCTGCAGCACAGTGTTTATAGATGGTAAGCGTCTGCTACTACAACCTTAAGGCACTACTTAAAATTTGAAAGTTGAATGTTAATAAATCAATTCCAAATCTTTGTGTCTCTGTTTGTCAAAGTACTTGATGTGTCTTTACGTTTAGAAATCACTGTCTGTCGTTTTATAGTTTTAGTTGAGAACTTATGACTTAAGTTTTTGTTGAAATAAAAACAAAAACTGTATATCCTACTATAAGATTGGCTGGGGTCTTGCTCTCCCGAGAGAGGCGTGGCTGGGTGGGCATGAAGGGTTGTGTAACAATCTTTGGATGTTATTGTCTTGCATTTCTGAAAATGTTAAGTTATCTTTTTTTACTGGTTATGTACTTTGGCAATGTAAATCTAAGTTTCCATTGCAAGAAAATGCCAATAAATCTCTTTGGATTCAGTTGAATTAGAGACGAGAGAAAGAGATAGCGAGTCAGAGCTATAGCAAGAGAAAGAGTGATTTAACATCAAAACAAAAAAAGAAAGAATGGGGGGGGGGGGGGTCTCCAGAATCTGCAGACAATACAATCTGCATGGATGACAGCTGGGTGATGAGATTTGTTAATTCCATGCGAGGAACTCATCATGGCAGAACTCATCATGGAGGATCCCTTCTGTGTTGAAAGCCCACGAGAGATGAGAGAGTGTGGAGGAGAAATGGCCTGACAGCGGCACACAGAAAAGGATTGAGAGATAGACAGAAGGGGTAATAGATAGAGAGCTAGAGTCAGGGAGGGAATGAAAGGAAGAGAGAGGACGAGAGAGTTGGGGAGGGACCGAAAAGCAGTGAGAGATAGAGAAGAATAAACTATGGCGGTGACAAAAAGAGAGACCAATAAATGGAGAGAAAAAAAGAAATGGGGGGATTGATACAGAAAGAGTTAAAGATAGATGTGGCATCTGGAACTGTAAAGACATGCAGAACTGTGCAAATTCTGATAGTGAAACTCTAGTTTGCACACGATTAATGCATCTTATTTCGTAGAAAGCAAATGGTTATTACATAGTTAGCACACACGGTTACCAAGTTTTTAGTGCCTAGTAGACATATGGTTGGTTGATTGCCCACTCTTAGCATGTTTAACACACAATTAGCACATGGTAAGCACATGGTTAGCTCACTGTTAGCATATGTCTAACCATTAATGAATGGTTAGCACATGTTTAGCATACAGTTACTAGATAATGAGCACAGGTGTTTTATTTGAGATCTTGAAAATGAAATGCTGTTGAACTCTTAATCCATACACTGATGAGGTAATTACCGGAGCTGGATAAAATATTAGGCAAAACAATATCTCGGATGGACAGCTACACTGATTAGCAGTGATTCGGGATGGACGTGAGAAGGTTCTGTGACTCAGGGCTATGATTGCATGGCTGAAACAGCTGGACCCTTGGCCGTGAATGCTCTAAGAGCAAATCGCAAGATTATTGGTCAAATAAATTGAACTATGGAAACTGTTTCTTAGTGCCCAAAATAATTGTACAATGGTCTGGAAGTATTTTGTATGTATATAATTAATATATAATATAGTATAAATAAAATAAAGTGCACATACTCTGAACACTAGCTACTGTGACAACTTCAATCGCTCAGTGCACAGAAAGCACATGTAAAATAACAACATCAGCGGCGAGTGGCAAGAGAAAGAGAATGAAAAATAAATAAATAAACTTCCTAAGAAACTAATGTCTTTCTCATAGAGCCATTTGAATAAATCAAACACAATGACGACAGGGTATCAAAACCACTGCTGCTGGAACAAGGATTGTAAAGAAGGAATTAAATAAGGCCTTCTGGAATTGAGAAGGAGGGCCCTGTTCCATGTCTTGATTTATGCGTAGCGGTTAAGAACGGCGGCAGGGCTTAGTCGAGTAAGCGGTGCAAATGTTCACTGGATCCGAGATTAATGTGTGATTGGAGCTCACATAAAAATAGCTCTGGAGAGCGGATATGAGTCATAGACCGGTTTGGGATGTTGGTTGGTTGGTCTCTGATGGTTGTTAAAAAAGCCTGCAGTTAAAAAAAATATATAACACCTGATGTCCTGAGAAATAAAACTGCTTTTAATAAAAATAAAATGTCTGTTTTGCTTGATATCCGACCGTCATTGAGTATTTGACGTTCAATATATGTATTTTTATAGTATTTTTCAGTGTACAACGACTGTATCAACCATGTATGCATTTGTTGATTATTTATGAATTAATGAATTATCCTGACTGAAAGCGAGAAACAGTTAATGAGAAAAAACTACACTACCAAAGGGAAATTGGCCTTCCATTTGGTCCCATAGAGATTCTACACATACATACACTGTGCAATGAAATGACATTATGTTGCTATCCCATTACTTTTTAATGATCCCTGGCTAACAACTGTATCAACCATGTATGATACAGTTATGTTAATTCTTTTTATGGCAATAAGACAATAAGTTATCCAACACTAAGTGGAATGAAAGTCAGCTATCCTATAATCAGAAACACAGTTGTTGTTGTTGTTGTTGTATGCCTCCGACTTGAACCCCAAAGATACAGCAATTTTATATTATACTATATTAAATATATTGTGACGCCCTGCCCCTCTCTCTGCCTATTGGTTGTGGGTGGAGATTGGGAAAGGGCGTCAGGCCAATTGGCCACACCTGTGGGGGTATAGGGATCCAGAGATTTAAGGGCTGGGTAGCCATGTGTTGAGTCTCTTTGCTGCTTCTAGGCTGAGCTTTGGGCTCCGTCTTCCACCCGCCATGTGGTCTTAAAGGTCCCATGACATGCTATTTTATGTATTCTTTAATATAGGTATTAGTGGGCAACTAACACAGTATTCAAAGACGTTCCTGAAATTCAGCCGTGGTGCAGAGTTACAGCCACTCCGAGCCAGTCGCACATTGAGCTTCCCCCAAATGCGCTGTTTCGGTGGGCGTGTCAAGGAGGAGGGTGGGGGTGTGGCCCTGAGCAGCTTGCAGCCAGGGACGGTACCATGCGCTCTGTTTACAGTGCATGTATCGCAATGGCGAGGCGCACACAGCCTTTAGCCGTGTTCTGTAAATATTCTAGAACACACGGGAGACCTGGAGCTCTATATCTAAATATTATCATATAGCCTACACAGATATCTATATCATATAATACATATTATCACGGCCAAAAGCTGTGTGAGCCGATATTCCGACGTTCCTGGTTCTTCAACGTCCACATCAATGTGAATACACACACTGTAACGCAAGTGTTTCTTGTCGGTTCTTTGACGTGTCTTGTATTTCCACAACGAGACTGTCGTGGGGGTTATCTGAGCCATGGTTGAGAAGGAATTGGGGGAAAGGAACTTTGGTTTGACTCGCTGAAGTAGGCTACATGAACTGCGACATGCCGCGAGGCACCATCGCCCGGCAGCGGGCAGCCGGCAGCAGGCAGCGCGGAGTTCAGTCGACTTCAGGTTGATGTGAAAGTGGAAGAACCAGAGACGTCGCAGAACCCGTCAAAGTCGTTTGTGATTCATAATATCGTCTGGAGGCGCACACAATATGTTATATGATATAGATATCTATGTATTATATGATATTATTTAGATATAGAGCTCCAGGACTGTAACGCAAGTGTTGTACACTTCCTTGTTATTTGGATAACCGTTAGTTGGTGTGATGGCGCATAACGCGTCGGACTCTCGTCTCTGGTATTTCTACAACGAGACTCGTATTGGGGGTTATCTCAGCCAAAGTTGAGAATGAATTGGGGGGAAGGAACTTTGGCTTTGACTCCCTCAAGAACATGAACCACGACATGGAGGAGAAAGGGATTGTTGGCGGCGAATGTCCCCCGCTTGAGCCCCGCTGAGGGACCACCGCCGGAGGCGGAGGTGCCTAAGCGCTGCCCGGCAAAGATCCCTTTCTCCTCCTTGTCGTGGTTCATGTTCTTGACTTGAGGGAGTCGAAGCCAAAGTTCTTTCCCCCCAATTCATTCTCAACCTTGGCTGAGATAACCCCCAATACGAGTCTCGTTGTAGAAATACCAGAAACGAGAGTCCGACGCGTTATGCGCCAAATAACAAGGAAGTGTACAACACTTGCGTTACAGTCCTGGAGCTCTATATCTAAATAATATCATATAATACATAGATATCTATATCATATAATATATTGTGTGCGCCTCCAGACGATATTATGAATCACAAACGACTTTGTCGGGTTCTGCGACGTCTCTGGTTCTTCCACTTTCACATCAACCTGAAGTCGACTGAACCGCGCGCTGCCTGCTGCCAGCTGCCCGCTGCCGGGCGATGGTGCCTCGCGGCAACCGGCGGCATGTCGCAGTTCATGTACTTCAGCGAGTCAAACCAAAGTTCCTTTCCCCCAATTCCTTCTCAAACATGGCTCAGATAACCCCCACGACAGTCTCGTTGTGGAAATACAAGACACGTCAAAGAACCGACAAGAAACACTTGCGTTACAGTGTGTGTATTCACACACACATATGGCGCTCGCACGGTCGAGTCTCATTGGCGGGCCAACGTCTCTGGGCGGGCCAGGCAGAGTAAGGGGAGGAGCCGAGATTCCTCATGACGTCATGAGCACAGACATTCCAAATCAGCGCGCTTGAGCCTCCGTTTTTTCAAAGGCGAGCAGAACAGCTAGTGCTCGTTTTACACCAAACGCAAGTTTTAGCCACTGGGGGACCATAGGCAGGCTAGGGGAACTCATATTTATGTTAGAAAACCTCACAAAGTGAGATTTTCATGTCATGGGACCTTTAAGTATAATCTCTTTTGTTTAAATATAATTGCTTATGTTTACTTTAACCAGTAAAAACGCGTTACTAATAAACTAGTTTCTCTTTATTTCATGTTTGGACTCCCTTTATTTTGCCACTACCTGACCCGGTGTGTGACAAAATGGGGGCTCGTCCAATTGTTTAGTTTGGTAAGGGTCATTTGGACAAATTCAGCCTGGATGGTCTGAATGTGGTTTGTGTGCTGGCTTTTGCTTTGGGTTCCTAGTAGGAATTGTAGTTTTGCATTAGTAAGTTGTTTGGTTTCAAAGGATTGATTGGCTTATTGGTAGCAACTGTTGAAGCCAAGTCAGTAGCTGCCAGTGTTGGGAGTTCCACATGTGACTTTTGTCTTTTGGATTTCAGTTTTAGGAGGGATTTGGTCGGTGGAGTTTGGAAGTAGAGCATTGTGTCCTTATGTTTTGTTTTTTTGCTTAAGGTTAATGTTTTGGTTGTAATCAATAAAATAAAGGTTGGAACTTTGAGTTTGGTTATTTGGGACGGTCTTGTAATGTGGTATGGAACCATGAATCCCCTGTGAGGCTAAGAAGACTGGTTTCCAATAGGGGGACTGGTCTTGGGGAATTTTAGTGTGGCTGCAAAAGTGGGTAGAGCGGTTGTCTCAGGGAGCACATCCCCGGTGTAAGAGAGGCTCGCTGATTGCCAGTTGCCTTTTTCTTCCCGGTGGGCTAAGTGCATAAATACCCCCCATCAGTAGCGGCACGAAGACTAGGGATGGAGTTAAGGTAGTTATGGGGTCGCTAATGTCTTAGTTAGTCAGGGCTGGGGAGGTTCCATTTTGGTTTGGCTGTCCCAGACTTTGTTAGTGGTTCCAGCTGATATTGTTTTTGTTTTTTTCTTTCTCCTATTCTATTTTGTGAGTGTAGGTAGTCCAGGTATGGCGTCTACAGTGGATAAATTTGTTGACTCACCGTCAGTAGCACTACTGGATCAGTGTACTAAAGACCAGTTACTGCTAATTGCTGAGAAATGAGATTGAGATATTGGATAAAAAGTTAAAGGAGTCTGTTAAGGGAAGTTTGATGGCAGGGTTGCTGGAACAGAGAATGATCCCGGACGAGCCCCCATTTTGTCACACACCGGGTCAGGTAGTGGCAAAATAAAGGGAGTCCACACATGAAATAAAGAGAAACTAGTTTATTAGTAACCCGTTTTTACTGGTTAAAGTAAACATAAGCAATTATATTTAAACAAAAGAGATTATACTTAAGACCACATGGCGGGTGGAGCCCAAAGCTCAGCCTAGAAGCAGCAAAGAGACTCAACACATGGCTACCGAGCCCTTAAATCTCTGGATCCCTATACCCCCACAGGTGTGGCCAATTGGCCTGACGCCCTTTCCCAATCTCCACCCACAACCAATAGGCAGAGAGAGGGGCAGGGCGTCACAATATTTATTAAAGTATGCTTCAAATTGGCTCCAACATCTCTCTTCTCGGAGCTCCCAAACAGTGAGCTACTCTACTACTAATGGAGTACTGCTCACGGAGGAGGGCTCATTGTGTACAGACAGGGATTGTTTACAGGCATTCTGTCAGCTATTTGAGGCTCAAGTTTGCTTCCTTCAGACAGAGCTCTGCAACGTATTAAAGGCAGGGTAGGTTGCCTGAGGCCTTAGTAAACTAAATGCAATGGTGAAATTATTTATATTTTCCTACTTTTATATTCTATACTCCCTGATGTGGGTCACTGATGTGGTCTGACTGTTCACATCTTCTAATAAGACCTATCCAACTCCGGCGGAACCTACTACAAGCTCTCCGCTGTTGCCAAATGAGGAGTAGAGGTAGATGTAGACTAAAGTCATTTTCAAAGTGTCTCTTTTCTCTGTTAAATGAAGTGAACAAAGCACTGACCTTTGTAGTCTGCTCAGCAATGAAATGAAATAAAGCGGTGACATTTTCTTCTTCCTTTACCCTAGCGCTTTCATCGCTAGAGAAGAAGTCAAGTCACCAGAAGAATAACTATGTCAAACCGTGATTCATGGCACTGCAGATTTGATTATAAAAAACTAATATTGAGAAAAAAACATCTGTAGATCAAGACATTTTTAGCTGGTTTAATTTGATTAGGTTTGAATGAGGATATTTGATTCTATGCCAGCTATGGAATTAATTTTCTTTGTCTTCCCTAAACATTTGCTTTGTTATTGTGATCTTCTTTGAAGAGTTTTGAAATGCGTTACTGTAATTATTATTATGGTTATCCTTCTGCACTTTCCCAGTATTTATATTGCTGGTGCTATTTGTTCCTTGCGATGTTTCACTTGTTTTCACGTGTTTTAAGATGTAAACACTTTGAAGAGAGGCCTGGGCCTCAAATGTAAACTATGGAACTGAAATGGTTTGAACTGCAAACACAATGTAGGAATGATAGCAAAGTGTTATGCACTACAGCATGATTTGGTTCCTTGTGACTGTTAATGTTGATTGATCAATATTTGCATCTAAATGATGTAAAACTAAATGATAAGGTTTTTTTTATTCCCCTTTTAAGGAGGAAGTCATCCAGTGAATTACACCCTGAAGAAACTGCAGTTGGCTCTCAATACCATCCCTATTGAGTCACGTGTAAACAAAGTGGTGGAAATCAATAGTCTCCAACGAGGAGCTGTGAGAACCGACTGACCTGCAGAGGAGGTTCAGGGTTAAGGTCAGCCAGAGATCTCCTCCAGGGAGCTAGTTAACTCTCTTTTAGTCACAGCCAGCAACTCTTCTTATTTACCACCTGGTGCAAGCGTTGGGCTTCTTGGGACTACGACCAACTGTCTAACTGGCATTAAAAACGTGAGGGTGAATCGCTAAGCTGGTTGGTTCATTCTGGATCATCAATAAGGAAGTCATAAAGATGAGCCAGCGATGTATTGGTTTTCTAAACAGGTAGGATGACGACAGTTCCATGAAACAACTGAAGAAATAACAGAACCATCACAGACTGCTTAAACCTGAGGTAGTTGAGTGGGGCTACGAAATGGGCTGCTATGATATTATAATCATATATTACCTACAGCATTAGATGCTATTCGATAACCTGTCAATGTCTGTGTAGGTTCCCAAATAGATTGGGAGTAAATGTATTCCAATTCATTTAAAATGTAATCAAAATAAATCAACAATGTGTAATGTTACACATTCTGTTACAACATATTCTAAAGATTTTTATACTTTTGAACTTTCAAGATGTTTTAATTTATTGAATAAGCTACTGCCGCTCCTCGAACACTCCTGTTTGTTAAAAGCCAAATGTACTTAATAAACGTGTTCTCTTATCCACTGTTGGTGTGATCAGATGGAAAGTGGTGAACTGAAAGATAGCACCACCAGTACCGAAGCCAAAATATAAATGTACTTCTAGAATACTAAAACGTTGGGGCGAGAGGTGGAGTTGACCGGTTTTGTGTTTTTTTTCCATGATAAAGGATTGTCTGCAAAGACACTGACAGACGCAATCTCTCCCTTCTCCCCTTTGTTATATTGGTGCTCTCCCATGAGGCTGTCTGGTCCTTAATTTCGTGGTGGAGGTAAACAAGGTTGGAATTGGAATCTGAGTTTGGGGTTAAGGGTGCTTTCTTTGAGATGATTCAACTTTGATAGCAGAAGGAAGATTGTATAACTCATCATTCAGATGTATGAAAAAAACTCTACACTATGTATTTATGGTTAATACATAAAGTATATATATATATATATATATATATATATATATATATATATATATATATATATATATATATATATATATATAATTATGATATGGTACATTTCCCAGGTCCCGCTCCCCCTAAACTCCCCCAGTCACTACACGACTTTCCCTCTACTGTAAAGCTTGCTGCAGAGAAAGCCAAATGCAATAAGTCAGAAATCATAATCAAGGGCCCAGACCCCTTACCCGCAACACTCAGGAATTCACACTCAATAGTGATGTTTAAACCTTCGCCACTTCCACCCCAGTCTGTTACCTTGGAAACATCCTTCACCCCACCTTCTCCCTTCTACCCCTGTAAACCACATCACCAACACAGCCTTCTTCCACCTCCGTGCCATTGCCCGACCTCCATCCCTCCGAAGAATCAGGAGGATTCTTAACAATTTCCATTGCATAAATGGTCGATCGCTTGTGCACCGCAACAAGTTCTTCCCCCTTCCAGCAGGTGTCAACGGTTACACAACTTCACATTCACTCACGCACACACGGTACATTCTCGCTTATGTCCAAACCAACTACAGCAAGCTGCTAGCAAACATGGATACATGGCTTAAATGCCCCGTTTTTTTCGCTATGGATTTAAGTCCAGGGGAGTCCAGTGAAAAGGGTGAAACAGGACTAAACAGACTAAGTATTTTGTTTGAATTCATTTCTACGTCCCAGGATCCAAAGCATATTTAAAGGAAGCTAAACCATCTACAGCGGCATCAGAGCACGGCAAGAGAAGGGATTAATTGAGAACTGTCAGAATTCAGATTTAAGAAATGTGTTTTTGGGGGAGAAAACGGAGGGTTTTACCATCATACCTAGATTTAAAACACACCAAAAAACGGTTTTGGATTCACTGGCTTTTAACATGTATGACAAAGTGAATGTTTTCATCAAGAAAGTCAAGCTATGGGAGAGGAATTGTGAGGGTAGAGATGCGAGCTGGTTCCCACTGCTTGTAACCATCTTGCCACCACTAGCAGAAGCCCTACGGTGAAAATGGTGAAAGCACATCTTTTCTCTGAAAAGCCATTGACAGAGTTTGGTATGATGTTGAAATGGAATATCCTGAACTGGTATGACCTTCTGGCATGGCGAAACACAAGACAGCTACACAAGACAAAAAAAGTTGGGAACCACTGCTCTATAGAACCACACACAAGGTCCTGAACAAAACTCTGCCACCAGCCTTCTAACCAGAGAACACCTCACCCAAGTCCTCCTTGACCTCCACTGGAGGGCCAAGCACTGACCCTGGGGTAAAAAGGCCTTCCCCCCCCCATGTTTTAATTCCTAATTATTATTTATGTAATGTAATGACCTCGCCGGTCTCTTAATGCACACATACACCGACCAGCCCAATTCTCCCTTCTTTAAAGCCTCGCCAAGCCCCTCCTACTTGCCGCTTTGATTTGCCACCCACATCGATTGACAGGTAGAACATTACAACTTGCACACGGATCAACTGGCATAATGGAAAAAATAATAAAACGATTGACATGAGCAAACACATAGCACCAAACCTCTTAGAGTCGCAGGGTTGCTACAATATTATTAAAGTTTTCTGCCTGTTTTTATCCGATTGTATGTAAAGTGTCTGAGAACTTTGATAAGTGCTAAACAAATTAGATGGGTTATTATTATTATCATTGTAATATTATTATGAATATTAGGAAAAGACAAGCGTGCAAGAAATTAGGAGCAGCTATCAAAGCTGATCAGCCCCAGATCAAGATCAGTCAGACAGGGGGGCATGTAATCCTGTATTGAGGTGAGTTGAAGAGATCGGCATGTCTTTTAAAGAAGAAGAATCTGGTTGACTCGTTAGAGAGTAGAACATTTTTATCATTGGAGTTGTTTGGATAATACAGATTATCGTTAATAAATTATGGTTGTATTTAAATATGGGAAAGTCGCAATGGATTGAAGAGAATATACATCAATAACAATTAATATATGGATCATTGTGACAGGAATATTTGCTGATTTAATGGGGGATAGGATCAACAGAAATATATGGGGCTTAACAGAAAATAAGGTGTGGACATATACAGGTGTAACCAGGGATGATTGTGAATAAACTGAAATATCTATTTAGTGGAGATCAAATTGGAGAACTATGTGTTGGGTGTATTGATCATGTCTTCTATTAATAGCAAGTTGGTCAAACACCTACAAAGCACAACACATGCACTACTATACTCTAATGACAATAAACAACCACATACAATGTTAAATGTTAAAAATTCAACAATATATATTGTGTAGAATGTCAATATCCTTGAGTCTGCAGTTCGTTTTTTGGGGGGGGGAAATGGATTTACAAGCATGTGTTGATATGACATGGAGGATATACCAACATAAATATTGTTTACACATTGCTGTATCCTAACAAGAACCCGCATTCATCCGCCCCAGATTCTGCATATATGTATGTGTGTATATATGTGCTGTTCCCGGTATACGTTTGTATAAATGTCTAAGCATGTGTGTGTGTGTGTGTGTGTGTGTGTGTGTGTGTGTGTGTGTGTGTGTGTGTGTGTGTGTGTGTGTGTGTGTGTGTATGTGTGTGTGTGTGTGTGTGTGTGTGCGTGCGTGCGTGTTCCTCTGTCTGATTCTTTATTGTGTTTCTATAGTGTGTGTCAGTGTAAACCCTGGAGACAAAGCCGTGGAGTGTGTTGAAGAATAAACAGCGAGGGGTTTTATTTATTTATTTCTCTCGCTCCCGTGGATAAAGGACAGCTTGGCGGGGGGTTTGAGGGCAACAGAGAGGTCCAGCTGTGTTCCACAGAGCTGTATTTCCCCCCTTTCTTGCCCGGAGAATGGCTGGAAACACAAGCGGTGACAGTCCAGTGGTCACCTCCTCCGTGGCCACTGGAGCCGTTTAACTTAAGTTGAGTCGACAGTGGCTTGCTGAAGCACAGATGAAGTGTTGGGGGGGAATTAAAATGGTTTGTTTGCCATTGTTGTTCAGCACCTTCTTTGCACAGCTGAAATCATAAAGCTTGGGATAGAAGGTGAAACTAACTTGCCGAAAAAAATGCTTATCAAGTCGTTTTAGATAAGATTAAAAACTGAATTGTTATAGGTTTTATTTATTGCCTTGTTATATTTGTGAACTTGAAAACTATTATCCATAATCCAAGATAGGAATATTCCTTATTGAAATCCTTTGTTACAGTTCCTGTATTTTCCTTCTGGGCTTTAATGCAACTTGTTATAATGCCTTTAGTGTTGGACTGAACTAGGATTAACAGTCATAGAACAGTTACAACTAAAAACTAGAACTGCAAGCAGTTATGCAGGGGTCCAAGAAGTGTGCATTTCGCCGGCACAACGCAACAAGAAATGTGCGTTTCGCCGGCACAACGCAAAGCATGTGTTCAAAACGCTACCCTGAACCTGTGGATACAAAGGATTTGACTGTGGTAGGAGTAGCGAGAAGTCAGTGTAGCGTTTTCGCGGCGAAATTTTGTAGAAGATATACAATTTCCTCGTTTATTGCGCCCCCTAATGGCGAAACTTTCCGAAATCTTTTTCGAACGTCACTAAGGGTAACACCGACATGTGTGTAAAATTTGGACTTGATCCGATGTCTAATTTTGGTATTTTTCTGGATTTTTGATTTTCAACGTAAAACGTAGCTAATAAACAAATATTCAAAATGCTACCGTTTCGTAATCTAAGGTCGGATCAAAAAGTGTTTGAGTTTTTCTTTTCGTGTGCGTCTGAAGATGTCGTGTGCAAAGTTTGGTGTTGATTGGTCGGGAAATGTGGGAGGAGTAGGGAAAAAACAGTTTTGCGGTTTTCGCGATTTTGCGAAAAAAAATTATCTACGCAAATGGGCGTGGCCTATGCCAAAAGATGCAGCAGACTCCAGTGAATATGTGCGTACAAGTTTTTGACTGTGGGAGGTTCGGTGTGGGAGTTATAGCCCCAAACGCGTATTCCTTGGTATAGCGCCACCTAGGGGCCGGCGTGTCTGGATTTTGTCGTCTGCGTAGTCCTCACGGACCTGGATCTAGTCATGCAATTGGCGTGTGTGCAACATTTACGGTTTGGGCTGTATTCCCACTTTTACGGGGGAATAATAATAGGAAAAATCCTTACAAAAACAATAGGGATCCAACCTGTTGGCTTGGACCCCTAAATACATTTCCTGCAGAAAATGTGGTGAGTGCTGTAGCACAAAGTGTAAGTAAATTAGGTTGAAAATATTTTTTAATAAAGCCACGTAGATTAAGACATAAAGAAACGTTAGACGGCTTAAATCAAGTGAAGGGATTTGTCCACACAAAGCCGATTTTTTGGTGAAACCGCATAGGCTTGTGCGTTTCGGCCGACCGTCCAGACGGAGCCGGCGAATCCAGTGTCCGAAACCGCATATTTCTGAAATCACCCTCGGAGGTGGATTCAAGTCTATCCGGATAGTAAGGATTTGTGTGGACGCCTGAAATGCAAACGATGACGTCATTAGCCCCCCACCAGCTGGGGGACGTCGGAGTTGCGTTGAACTTTTTATTTATCATTTTATTTGTATTATTTTTGTAGCTTTAAACCCTTGATAAATGTAATAACTAACTGTACATTCAAAAGTATTTCTACTAAATTGAAAAGGTTGAATCTCCTCGTGACTGAATGTTTGTATCCAGCGCGCAGGCAGTATGCGTGCAGGCTTGATGCGCTCCACTTTTTCTGTGGAGAACCAGCGCCTTGAATATTTACTACAGCGTTTCTACAGCTCGATACGGTTTTACAATGACTCCGTCTTTACGGAGATATTCCTGAACCGCATAAAACAAAACCGGAAAGTTTTCGCCCGTTTCGGCTCCATGTGGACGGGGCCTAAATGGAGTAAACAATGTAAACATGCACACCATTTAAAACAATTTAAATGGTGGGAAAGAAATACATTGACAGCTGAATGGAAAGCGCAAAGCATTGCTCAAAATGCAGAAATGTAAAAGGAATTGAACTGAAGAATCTGAAATAGCCGAAATTGTACGTACTCGCCTTATGCTAATTTGTCAAGCCTAACGTTATACAAGTTGTCCAATTGGGCGGGAAAATCGCCCAATCTGGCACCGCTGCCTGAACGCCGTAAAAAGTAGTCCAATCACGATCTAACCTCAGCGTAAATCAATGAGATCAACTAATAAACAAGCCGACAGAACTTAAACTGTGATTTTGAAAATAGTTTAAAGGTAATCGAAATTCTGTTTTCAGATTATTGAAGGTACAATTGTGTTGGTTTGTTAAACATTTGAACGAAGGTTAACGACAAATTATTGACCAAGTTACGAAGTCTGAATTAGTAAGTGTCAGAGAATGGGCGGATGGCTCCGCATTGACTTCCATTGTAAAAAATAGTATTTTAAAAGTAGAATATCTTAAAAGTATAAAATATTTAAAAAATCTGAAAAGAAGCGTGTGATTTCAAGCAAAGTTGAGGAAGGAGATACTGTAGGTCCCAAAGTTTGTAGAGAATAATTAAGAGGAATGATAAAAAGAAAGAGAGAATAAAACTTAAGAAGATCAATAGTTGAGCGCTGCATGCAGCACTCACCTAATATATTTTATGTTGGACTGAACTAGGATTCATAGACATAAAACTGTTATAATGCCTTTAGTATTGGACTGAACTAGGATTCATAGAACAGGGCGTGTCTGAGAAGTGGATGTGTTTCTTGTGCCACTGTACTTGACTGTACTTTTCTGTCACAATCGCGTGCGAAGCCACGCTGACAGTACAGCCACGGCCCAGCAGTCCAAGCAGCATTGAGGCCAGTGGTCCTGTCCCATCTGTCGGGGCATCAGAGTGGGCCTTGGACCCTCAAATTCCAGCAGGTTTTCGGCCCCATGGTCTTCCCTGCTGGCCTTAAGAGACATTCTAGCTTTGGTCTCATCAATCAGTTTTTTTCCACCCCCATATAACTCACGTGGAAATGCACATAAATCATGGAATTATTGGCAGGATTTCTCTAACATATTAATAATCTGTCCTTTTCTCACCAGTCGCTGCTTCTTTCCATGAACAAACCTGCTACCGCCGTATTCAACCAAGTTGTCCTACAGGAACGTTCTGCAGTGGATTTTTGTTCAGCCTTAGTTAGATTCTCACTATCTTTCACTAATAGTTGGAATATAGTTTTTTCTATAGGCTTTATATTTGCCTGGTGTCTATTAGGGAATAAAGATCCCTAAAATACTTTTAGACTCTCTCTCCGAGCCTGGGTCCTGGTTAACCCAAACGTTAAACTTTTCTATAGGCTGCATGATATGAATTGAAGGAAAATAAATGTTGTTGTTGATCAAATCTACTAGATACTATTTATACAAAAGTGTTAACTGTAAGATAGATGGGTGATGTGGTTAGAAGTTTATCTATTAGCTTTTGCAAGTACTTGCTACATTAACAAGTCCTGGCTATGTTGCTAATACAGTTCACATCAGCTAGTATTAGCTACATTTGCTGGAACTAGGAATATTAGCTACTGGCTACATTAAATCATACCTTGTATTAGCTAGTAATGTCCACATTGGCTAGTATTGGCTACAAGAGCACGTCCTGCCCAGATGATCCGTCACAAAATCCTGATTTCCAACCTCTCATTCAGAGGCAAAGTAGTTCAAAATAATCTTCACATTCCTCATTATTTGAGTCCAATCCCTGATAGATTTGATTGTCTAATTTACATATTCCAATCGCCTACATTATCATAAAATGATGGCTGGAATGGCTGGACTAGGTGTTTATGCAAATTGTATGGCAAAACAAGGAACGCCATTGTGCATACATATCTCACAATCCTTCCAGGGGAATTACTCAAAAGTATTCATGAACGTGTGAGGTAGAGGGAAATCTGGAGTTTCCAGAGAGAGCAAAACAGAGAAGAGAGAAAGAAAGGCCTCAATAGTGGGGCAGCTTTGCAAATTGTGTTTGCTAGATGTGGAATCTCGTTTAATGCTGCCTATCTATGATTTTCCGCGTAAACCATTAGCATGAATGTGACTGGCAGCCATAAACACTGATGCATTGTGAGAAAGTAACAAAGCCCAAGAGCTAACAGTGTATGCCAACCCCATGAACAGAAGCACTACTTTGAAAGGAGGGGGATTTCCAAGGAAGTTAATATAGAGAGAGGCATTTGAAGAAATGCTGGCCTTCCATCAGGGACTTACCTGTTTCACATCATAAGCAAAGAGGACGTACTTCAAATCAGGAGAGATTGAATACTTTGCCACATTGAAGTTAATCTGTTGGAAAAAGCACAGGAAGAAAGGGATTAAAATACAGATATTTCATGTCTTTCTTTGGGATTAGAAATTGTTGACAGCCCTTACAATATCAACAAAGGAATACTGAAACTCCCTATTTGCATTCGTAAATTCTTTGGGTGATCAACTCTTAACCCGGGACTTAAAGACAACCTTGAAATGCTGTGTATGTAAGTGAACTCGCGGTGTTCCAGACACTAACCATTAAAAGGCACAGTAAAAACCGCAGAAGATAGATAAAACAATCACTGGTGGTATAGGTCTTACACACATACCAAAATCATTTTTCTTTCATAAAGAAACATTAATACATTAAATAACCCAGACTGTTTGTTTAGGCAGCTCACACTTAGCTCCATCGTGCACACATACACCACCATACATGCCACCAGTGGCAACTACACAATTCCAACAATCAAAACAAACTCAAAACAATACACAGTACTATGTAGAGCTATTGTTGATTGGAACTCCCTTCCAGATCATATTTAAAAAATCCAGAACAAAGCTATCTTCAAAAAACAAGTGAAGAGACACCTCATGGCTATTTGCACTGAATGCCAGTATGTATTACTAAATTTTACTTTTATTTAATATTTACTTCTATTTTTTATGTTGTTTGTTATGTATGCTGATGGTTTAGTTATCCATTCTTGTTTTTTTTATCTGTTGCCTTGCATGTTGATTTCTTGTTAGATGTAATGTGTGGACCCCAGGTAGAGTAGCTGATGTCTTCTGCATCAACTAATGCAGAAGGATCCAAATAAAATCCATAAATCCATAGACACGGTGTCCAGACTGCTCAAAGTAATCCGTACGTTCTCTACTCACAAGACAGTCTTAGGCGGTGTCACTGTATTACGGTATCCTGGAACACCCCGATATAAAAAATAAAAGGGACATTTATAGCAGCATACTGCTGCTGTGGGCGTGTATTAAAAAAAACACACAACTCAAGTTTGCAAGTATTATTATTATTATTAGTTAATATAAGTATTATATTTTTAATATAAGTTTTCAAAATATTGGATATTCAACAGATATAGACGCATCGGTGTATCTAGCGAGTACCCTGTAAAGTACCCTACCATAAACAATATAAAACCTTCTGGATCTGAATCTGGATTATCATGGATTAAAATTGCTCTTTAGAAGTGTATCCCACTAGATCTACAACAGTCAAAATAAGATCCAAAAAACCATGGCCGGTGTGGGTTTAACGCATGCAGGGCCCTATCTTGCACCCACGCAGTTGATGATGTGGATTGTGGAAACAATTATTTTCCATAGGGGCTGCACGAATGAACACTGTAGTAGGCTATGCCATGCGTTAAAATAATAATAATAACAATAATGAACTCGAGCAACATAGGCTTAATCCCAGCATTCCAAACCAAAAGGGTAAATTATAACGTTGGTTAAATTATTTGGGAAAGAAAAGCGGATACATCGGTAAGAAGTAGTAGGCCTACTTTAAAATCAATGCATCTGCAAACACCGTATGGCAAACACATATTTTTTTGACACAGACATTGTCTACAAGTCCATAACTTTGAGGATTTGATCGTGAGAAAACATAGTTTTACCGCAAGTGACTGTTGAAAAGAATGAATGAACACAAGTCGATAACGATAATCTATACAATACTGGTAAGAAACGATGTGGACTGCATATCATATATGTGTTAAGTTCTCTTTGCCAAAATTTACATGACAATTCAGTGTTTCTGAAGTTGTAGACAGAAACACTATTCAATGTGTGAATTAGGCCTATTATTCGGGCATAAACTGAGCCATTTGAAGTTTGAAATTCATCTGGTCATGCATCTGTCTCAGTGGATACTGCAAACGTGCTGTAAAAATATCCCCTCGTCAAGTTAAAAAACGCTGGCTCTTTAAGGGGATTGGAGATGGAACTCTCATTGGTTTGATGCACGTTATGCCCAAAACACACCTACAGGTTTCAGACCAACCCATTTTAGATTTGTGTCGGTTGCAGGCATCAAGAGGCATTTATCCGCCGGTATAATAGAAACAGAGCCAGAGATCCGCCCACAAGCTACTTGCGTTTCGCGCTTCTCATTTGAGTTTCAGACCGTTAAAATAGGGCCCGCAGACTGTATATAATACAGGCTTTCCATGCTTTACATATGTGTACATTGTTCGAAATTATGCTGACATTAAAAAAACGAGTGCACAAGTAGGTGATTTGGATCAACTCTATGGAAGAAAGGTGCATATATCCTATCCGGTCATTATTCTATAGGCCATAAGTATTTCAACTGAGCAAGATTTGTTGAAGTTGGCAAATTGCATACAGACACAAAGCATTGTAGGCTAATGTCCTACACGCTACAATGACTTCTTTCACAAGCAGCTGAACATTAGTTTTTTTATGATTATTATTTAAAAAAGAGGACACTATACCGTCTTATACCATGGTGAAATGTCAGGGAGGTATGAAGGTATGAAAAAATGTATACCGCCCAAGCCTACGCACGTTATTCCAGGCAGGTAATGAAAAGTCATTGCTTATATTATAAACACATAAAAAAATAAACACATATCACACATTTTGTTTGAATAACAACCAGATATTGGCTATTTATGCATTTGAAAAATCGATTGGTAACATAGTTTTTCTCTTTGCCTTGGAGTTAGCTTGTTACCAAAAATTACGGGTTAGCATGAAAGTAGTGTAACATCAGTGAGGGGGGAGTGGGTGGAGGGGGGCATCTTCCTACTTACAAACGTTGCGTTCGTCAGAAGGATCTCACTTTCATTGGTTAGGATGTTGAACTTGATCACATGGCCTTCTGGGGTCCTGTAGATAACTTCGGAGTCTGAAATACATAAGACAATAAAACATGTTTGCCGTCTCACAAGCTTTCAAAACAAAAGAGACAAGGACTTCACAAAGCGATGACTTCCATTGCATTGGCCATTGAACATTACAAAGAAATCACACAGACAAAATATTGGTTCATTGTTCCCACAAAAAGAGAATCTGTACAAAGACGTCAGCGCTAAAAAACAAGCCTCGAGTTTGAACTACTACTGCAACCATGATGTATTTTCACATCATTTCACATGAATCGCTGATCTGAACAAAAAAAGCATTTTTTTTTCTAAGGAAAGAAGAACCTTCATTGTTCTCTACTGATGAGAGACAGGCTCGTTCCATCAAGCAAAGCGGGACAATATCGTCTGTGCCCTTCAAGCGGTGGCACACTTTGCATGTTGTTGGTTTTTGGTCCTATGATTCCATTCAGTAAGCATCCCCCCAAAAAAATGTCAAGCAGCAAGGGAGACATGGCAGAGTTTTTGTTGAAAAACGCTTTCATCAGACACAAAACAAACAACAACTACACATATGCAACGTATACAATGTGTAAAAAACGACACGCAGGAATGGATTTGGATCCATAGACACTGACGCAGTGATACACCCCTGCCACACACTCACACACACACACACACACACACACACACACACACACACACACACACACACACACACTACACTCATCTACAACTGAACCCAAAAACTAGGTACTGGAGGAGGTATAGAATCTGACAATAGCCCTCGCCAATGCGGGTGTCTAATACCAATAGCAGGTCACAAAATATGCTAATTAAGTGAAAAAATATAGCGACTCAGATAAAAATTGACCAATACAAGCTGGCGGGAGTCCTTTGTCCAGAGACTATGATTTGGCCTCATTGTTACACATTTAAAACCAGTGGGTGTCTTCATCTTAGTGAGGAAGAAGCTAATTAATTAAAATAATCTGTGAAATTTAGCAAGGTAATCAGTGGCCGTTCACGTTTACAAAGCAAATTTCCATTCTCAGTATACCATCTGGATATGCAAATGAGAATAAACTAGAGTTTCATATAATTCCACATCACACACATGCATACACACAAGTGTTTACACACAAGTGAGCGAGTGTCTGTTTGTATTGTATGTGTGTGAGCGAGTGTGGCTGGTTGCTGTTGAGAGTTTGATTCTTTACGGATGTATGTGTATTGTGATTCAGTGTGCATGCCGTGCATGTCTCCTGTTGAAAGTGCGTGTGAGTGAGTGCGTGTGATTGTTCTAAGATGTCTTCGAAATGGCCATCATAAATGGGCGCCGTATCAACCAATCAAGCATCTGACCAAGGTGAAGGGTTAACGATGAAACTTCCTGTTGTCTGACACATGAAACATAACGTCCTTTCCTTTCCCTGGTATCTCCATCCGCTGCTGTGCAGTCTTCATATTCCTAAAAGTTTGATCAATAATTGTTTGGGCCTTTCTGTGATCTTAAGCAGGTCTGACGTTAGCATTCTTCCTCTCCCGCTCTCATCAGAGAGAGGCGGTTGATCCCGTACGACAGGAAGTGCCAATAAACCTGCCTCCGGGGCGTCCTCTCCCCGATTAAGACACTCAATGCAAAGTGCCAACGGGGGAAGGGAGGAAACAAAGGACTTGTCAGATTGCTTTTATTTCAAAGTCTGATTTATCTTGTCTGATCACTGATTGCAGCTCTGATTCCCATGCTGGGGAACGTGAACAGGCAGTTGGAACCCTGTTATTGATTTGTTCATTGTCCAGATCTGTTGTTTATAAAGAGAAGGAAAGCAAAAGTAAAGGGGTGATTTAAGTGTGTGTGTGTGTGTGTGTGTGTGTGTGTGTGTGTGTGTGTGTGTGTGTGTGTGTGTGTGTGTGTGTGTGTGTGTGTGTATGTGTGTGTGTGTGTGTGTGTGTGCATTACTGTTGTACTATGCTACTATAATGTTATTAATGTTGTAATATTGATAGTATAGTTGAGGCATCTTCAAAATGCTCCCACTTTAAAAAAAAACACATCCTGATGGATCAACAAACACTATTTCAACATTAAGATATCCAGTTTTGGTTAGAAATCCATCAAATTATGGTGTCCTATTGTCTTGAACAGCTGATACTGTGGGCAGAGACCAATTGTCGCAATATATCTTTGATTCGAAGACAGACAATCCATCTTATTCACAGCAAGAAGAATTTAAAAAAATAACATCTATGTCAGCAAAGGCTTCTTGGACTTTGTGAAGAAGGGAGGAGAGACCTATGAGTCCTGAGCTCAGAGTGGCCAGAACAGGGAACAGCGGAAAGACCGGCCTCTGGTAAAACAGGTTATCAGCCTGGGACTCAAACCCAGGCCGACTGAACTGGGGCTTTAACTACCTTTGATATCAAGTTTGACAAGGAAAGGATTGGTATAAATCTCCCTTAATGTTCATATTATAGCACTGTCAGAAACCCAACTGACACTACTTACTATGATTCTGATTGAAGGATATGGTTGTATAGACGATACGCTTTTGCGGGAGCCAATCACCAAGCTGGCTTTCCCCCATGGCACTCTATTGGCTGGTTAAACACAATGATGATCCGTAAATCCAAGTAAAGAACCAATCAGGCTATATGATATTTCTAATTACTTTAACAATTTCTTCATCAACAAATTTCACAGCTTATGATTGTGCATGCAATTAGATGATGCAAATTAAACATGCAACATCATTTACAGTATAATGAGGGATAAGACATGTTTAACCCTTACCAATTTCGAGACTGCTTAATGATTCAAGTCTTTGAAGATACCACTATCGATACTTTTCTATGATTGGAAAAGATAAGACAACTATCAAATCTGAACAGAACTGGTATTTATTTTTTGTTTAACTGAGTTAAACAATAATTGTATCCTGATATGCTTATTATTTCTGAAGGAGTAATTGACAGCCTTTTACAGGCTATTTTAGAAGTGGTGTAGTAGGCATACTTATTTATTTATTAAACGAATATGTCCCCTCTCTGTCCCACAATATTAATCTCTCAGTAAAAGTGTATTTGAGTATTTGAGGAAATATGGGAGGAACATGAGTATCACTGTCGGGGACATCGCTGTATCTCCATCACCAACTGCCAGAAACCATGGTATGGCACTGGACAATCAGTTATGCTGCACGGCAAACATCACTACGGTGGCCTGATCCTGCAGATTTGCCCTCTACAACATCCGCAGGATCCGGCCCTACCTCACGTGGGAACAAGCTAGTTTCTGGTCCAAGCACTCGTCATCTCCTGCATCGACTAGGCTACTGCAACTCGCTCCTGGCTAGACTCCCTGCCTCCGCGATTAAACCTTTGTAAACTTACAATATGTACTTATTATAAGATGCTTTGGATAAAAGAGTCTGCTAAATGCCCTAAATTTAAATGTGGATATAATATGGCAGCCAATCCAAGGCTGAATGATGCTGCATACCGTGCCGGTTAATGTAGGAACATCACATTATTTGCAGTCTCCTCTATCGTGCATGGATTAATTTACAAAGTTAACTCATAAATCCATGAAATATTTTTTTTATCTCATCTTAGTCCAGGATACTCAAACCTTTATCTTGCTATTGAAAAATTCTTTATAACCTCTGTAGCTGTGTTTAGACCTAAGCATAAAAAACATGGTGCAGGTTCCATCTTGTTTCGTCAAAAAGCATGCCAGCCGGAATTTCTCATTCGCTGTTTAGCCAGCAGCCGGGGTTTATTGAGAACTCTTAGACGTTCTGTCACACATGGAGTACTGTCCTGTTATCTCGTCAAGTAGGCCTACTGCTGACAGATATCCAAAAAAACATACAATTGCACGGAAAATAACAGGCAGATTTGCTATTCATTGCTCCTTCCGTAATAATGTGTTTGTGATGCATTAAAAATTGTCTGGTTTATCACGCAAAATGCTATTTATAAAAATACCCTAAGGGCCCTATCTTGCATCAAGCGCAATTTACTTTCTACACCGACGCATTTATCTTTGCTAGTTTGCAGCCAATTTTCCCCCGCAGCGAACCCGTGCCACTAAACTTGCGCCCTGAGAGGCGCGTCGGTGAAAAGCAGAGGCGTGTTCCAGCGCAAATGATACATGGTGCTATCTTACAGATCGATAAAGCAGTTGCGCAATTGACTGACAAATACCTGGTCTAAGTGCATTAGCGGATAGCGCAGTTGGTGTTGCTATTTTGACGTAGCATCGCAGGTCGGAACTGCATTGCTGCAACATATGCTTACACACAAGTAGGCTATACACAGCACATTACATGCAAACGATTTGCCCAATTTAAATATTACGACAATGATGTGGATTGTGGAAACATCCAAATCATAATAATAACAATTATAAACTCGAGCAAAGTAGGCTATATCCCAGCCTTCCAAAACAAAATCTCCTTTTATGGTAAAGAAAAGGTTGGTTAAATTATTTGTGAAAGAACAGCTGATACAGCGGTAATAAGTTGCATTTAAATCAATGCATCTTCAAAACGTACAGTCCATGGCAATGTAGCCTACATTAACGGGGGGAAACATGCATATTAGGAACACAAGTCGATGTAGATAATGTATACAATACTGGTAAGAAATGATGTGTGTTAATGTATTGCCACATATCATTAAATAGACCCACAGCTGCGGCCACAATACCGCATATCATATGTGTGTTAATTATTCTTTGCCGCAATTTACATGACGACTCAGTATTTCGGAAGTTGTAGAAGAAAACACTATTCCATGTGTGAATTAGGCCATATTATTTGACCATAAACTAAGCCATTTGAAGTTTGAAATTCATTTGTTCATGCGCTGTCAACATATCAACTTGTCAGGTTCAAATGCGCTTATGGGTGCTGGCACTCTCATTGGTTTATTGCACGTTACACTCAAACCACACCTACGGATAATTAGGCTACTACAGGGCAACCCTTTTCAGATTTGCGTCGAGTGCAAGTATAATTTATAGCAACAGTGGCAGAGCCCCACCCACAAAATTACTTCAGTTTTGCGCTTCTCACTTGCGTTTCAGACCGTTAAAATTGGGTTCCTATATTTCTTTGGTGAAACACCAGTATATACTGTTTTTTGTCATAAATGTAGAGGCGTCAAGTGAGCAGTGGTCATGTGGTGGTAGCAAGCCCATGACCAAAGGCCATGGTGAGTCCTCTACAGAGCATCTTCAGACAGGGAACACCTCACCTCACCTCACTCATACTTCGTTACCTGATGTGACATATTTTGTGGAAAGATAAATGATTTTAGCAAATTAATGTTTGGTATGATACTACAAATCATCAGTAAAGATAGTTAACAGCTATATCACTGGCCGACTGAAAGCGTTCAGGGAAGACTGTATATCAGCGTGATGCAAAGCTGTCTCAAAAAACCGATCGCATTCCCGAGTTAGTTCGTTACTGTTCACCATGTAGGGCCTACGGTAAATAAGCAATATAAATACGGCCCCAAGCAGGCATGCAAAGAAAGAGACCATGGGCCCCTGGCCTCCGGGCCAGTGCAGCTAAGGCCCCTTGATTTATTCCTTGATATATGTTTATGTTTTTACAGCCCTTGGTCATGCCCTTTAGGCCCTTGTCCCTGCTGCCCCTGCTGCCCCTGCTGCCCCTGCTGTCCCTGCTGCCCCTGCTGCCCCTGCGTCTTGGTGTCCGATGGTGGTTATGGGAGTTGTCACAGGGGCAGAACTGTTTGATCCTTACAAAAGGAATATTCGAGCAGCCATTGGTCTCCACTTCCACACGTCTCAATAATGAACAATCAACGTCTGAAGGAAACATCCAGTCTAATGTATAAGTCATGGTCCTGCTCTGTAGCTTACTGAATAATGAAACACTGCAGATCTTTTTTTAACTCAAGCCCATCTCCTACAGTCCATTCCTACAGACTGAACTTGTGTGTGTGTGTGTGTTTGTGCTTACAATATGTGTCAGTGTGTGTGTGTGTGTGTGTGTGTGTGTGTGTGTGTGTGTGTGTGTGTGTGTGTGTGTGTGTGTGTGTGTGTGTGTGTGTGTGTGTATCTGTGCTTCCATGTGTGTGCAGGTTTTATTCCAAGTGTTTGCCATCTCATAGAATTGGCATTGTTATATTTGTTTGCAGAAGAAACATTTTGAAAAAGAAAAGACAAAAGGGATTGAAGGAACAAGGGTGTGATGTTCGATGAAACAGGCTTACCGACCACCAGCGAGGTAATACATAGGTCAGGTTTACAGAAACTACCCAAAAGCATTCAGTGGAGACAATGAGTCATGGGACGTAGAAGAATAAGAAATAGATTTTACCTATGTGTGTTATTTAATAATATATCGACTATAGTCACATAAATGTCTGTATGGTCCTTCTGGTCCAAATGTACAATCCTTGTCTCCTCGTTAATTTGACAACGAGAAATAACTTAAACTTGAATTCCATTCTCCACTAACCTGAGAATAGGTTTAGATAATTTAAGCTTATCCAGCAAAACACGGCCCAAATCCTCTGCCCTTCACAGAATATCTGCCTCTTTCTCCACTCCACCTCCGACCTTTTTCCTTTGCTCCTCTCGTTTTTGCAGAAAAACAGCAAGTATGTCGTCAGTAGCCCCTATAAATAGACACTGAAGCCAGACCAGCCGAAGGTTAGAGGCCGTGTGCGGCGGGATGTAATCATAGCCCAAAGCACAGCAGCTTCCCGCTGGCAGAAGCAGGACTGGTGGAGGGTTTAGCGCAGAGATCACGTAATTTGCATCGCGCGCTGTGAATTATTTAGTGTGTGCGTCTTCCATAATGCTTTAAATGCTATTGCTGCGGCTCCAGAAGCTTCACCAGAAAGTCTCAGCCTACGTAGATCAAAGCCAGGTGAAGATGGGTGTGAGGGGGCAGCTTGCATAAGAAATGCTGAGGTGAATCCTCCATGGTGGAGGAAGCGAAATGTGGGAGAGACCATGGACGATGCAGGGAACCATAGGAGTCTCATGGTGGAAGTAGAGGTGGTGAAGTTTGGGAGAATCCATTGAGAAGGGGTGAAGTTTGGGAGAATCTATTGAGGAAGAGGTGAAATTTGGAAGAATCCATTGAGGCAGAGGTGAACAGAAAGTGGACAACCAGATCCACAGAGGGCAACACTGACATAACGGACAACGTGGTCAAGGAACGGTACAGCACCTGGTGGTTGGCTTGTTAACATTTAAGAACAACGGTATATGAAATAACCATCAATCAATATTTGTTAATGTGTTCATCATATCCCTATTAAACAATGTGTACAATAATACCTCTAAGTTACCATGAACCCCATTGGTTAACATAAACGGTTAATTAACTCTTAGTGTATGATTGTAAATGCATTAACTAGTGTTCATTTACATTAAATGAATGTTTCATTATTGTAACCTTATTGTAAAGGGTTACCATTGACTTTATTCATACCGCAGTATCAAGGTCTACCTGTGAATCTGTCAGCCCTTGTGTATGTTTGCGTCTGAATGTGTGCGTGTTGCATGTATCTATTCATGCATTTACAGTTGAATTGTGGCTGCATGCATGTGTGCTTATATAAAATTAAATATGTGAGGGTGCTTATGAAAAGTATTGCCTTAACGAAGCTTGTGGGTGTTTGTAGAGCATATTTTCAGTTTGAGTCCAGTCAATATCACAAAGAGACCATAATCGAATTTGTCCCTCAATCAATCACAGGTTTGTTATTGACTGATGAAAAGTAAAAGTACAATTTTTAAAGTACCATTATTAGATAATCTATTTATCACTCTTTTCAGACTTTTGTAAGATGTTTGCGATTAAGGACAGGCACCTTCACAAGCACAACAGCTCCCGACTGATAATTTAACTTGACGTCATTTATTTAAAAAACACATAATATCACATCCACTTTGTGTACATTGTCCTAGCTGTCTCAAGACTTTGAGTCACATAAAATTGGAATCTGTGTCTTCTAGTTACAGTCAAAAGTGTTTTCAAATGATACCACTTATTTCAAACCCCTGCACACAACGCTGACCACATCCCAAGACAAATCTGCTAGGACTAGCCAGCAGTCTATCAGGAACCCTGAGTACTAGTGCTTTCCAGAGGAAACACAGGAGCCAACCCCTGATTACAAGGCGACCACCACTGCTCACTTGATGCTATTTTTCACTTTTCCCTTAGGTCAAACGATGACATCGCTGTGTGGCTAGAGATTACTTCTCCACAGGAAAAGGAAAGGTTGTACTTCTCACTTTCGGGACAGTCAGCAAACGTATAGGACACTGTGTGCATGTCTGTTTTTTTTCGACATGGCTATTTGACATGGGAGAACATCTTGGTAGTAATTACTTAAAGTAACAATTATAACTTGTCCTACTGGCATAAAAATATACAGCTGTACAGCTTTGTGAAATGTAAGATAAAAAAGTGTTAGGGTCAACCTTACTTATGTTTCCTAGGCAAATGCTGCTTCTATATATATATAGTCGGGTTGGCCCAAATACATAATTTCAAGCTTCGCTGAAGAAATAAGAAAGAAAAAAAGATCATTCATGTGGCGTATCATTCACTGCATGTAAGATCATTCATGTTGCGTATCATTCACTGCATGTAAGATCATTCTATTGTGTATCATCCCCTGCATGTAAGATCATTCATGTTGCATATCATTCACTGCATGTAAGATCATTCATGTTGCATTTCATTCACTGCATGTAAACGCACTGGTGGGTAGTAACGCGTTACAAGCAACGCAAATTAGTAAAAAAGTAAAGTAGAGTTCTTTGACCTAGATTGCCTGTATTAGCAAATGAAAGAAAATAGACGCATAAACGAGGGACTCAGAAAATCCTCACCAATTGACGTAATTTATTGAATTAGCATTCATGGCCTCGCCCACCATGGCTTGCGACGGCCTGAGGGAACACATGATTTTGCGGTCAGGTGACACAGAGCCCATCTCTGCAGGTAGGAGGTAACAGCAAGGTGCTTACATTGCGGAACAGGTTTGTGCCTGTGCTATTTGTGGCAATAACAGATAAACGTGGTCAAGAGAAACGTTGCATCTCTTGACCAAGAGTTGAGAAAGAAATGGTTGGATTGGATATTACGACTATTTAATCATTTGTTTTTTGCGCACATTGAATAGGCTAAAATACTGGCTAAATATGGGGCTACGCGGCCCGACCACCGCGGCCCGGGCACCGCCACCGGGCACCGCAGCAAGTCGTGGGAGTGCCCCGGCCGCGATGCCCTGGCCGCGGTGCCTGGGCAATAGCCAGTATTTTAGACTATTTAATATGCGCAAAAACTAAATGTGGAAATAGCGGTAATGTCCAATCCAACCATTTCTTCCTCAACTCTTCTTTCTTGGCCAAGAGATCTCTCTGTGTGTCTCTCTCTGTGTCTCTCTCTCCTTCTCCCTCTCTCTGCGTCTCTCTCTCCATCTCCCTCTCTCTGAGTCTCTCCTGAAGTTTAATTGGCTATATTACTGTGACAGACCGTGCTGTTAGCCAATCAGAGGCGAGACATTTGCATGTCATGAATATTGTAAGAGCCCAAATCATGTCATGTCTCCCGCCCACCTCCTACACCACACGAAACAGGAGCACCAGAGCATTTTTTTTCACTAAAACTGACTCACAGGGCATTCATTGCTACTTGTGACCACCGCAGAATTAATGAAAAAAACATGAAATGACACCTTTAATAACGAAAAATAGGAAAACAACAATATCACGCCCACGATTTCAGATCTACTCATCATAGCTTCAATGCACCCTAAAAGTTACCCAACACAAACTGTTTTCAAAGTATGAGAGTCGCCCTACTCCCAATTATTACAAAGCAAATAGGTGGTTTGAACATCGCGAAAAGTTTTTAATCAATTTCACGTCAGGAATAGCGCTGTTTACCCAGGGATGAATCGCACAGCCGCTATTGTGTGGTACGAATCGCATAAACTATTTGAATATACAAAACTACCCAACGATAATTCATACCATATTTGGTCATTGTGATGTTGGCTACCATTGCCTTAACTGAAGAATTCTCAGACGTCTAGCAACCTAGCCCTTCTACCCAACAGCCCCCAAAAATGGATAGACTTTAAAAAATCACAACTATTTTAATTTATTCAATAAAACTAAAAAAAAAAAACTTCCAAATACTGAATTGAGATTTGAATTCCTACATACATATGAATATTCTGATATACGAACGAATATCAGAATATTCAGGCTCAGCCCTAATATATAGATTTAGATGTTCAACCCTAGCATCCCCTTTATGAATATATATATAAATATATTTCTTACAACTATAATAGCAGGCCTGTCGGACAAGTTGCTCCTCCACACTTGGTCGAGTGCGCATGTGCCAAGCATGCACTACATTATAGGGTCCCATTCTTCCACTCCCTGTTTTCTCAGTTAAACACAGAAATCAACTTAATCTTTCCCAGTGTTCGAAATTAAGCAAAAAAAGACGTTTTCTCCTCCTGTAACACAGTCATGCGCGACACCTTTCTTCTTCATCGTTTCTTCCATTAATCTCTAACTCATACTCCAATCTTGCATTAATCTATGTTTCGGATGTTGTGGATGCTACGGAATATATGATGCATAGTTGCAGCAACATTTAAGATCATCACTATGAATTCTGCCCATTCTGCGTCCATGCTGTCTGTGGTCAAACCAAAACAAACTACAGTGACAGCAGCCGCACTAATCCCGCCTCTTGCGAACTTAGACCCTAAGTCATATCCCGTCGCTTGCAAGCCCACCCCTTCAACCCCCGTTGATTCTACTGATGTCTGCATGACATCGATATCCTATGGGTTTAATTAAAACTAGAGGTTTCAGCGTGTGCAACGTGCGAGCGGAAAATCTAGTATATATAGATAGTACACCTGTAAATTGATTCAGAACTTTTTTGTAAAAATGTAAATACATTATACAAATACCATATATAATGAAGCCTTATCCGGAGACATTTTAGTCTGGGTTATTTAAAAAAACATTAAGCTTTCCTTGCTTATTTTCAGCTTGCTGGGTTGTGTGCTGGCAGCCAGTATAGTCCAGCACACATTCACCGTTGATCTTGTGATTGATAGGGAAGAGGCTAACACGTTACAAGATACAACCCCCCCCCCTCCCATTGTCTGAGGCTGTAATCGCCCTTTCTGTTCATTTATTTATTACCCCACATACACACATAGAAGTAATAAATGTACAACATGCAGCGATGTGATTGGACGATTAGGAGATAGATTAGCAGGCACCTTCTCCTGCGACATCAGCCCGTTAAACACCATCAATAAGCAAAGTTAATTAATTACCGGGCTTCTCTAACAAGCCTTTCCCAATCATTACAATTGACTTTGTTGCACGTGTGAGGGACAGACCCGGTCTCGCGCCAGCAGGCCTGATGCCCTGTCTGAGGTATACACAATGTGTTTGTGCCTCAATGTGTTTCTTTGTGTGTATTTTCATGAGTGGGTGAATGAGTGAGAGCGAGAGGGTGTGTGTGTGTGTGTGTGTGTGTGTGTGTGTGTGTGTGTGTGTGTGTGTGTGTGTGTGTGTGTGTGTGCGTGTGCGTGTGTTTGTGTGTGTTCCAATGCATACACAGAAATGTGTCATGTTATAGAAAATAATAGCACTGCTAATAGTGAGGCAACAACACTGCATTTGTAAGAGTGTGTAAGCCTCATCCATTAGGATGGACGTGACGTAATTCCTCTTCACTCTTGTTCATATTCATACTTCCTCCACCCACACAGGACACTATGATACTGACATGCTCATTCCGTCGAACATCATTTAAGGATGGCAGGTAAGGGGAGGACCATGATGCCTAGGTCAGAAGCTTCTTCTCAGAGCCTGCTGGGATTTCTAGTCCTTGGATTATGTGAGGCCCAGCGGAAATTGTTTTGGCACTTGCGTCACAACACATTGGTGCACACGTTTTTAAAAAGGAAGATCGTTTACTAAAGCTGTGGTGTTGTGTTATTATTTGTGTGTGTGTGTGTGTGTGTGTGTGTGTGTGTGTGTGTGTGTGTGTGTGTGTGTGTGTGTGTGTGTGTGTGTGTGCGTGTGTGCGTTTGAACAATTGCAGCTTTGGTGATATTTAATATATTTTTTTTAGGTACATGTCTGCATTTCATTGGCCTTGTACCTATACTCTGCTAAATTATAATAAATTTGAATCTCATGTCATTAATGAGAAGGTAAAGGTTAGGGCAACTTTTGTATTAAGTGCCTTACACAGGCACTTAATACATTCATACTTTATACAGGCAAAGCGAATGCTAGGGGGGTAGGATGCCTTCACAAAAATGATTCACTGTACACCTTTTCTCTTCCTCTCCTTCTTTCTCTCTCTCACACTCTCTCCTTATGACTCGTCCTCCTTTTCTATGCCCCTCCCTCTCTCTGCTTGTGTCTTTCTATCTCTCTCATTTTCCTCCTGTCTGCTTACCTCTCTCTCTCTCTCTCTCTCTCTCTCTCTCTCTCTCTCTCTCTCTCTCTCTCTCTCTCTCTCTCTCTCTCTCTCTCCGCTCAACAATCATAGAATGCAGTCAGTATAGCAGCCAGCAGCAAACTGCTATTTGATTGCCTCAAAGAAACCCTTTCCATTGGTCACAATCAAGCTTTCCTTAATCTGCCTTCTGCCTTGAAGAAACGTCATTGCATAATATGATAGATAAAGTAAACAAGAGAATACTAAGTTGTTCAAAAAGGTAACGGACATGGTATCAAATATAGGAAAGTTTAGGTTCCTTTGCACTGATAACGTTTGAGAATTTGGTCACACACAGACTTCATGTTTCTTTCATTGACAGAATATCTTCCAGCTTTCTTGCGTAACAATATTAAATGCTGGCTTTTCTTTCACACACTCAGTCACAATGATTGGCTACAGTGATGAACTGTGCATAACGGTGTGGAAAGCAGACACATGGCGACTAATTAGGGAAGGTCTCTGGCTGGCAGTAATCATTGAAGGGTTTAGAGAGCTTCCTGCAACTTAGATTGCAATCCAATTTAGAACGTCTTGGATTGAAGTGTTAATATTATTGGGTAAAAGTTACATTCCATTACCTCCATTCCGGTATACACTTCCATCCATCCGTCATCCATCAATCAACCGATCCTATCTATCTATAAATATATCCATCATTCCGTCCACTCCTTTGAAGCTGTTGCTGTTGGGTTCAGTGGAGCTCTGTGTATGCTACAGGAATAATACAGGAGAGCACCCAGATAACACATTTAACCATTTAGAGTTCAACGCGGGCAACTTTCTCTTAAACTCATGTTTGTTCATACAGAAATAACAGAAGTTGGTGCAGAATTAGAATGCATTATGCATGGTTGACTCAAACCCTATAAATAAAACATTCCATAGGATTTTTTGTCAAATGAAGGTACAGGAAATGTATGTTTTCCAGCTCTGACTAATGGCTGGATGGTAGACACTAACTGCTTTCACCTCCTATCCTCCATCATCCATGCACTGCATTTAAATAGCCCCCGACATACATATCCACCAACACCATGGCAACCACCTACAACATGAAGATCATCTAGCCAGCAAATGTTGAGGTGTATGATGCAGGGATCACCAGGAGAGACCACGTGCTGAACGACCCCCCCCCCCCCCTAAAACTTAGATGGAGCATGTGCAGGGAACCCAGTGATGCGAGATGTCCATCACCATGTGTAAATCTGGTTCATATGTGGCTATAAGTGACGCTCTTTAAGTCTGCTTGCATTGTAGTCCAAAAAGTAAAATTATTTCTGTATAACTCTTTGTCCCGAGGTCAGCTATGTGCTCTAACTTTATTCTATTTACTTCTAAGCAAAACAATAATGTTTTTTTTATTATTTAGACAATCATTAACACATTTGTTTTGTGTAGTTTGTACTTCCTCAAAGTCTGAAACACCGTAGGTTCCTGCAGCTGTAACACAGCCGTTATGTGAGCGTAGGGTGATGTTCACTAAGTGGCTACGTAGTCAGGAGGGAAAATTTACTCCACTGTTCAATCAGCATGATGGAACAGAAGGAAATCAATACTATATATAAATATTTTTTCTGAAGCTTTATGAAGATACATCATTTGAAGTAGATTTCTGTTGTCCATCACTTTAATCAAAATCCTTGTATAGTTTGCTGCTCAGATATGTATTTTTTATGAAAAGCATTCACATTGATAAGTCTGCTAGGAGTTGGACGTAGGTACAGGTGTGTACAGGTGTCATCTCCTCGTCCAAAGGCAGGTTCTAGAGGGAACAGAGTCAGAAGCTCTGATGTGTGGTGATGTTAGTCAGGAGTCTAATATTTGAGCATGGAATTATCAATCAGTAGTGATTTGTGATGGAATAAGGGGTGACACTTTAACTTTAACTTGCCGTAAGTTAACCATTAACTCATGGTCTAAATGTAAATGGACTGCATTTATATAGCGCTTTTCTAACCATTGGCCACTCAAAGCGCTTTTAATCTAATAATAATGTCTAATAATGGTTTTCATGTGAACTAAGGTATTCATTTCAAATTGCAATATTCAATATGGTTAAGGTTAGGCTGAAGCCTAACCCTATTGAATAATGTATACATTTACACCTTAAGGGTTAGGGTTAGACTATTAAAATAATAACTGTAGTTACAAGAACATCATTACTTACATGAATACTACAAGTAAAGTATTACTAGACTATAAGTTAACTGTAAGGGCTATGTTAATGCTCATTATGGCATAAACTAATGTTATTTCATTGTAATTATCATACCATTATTGCAAAGCATTACCGAATAAGGATTTAAGAACTTGTATGTAGCTGGAGAAGAAGCAGGTGTAACCACACTGGTAGCTCAAAGCCAGGTCATTAGTTGAGGGTAAAGAGGTAATTATTTATAATATCTTAATTATTATTTGTAGATTTTTTCCAATTATTATACCATATATAAATATATATATGTATATTTCAGTAAAAGGGCCCATATTTAATGTATAGTAGTAGATCATTAATGTGTAAACATCGCTGAATATTTCCCAGTTTCCATTTCAGTACATACAGAAAACCATAGATTTACTGACTGAGAGGGAGCACCTCATGAATATTCATCATACTCTAAAACTGAAATAAATACATAAATCATGAAGAATAGGGTGTATGCAATATGACTATGTATTATTATTTTTGAGACATTGACAGATGCCACAGACACAGACAGGCTTGTCCCACAATTTAGACTTTAGACATTTAAAGTCTGATTGAAGCTGAGCTCAAATTTGAGCTTGAAAAAAATTCTTTCGCCTCGCATTTTTACCAATGCAGGGGGGAAGGAATCTGTAGATGTGTGTTACGTCAATTGGGTCTGTGCTTGAAAGCCAGGCTGAACCACAAAAAACATGATATGGCAGAAGGATCCAGAAGAGGACTGATACCTAAAACGATAGCCATGTCTTCTTATTTTCAGAATCTGTCCTTCGCCAACAGCTCAACTCAAACCCAGCCAGCAAGTGTCTGTAACCATTTAAAATTCAACCATTTGTAGTAGACTTTTCTCAAA
The DNA here is from genome assembly GCF_902167405.1 of Gadus morhua. Classification (NCBI taxonomy): domain Eukaryota; kingdom Metazoa; phylum Chordata; class Actinopteri; order Gadiformes; family Gadidae; genus Gadus; species Gadus morhua. The sequence goes on along the minus strand of NC_044064.1, from coordinate 18,228,718 downwards.
TAAAACCAAGGTTACCTACAGAAGATGCTGAGAAGCTCATCAACACATATCTTTTCTGGATTAAATGAATGTAATGCTTATTCCCTAGTTGACCCAACTCAACTATAAAAAGACTCCAGCTTCAGCAGAACACCTCTGCTAGACTAACTAATACCCAACAATCTGACCCTGTTACTCTTATTGTCTCACAACCTCCTCTGGCTTCCAATCAATGCCAGCTCAGAATTGAAGGTGCTACTTACCTTTAAGTAGTATTAGCTCCATCCTCCCTGAAGGACTTGTTTATTCTTTATTGTGCTCCTGGGAGGAGCTGGCCATCTTTCAACCCCAAAAGTTACAAATGAGCAGGAAACAGAATGTTCTCCTGCTGAGCGCCATATCTGTGGAACAGTCGGGCTGTAATCAATAAGGCTAAATTGGCGGAAAATTTGAAATCCAAACTTGAAACATACATCTTCACTATCTCATTTGTCTCCAGTGTCCCTAATCTCACATTAGAATCGGGACCTAGAGGGAGGCCAACTTGGATAGTACACTCTATACGAATAATACGACTGGTCTGCACAATCTGTCTTGCCTCGCTATCGGGTCAGCGGTCCACACTCGGCGACTAGGAACATGTCCACTCACGTAGACCTGAATGACGTCCACCAGGTATATTTGCATAAGATCTCTTGCATAAGGTATATTTGCTGTAATCATTTCTACTGGAACTAATCATTTCAAACAACGCTTCAAGCCTGCTATTACCTGGTTGATGCAAAAGGAATTGCTGCTGTCGTAAATAGCACAATGTCTGATTGATCTGTTATGAGGAATGGGCAGTTTGATTCTTACCATTGGCTTTTGTCACCGTAGTCATCCGTGATTGTATTATAATCATAGCCGACTTCACAGCAATCTTATACGACTTCAGCCCCCATCATTTAAATTGACCTGTGAATCGGTGGGTTTGTCGGCTAGTGGGTAGGAGCCTTAATGTTGAGCCAGCACAAGCTTAGCCCTGCTGCCGATAGGTACTAGATTAAAGGGTCCTTACCCATGTACCCATCCCCAGGCTGTGAACCACCCCTGACTGCTACCAGCATGCTAACCAACAACAGTCCATCACCATGGACAATGATAACAATAATGTATTTAAAATATTTGCTTGTAATACTACTATGTAAGTCAATTCTAGTACCAATTGCACTTCTAATGATCCCCTGTAGGAGGGATCTCCCAGTCTGCGTTCCTAAAGAGCTTTTCTTCTCTTTCTGGGAATAGGGTAAAGGGATTTGATAAATGTATGGCCTGAATGGTCCTTTTAGAATGTGCCTGGGACTAAGAGATATTCAATTGCCTTGACATGAATTGACTTGGCTTCTTACATATGTATCTGAAACAGCATTATGGATGTATTTGAAATATATTCATTTCGGATATCCTTTTGCCATTGGGCAGAAAGTGGGCACAGACTTAAATTAAATGAAAAAGTTCCCGTGCTTGTTAAATATCTCGAGACTGTCATTATATCAATAATTGAATGAATGAAGTGAAACCACAGACTTTGTTCCAGGCACCCCATTTGCAGATATGCTTAATATTCAGCACTTTGACAAGGTATCCAACTAGCTTTGTGCTACTACACACTGACACAAAGGATGCCCTTTAGCACAATAGCACAGCAGTGTAAACAATTCATGACAGGCGTTCCCACTAGAATAGATGTGCTGCTCCTTCTAACACCCAATGCTAAGAGGATGTGTAAAACTAAATCTTGATGGAATTCTTTTAACTTTTAACTTTTACCTGGTAGATGATATTTTTGGTCTATATTTCTGTGAATCAAATGTAATGCTATTTTAAAAGGTAGAGACAGACACAAAAAATAAATAAGTGAATCTATCTTCCATGACACACGTCACATTTAATCTATTCATCAAACTGCCATGCTAGTCTGGCTAGTACATTTATCATCGACTGAGCCTATTGTCTGGCATCTCTCCTCTGATGTTGCTGCCATATCGAGAAGATAAAAAGTTTGTAAGATACAAGCCTTTCCACTGCACAAACCCGCTTTGTGTGTCAGGTTCAGTTCATCTATTTCTGAAGTGTTCGGAAGTTCAGAAATAGACGGCACGTTCTGCATCGACAGACTTTGGGTGTCGCACATTCTAATCTCAGAACCATCTGTGGACAAATACCACACAATTAAACAGAGACTTGCCAGGATGCTCACACAGTCTGCATTCAGCAGAAAGACACTGTGCTGTTGTCCCCTTTAAATAGGCCATGGACAGTCCTGGTCATTGTGTCAGCGCTGGTTTGACGGGCAGTCTTTACCTCCAACCAGACCGGCCTCTCGGAGAACAGCCCCCTGCCCGCCCTCCCCCAATACATTATCATCTGCTCGATTGGTTCAGTTGAGGGCCAATCAATAACCCAGACTTGTTAGCAGTCCAGTCCAGTACCGTTATCCACAAACCCCCCTTAGCGATAGCAGCCCTCATGACTGCAGCAATCAGGGGTGGAGGCAGAACATGGCCACCTCACTAATGATTGTTAACGGTGCAGCAGCTTATAAGGAGGCTATAATGTCATGCGTAGGAGAGAAGATAATACGCAACATTATTATGTGTAGAGCGAAAGCCTCGGAAGGATGTGTGTAATCACACTACAGAGCCATCCATATTGATTCAGTGATTTAAGTAGACGTAAGTGTATCGTCATTATCATGGAGGGGTGAACTACTATATCAGAGGAAGAGGTCCCTCCTCTCTATATGGTATTGTGTGACCATGAACTCACATTTCATCTGATATCGCTCTCTCTCTCTCTCTCTCTCTCTCTCTCTCTCTCTCTCTCTCTCTCTCTCTCTCTCTCTCTCTCTCTCTCTCTCTCTCTGTCTATGTCTCTCTCTGCAGGACCTTTGAGGGGGGAGTCCTCCCGCGAGGAACTGGAAGGGAATAGCCATCGCTCTGCTGGTCATCCTGGTGGTCTGCTCCCTCATAATCATGTCAGTCATCCTCCTCACCCCAGGTAACCCACGGCAACCCCCATCGAGCCGCCACTGTATCCATATCCGTTGTACGGTCTCCATCTTCTCTTTCATTCCTGTGCATATATTTGATTCACTTCCCCTCACACACTCTTACTTACTTAATCACTTACTCTAACACACATACACGCAAACACACAAACACACACACACACACACGTGTTTTTAACCAGATTTTCAGCGCTAGTGAAACACATTTGCTGCCATAACCCATGCTGGGGTGCTGGGGAAGCCATTCCCCAGCACTCGGCCGCTGTCCTTCTGTCCTTCGGCATGCTCCTCCACAACAATACTTTGCGCCGGCTACACTTTTGACAGGCAACGCATAAACACCATTTGACTGTCAATCTACACCTGTTTCAATTTCCGCTGCACAGCTCTTCCTCTCTCCCTATGATGGGACAATTATGCAAATGACAAAATATCAAATATTCTACCGGCACTACGGAAGATCTTTCTCCAGGGTCGGGCTTTGCCGCTGACGGCGTGGAGACACTTCATGTGATGCGGTAATGGCTTCCATCCCCCCCGCTACCTGCCTGCTCAAATAGCACTGGTGAAACAAGGGCAGAGGGAGACCCACGGTGAACACTCTCTCTGGCTCTCTTTCCTTTTTTAATCAGTCTGCGGCCAGAGAAGTGATAATGGAAACATAAGGATGTGCAAAAATAGACTGATGCGTCAGGGAGATGGAGGGAGAAGGAAACAAGAGAGACGCTGTGAAGAACTTAATGGCGGACAGAGGTCCGGGATTGAGGACAGCTGGGCTCATACAGTTAGGAGGATGAAAAGTTGTTGCATTTCATAAGGTGGTCATGATGGCGATTCATTGTTTGAGGTCTTTTTGGGACCTGTGAATCCTAGAACCAGGGGGCTGCCGTAAAGGCTGTGTGCTTCCTTTAACCAATTCAATAGCTGTGTGTGTATCTGATACACACATGGAACAGTTAACACACATGTGCACAAAACACACACACACACATACACACCTTAAACAGCATATAGCCCAAACATACACAAACATACTCACACTTGAATGTACACAAACTGATGCACGGACAACCATGACACAAACATCTTTCAAAACACACACACACACGCACACACTTGACGCCTTGTGTCCTGGTGGCTCGGGAGAATATCTCATGTTAATGAACGGAGGCAGCGGAGTGTGTGAGCAGTAATTAACCCCCGGGACTGCAGCGGTGTTCATGCATGTGCAAGCCCCGCAACAGACTGAGAAGGCCTTTACACCCCCAGCCACATCCTTCTCCACCCTTCGTCCACTGTCCGAACCGCCCGGCTGTGTGCTTCAACATCAACATCACATCATCATTATCATCATCACCATCCGACAGCGGTGCCGTCAACAGTTACAAAGTCACAACTCTTCTCTGTTTTTGCACCTCAGTGGTGCAATGAGCTCCCTGCCGATGCTCACCAGCAGGAGCCTCAAGACCCTCTGGTTCAGAGTTCACTGGACTAGTCCCTGGATAGCCTCCCCCCTACACCTCTTATTCACTTATTATAGGATGTACGTCCTTGCAATTACAAATAAAACTTATTTTACGCGTTGTGTAGCGTCTTATCCTAGCTCTCTTTGTTGTATAAGGGGAATGGGTTAACCTAGCGATTGTAAGTGCTGAGCATTTGTTTCTATGAATCTTTACTGTGTCAACATTGCTGTTTCTACTTTCTTCATATAAATGTATTTATTGTAAGTTGCTTTGGATAAAAGCGTCTGCTAAATGCCCTCAATGTTAATCAAAGCTATCACGCTCGAGGGCGTGTTGTCGAACACAAGGACAGAGAAAACAGGAGATAATAAGCGCGAGGTCCTCAAGCTGAAGCTGGTGTTTTAACTGCTGTCATGCGCCGTGCGTGGAGTCCACATATGACCATGGCATTTACTGTCGCAGGTCTGTCTTTGGAGTGGTGCAGACTCAAACGTAGCTGTTCTCCGCACGGAGTGACATGCGACCAATCAGCGAATGATACATACTGTTGATGTATTTATAGTGATGTTTGGTACGCGTGGCGGCGACTGCAAATTAGGCTTGAACCATTGCTTGTTCCGATAGTTCTCAGTGTGACCCTGCATCTCAAGGAGACCATTTTATCATATGGTTTTCTTTTCTATTCTGACTTGCTGCATAAGACCAGGATTTCCCAGGTATCATCATCCCGGAGCTCACTGGTCGTTCTTACTTTATTTTGTTGGAGACATATTCTTTTAAGTCTGGTATGGGTGTTTCTCGTTTGTGGTCACATGGAATGGTTTTGCACCTTTTCTTATCAACTTCTCAGTAGTTGAGGCTTTACGATATCATTCACTTTTATTTGAATTTAGTGCTTTCGGGGATTGGTAAAAATGGTCTATTGAGCAGGACTATTTATATTTGCACAACTTTTAATACTATTTGAAAAATAATAATATTCATTTTTATGAAGCAGATGGTGGGAGATAGAAAAAAGCTATTTTTAAAAGTTATTGCAATATTTTATCTGTTTTATGTGCCCGGAGGTCTTAACTAAAGCAAGACATGAGGATGGAGCAGGAAATACACCAGGAAGGCTCTTATCTCCCTCTCCCTCTTACTCTCGCTCCCCCTTTCCATGTCTGTCTGTCTGTCTGTCTGTCTCTCTCTCTCGCGCGCGCTCTCTCTCTCTCTCACACTCTCTCTCTCTCTCTCATGTATTTGTATGCCGCTATGCACACCAAACACATACAGAATCTCATACACAAACACACACACATTAGCATATGTAGACATGCAGTTCAATTGATGCACAAACAAACACATCATGACACAAACATCCAACAATATCCAGAAAGACAGTTTTTCTCAGTCGCTTTGGTACATTTCTCAGATCAGAATTGAAATTTGCAAAACACTAAGCGCATTCCTCCAAAAAATTCGTACAAATAGCAAAACACCATGGATTTCATGGTGTCTCTTGCCAGTCTCAGTCTCTTAGTCAAAATTCTTAGTTAGTTTCTCAAAAGTAAATATCTGTGTCAATGAACATGTCAGTGCCATCAAAATGACAAGTCCTTGTGTCATTGTGTACGGAGAAGACAGTCAAATTGCTTAGTCATGTTGTCAATATAACAGTGTACTGATGTAAACTATGGCTGACGTTTTGAAGACAATTATTGTAAATTGTAAGTTACACCTTAGTGTATGTGGGAGATTCATTGCAAGAGACTGGACAAGATTCACATTTACGCTTTGACTGTTTGTACTGTAATTTGTTGACAGACCATGTCATTGCTAGAAATGTGAACATAGGAAAATCTCCTTAGGGTAAACTGTACATGCATTGCTGTAGGAATTACAGCGCAGTCTTCCTACACCTCCTGACGTTCCTGTCTGTTGGGCCACAAATTCTCATTCTCACGCAGCCTCACTCCTCTTCCTCTTCTTCTTCTCTCTGGCTGTTGACCCTGTCCAATTCCTTGTCCTTCCATTGTCAGACAATGTAACATTGTGCTGTGCTCCAGCTATATATATATACTTGCCAGTTCATGGTTCAGGCGATGCACCTTTGAGCTATTTCAGTAAACTGGTTGATCGTTGGTTGATCTAACACTTCACACATTTCCCTTCTTTAGAGAAGGTCAAGATTCACCTGGTAGCAATTTACCAATTCAGGACAGATTTAGAAAAATTCAATTTCAATTCTGATCTGAGAAATGTACCAAAGCGACTGACAAAAACTGTAAAAGAGCAAACAAGAGTATCACACTTGTCTAAAGTTTATCGTTATCATTATCTTCAATGTTGATGCCCAACTTGTAGGCATCGATCAGCATGTCACTGGTGGACCGCGAGACGTGGCATTAAAACTTGACTGAATATAGCTCCCAGTATTGTCATTGACATCTGAAAGCCTCACCTTGACCTTGGGATGGAGGGGCTTGTCAAACTAACGGAAATTTTAAATTCACACCAATTCCCGGCAGTTCCTGGTAGCTTTCTGCCCACCAACAGTCATGGACCTGAAATCCATGGCATCAACAGTGCTGTTAACTGACGAAAATCCTACTTTTCATGCAGTGCACTATTGTAGTGTTCCGTCAATGTCTAATAGCTTAATGATGCTCATAAAACGCCTTCAGCAATAAAAAGGTCATTCCCACTGTAGGTCATTAACACTAATGGAAGAGGATCAGCCATTTGCTCAAGAGCACTAGTAGCTGACACATAAGGGTTATTTCCTTATTACCCAATGATTACATCCAGTGTGTGCTAGTTTATGGCCTCGCTATACTGCAATCACATATGGAGGCATGAAGAAAATACTGAAACAGGAGGGAACGAAAAAGGCTTTCAAAGCAACTGTCAGATAAAAATACAACGTGGACTTTCGTCGATATCCAAGTAATTAATCTCCCTCCCACTTTTCTTGCTGCTATATCTCTCCCAACTCCCCCTTCAAATCACTATAAGCTTGTTTTATAACTGACAGCAGAGCAGTCTCTCTCTCACTCTCTGCTGGGGGTCAGCTCAGGGGAGTGTAATGGCCTTGAAGAGATACTGGAGAAATGTCACCCAGGGATGAAATATTGATGGAGAGAAAAGACTTGTCCTTGTGTCTCTTCCCTTTGCCCTGGAGCAAGGCACAGGAGTCACACAGCATACCTGCTGATGCAGAGACACACCACCAGAGACACAATAACAAAAACACACACACACACACACACACACACACACACACACACACACACACACACACACACACACACACACACACACACACAAAGGAGTGAGAGGGAAGACTTAGGAGATAGTTCAATCACTGGCTTCTCCTAGCTAATTGTCGAGGTGTCCCTGAGCAAGACTCCTAAACCCGACTGCTTCTGACGCGCTGGCTCTCGCCCTCTGTGTTTAAATATGGGCAAGAATGGGTGAATGTTAGGCAGTATTGTACAGTGCTTTGAGTGGCCACTGCTTAGAAAAGCCCTCTATAAATGCAGTCCATTTATAGGTGGCAGGACCAACAGGCAGACCACACCACTGGAGACACAACAACACACACAGTCATGGATGAGGAGGCAGATTTAGGAGCTAAGAGGCAAGATACACATGCAGCATGCAGACAGACCGCAATAGATAAAGCAGACCTAGCAGTCAGGAGCATGAACTATGAACTAGGAGCTAGCATCCAACAACTCTCAAATTCACTGGCACTTAATGTTGTGCGTTAAGGTCTCTCACCCTCAGCACAAGAGCCCCTCACAATCCATTCCTTATTTCAGCGAATAAGAAATCGGCATACGGCCGGATAGAAGGCAGCAAATAAATCAAGACCCACACATTTCCATAATCAGATCCTGGGAAAAGCTTGGCTCAGACCAAATGTATGACAACCCACTGTTTAGGCAGCGCTTTTGATAGGCTTCTTGATAGAGAGAGGGCATGAGAATATGTCCTCTGCATGTTTTCAACAAACTTTCTTCTCCTTTCACGGAACAGACCGTATTCATGTCAGGACTTCATTTGCGTCAACAAAGAAGTGTTTCTTTATTTTTACATTTCACCCAATATTCTTAAACAATCAGTCTTGACCGAGTGGATGTGAAGCATGTCTGTGTGCTGCAGTCAGCGACTTATGAATAATGGATGAAATGAATACGGAGAGCCTTGTGTTCAGGAGGCCCACGCTTCGTAACTGTTTATTCAAAAACAGCCAGGTGTTATTTGGTTTGGGGATAATTCTGTTTGTTCGAGCTACAATATAACATCTATGACAAGCCAAGAAAACCCAGCCCCACAAACAACCTATAAGCCCCTTTCCCTAAGCACTTAGCCCATATCTCCATGCCAAGACTTAGCAGAGCTCACCCCCACTGCATCCTAGTACGGGGATGAAGGAAAATCCTCAAACGATCGCCCCAACCACACAACACCACCCCCACCTCCACCCACTCTGAACAGGGCCAAGGGAGCTATCGCCAGATGAGGCAATTAACAGACAGTCACCAGAGATTTGGGTGGAGGCTGATCCAGTTGACTCACCAACACACACACACAAACACACACATGCACACACACACACACACACACACACACACACACACACACACACACACACACACACACACACACACACACACACACACACACACACATACGCACAAGCACAGACACAGGTTTGGCAGCAAATCGCTGAAGTCCAGTCGGTCCTTCTTGTGTCCGTGCTTCTTCGAGCTGAGCCGCCCATTTATCTTAGCGATGTCTCTGGGCTGGACCTCGGGATTACGGACCGTGAAGAATTGCTTTCCCACAGAAACAGTAATAATACAAACTATAACTATAGGTCAGCTACTTAACTTTAGAATCCAGGGAGCAGGTAGTCTCAACTAGTGAAGACTACCTATGCCCTGGTACATACAAGCAGTAGGCCCATCATTTTTAGAACATCTGTTTTTCTCCTACGATGATGCCTCTTTGAAAGAGGGTCAATCCACCAATCTGATGTAGTACCAGAAATAAGGTCACCATGACCGTGGTGGCGTTTCTTTACAATACACGCAAAATTGATTGCATGCTTTCCTTAGAAGTGCACATATTTCTGCTTTTACCTTTACTCCCTATGTATCGTTACTTGTGATCGTTAACTGATGTTTCAGAGATTGGGGAATCAGGGCAGTTCTCAGCTCCACTGGTCGGGCCATTGGGGGCCATTGCCTCAGGTCATCAATGTCAGGCAAACCCAACCGCCCATGCAGCTGTCACAGCAGTCACACTGAGTCACTACAACTCGCTACCGCAGTGAGGCTGGCTGCTGCAATATGACCAAACATAGGCCGCCGCGGCTGTGTATAGCTGAGGCTAATACAACTGATCGACCCAGAGCAGGCATTAGCTTCTGTGTTAGCCAAGCTCTAATTCCACCATGTTTACAAACAAGGAGCAGGCGAGAGTTCATGAGGTCACTCACCGTTGATCCATTTAGCTTCCGGGTCATGGATCACAAACTCCGCTCGGAACAGGTCCTCCACGGTGAGTTTGGTGTCGCTCCCGGCCTGGCTGTCTGCTGTGAAAGAAAGAAGGGCATTGTTTACAATGGGGTAAATTAACAGTAATAACAGTAATCGCATTATTCAGGCTTTTTTGTTATTTTTGCTTCATTCTTCAAGGGATGTATGAATATGATATTTGGTATACACTGTGTTAATATTGTCAGCATCTTTGAATTTCATTGTAGGTTGCAAAAGATAATCCATGAGCTTGAGTCTATCGGTGAGATGCTTTTTTGGCAATGTCCTGGGATTGGCCCTTAACACTGTGGACCTGTCTCTGCTCACCTTCACAAGCTTCAGAGCTCAATGGAATAGCATGAGCAATAGCCATTGTAATAATGGAAGTGCATCACACAATCTACACATGGATCTGCTATTGCACATGTTATAAATCAAACTTGGTTACATACACATACACAACTCGTAATACATTATCTTTCACATTTGAATGAATGCGACATGCTTTCTTCCTTCCTTCCTAAATTTGCTGGAAAACTGTGGGGCAATGCTACCTTTGCATTTTAGTATCTCCAAGGCAGATGGAAAAGGTGCATGCACATCAACACAAGTATGAAAACACACACATATAAATACATACACAAACACCCATGCACAGACAAATACAAAAACAGATAAAGTCAAACAGAACAGCCCACTTATCATACAAACACACACACACACACACACACACACACACACACACACACACACACACACACACACACACAGAGATAATAAAGACAAACATTATAAAAAACATATGTGCATAAACAAAAGAAAGAACCCACACACACATTTAAAATAGAGAAGTAAAGTTATGGGCAAAGGTCTATTTAGTATTGCAAAATATGATCTGCCATGCTCTGAGCCATCGAAGCAACCTTTACAAATCATTTTTAATTATGAATGTAGAGTAATTAGTAGACAGAGACTGTGTTAAGCTGACAGTCAGCTGTGTCTGAATGGGACATCTGCCAGTAGGAGAACAGAGGGGCCAAACTGTGTTGAATGTCAGCTGTGGTGCCCCTCCCTGATAAGGCTGTGCGGGAGTGTGCATAAACAACAGCCAGTCCACGTCAAAGTAGGCGCTGCATTCTCAAGGGGAATGGTGCGGTTGTTTAAGCAGCCGCCTGCGGCCATTTTGGATACAAGTAGCAGCGTTTTATTACAAATTGATTTTCTTTTGTATAGGGAGTGAGATTGCCTTTTGTGATCATTTGAGAAATAACGCTTTACCCACCATTGACTGATGTTTTACGGGATAGCATGGGCCATACATAAGATAGATGGATGAAAATTATAACTATAATAATAATTTATACATTTTTATATGTATTATTAACTATTGTTACTGTCCTTAATGGTATAAGCAATTGTATAGCAATAATATGAATTTTATCGAAACAGCCACTAGAATTTTTGATATAAAACAAATCAAAAGTAAATATATAACAAAAAATAGCATCAAAAGGAATAGGGATGACGGTGGTAGTAAAAGTTATAAGCTGTATAAGTAGTATCTGTGGCTACCTGTTGTGTTTGTACTGGATATTATTTATTTTCTTGATGGCCCACATCTCAACCTCTGACTCGTCAAAGGTTTCCAAAATTTTCACGCATATATGTATCCCTGTAACTGTAAGATAGATCTCCAAAATGTTGGAGATCTAAGTGATAAGAGCCAAAAGGGGGCGCTACAATCTTCTTAAATCAACCACAGGTCTGAATGAGCCAGAAGTTACTTTTTTTACCGGTAGATGTAGAATAATAGTAGCAGTAGTGGTGTGCTGTTGCTGTGGTATTACAACTAGTTTCATTAGTAGGTGTACATTATTTAAGTTTACCACATGTTGCACACAGGCTATCGCGGTAAAAGCCTGCAGTCTCGTGCGTTATGTTTGAAGTCGTCAATCGAGGACGCCGATAGCCTATGGTGCAATTATTAATGAGCAAATGTCATTCAGTTTAAGAACTTTGAGAATGTAAATGTTGAACATAAATTACCACAATACAAAGGAGCTTCACAGTTCTACACCGATCAATATAGCATGCCTATACCAGAACTTTGAAAAGCTTCGTGAAATAAATGCCCATGAGACTCAATGTCAACCGCTCCGCTCACGAGCCCAGCCCGGGGCTCGACAGCACTCTTAGAAAGTGTAAGCTTGTTTAGCTTCACGCCAGAAATATGTTAACATATTAGTTCTGTGTCCACATCGTTTGTCTATGTAACGCTTGGGTTTTGCCGTTCAGAGAAATTATTGTTTTAGAATCCCTCTCACAGCTGATAAGCCCGGTCCACATTGGGCAGAAAGAGTGAGCGCGGACCAGCCTTTATTTTGTGACAACAAACAGGGGGATTTATCGATGTTGATGTGTTAACCCTCTCTTTTTTTCGAAGGTCTAAAAGGAATGACATGCAGGCTGGTCATTGCCTCCTATTTCCCTTCACTGCCCATTATTCCTCCTGGCATGTAGGGCAGCAACAACGGGCCTCCACTCTGGTAGATTCTGGGCTTTTTTCTGGACATCTCCCGATGTCAGGTTCATAGATTTAATTTCTTCCTCTTCTGTGCGACACCAGGTGGTCTTGGGTCATCCTCTCTTTCTTCTACCTTCAGGTGTCCAGTGAAGGGCTACTCTTGGGATGCTGTCTTGCGCTCTACTCAAAACATGCCCAATCCAGTTCCAGCGCTGCTTTGTTAAAATGCTATCCATGCTGTCTTGCTGACATCTTTTAAAGAGATCCTCATTTGCTACAGTGTTGGGCCAAAAAATCCTACTGATTCTTCTCAGAGACTGATCATTGACATACTTCACTTGCTGTCATTCTCCATCATTCTGCGCCATACAGGAGGGCGGATAGAACGCAGCTCTGATATAACTTGAGTTTGTCTGGGTTTTGCTGAGAAAGCTGCAAAGTAGCTGAGATGTGATTTTTTGGAGAGTGTGTGAGACCAGAGCTAGATCATCAGTAAAATCAAGGTCTTCTAACGTTGAGAAGATCGTATACCTCTTGTTTTGTCATCTGTTGTTCTTCTGTTTGTCACCCAGTCGATAATGAAGTTGATGAGCAAAACTGAAATCACACATCCTTTTCTAACTTCGGTCTTTACCTGGAATGCCAGGCTACTGTTTACCACTTGGGATTTGAAGTTGGCATAGAAGGTCTTGACGAGGTCCAATATGTGCTGTGGAATTCCATACATACTTAAGATGTCCCAGAGGCCGTCTGCTTTCGAATGCTTTTCAAAGTCAATAAAATTGATGTATATTTGCCTCTTCCATTCTGTGCATTGTTCTATGATGTTCCGAAGTGCAAATATCTGGTTAAATGCACCCCCTCCCTTAACGTAATCCTGCCTGTTCTTTCCTGAGTTTCTCATCTACTGCCTCTGTAAGACACTGCACAATGTTATTGTGCCAGTTGTTACAATCTCTCAAGTTGCCCTTCTTTTGTACTTGTTTTTGATGACTCCTTCCAACCAGTCATCAGGTATTTCCTTTGTCTCCCAGATAGTTTTGTGTAGTGGTCGAAGTAGGTTGGAGGCGAGGTCTGGATCTGCTTTGAAAAGCTCTGCATTCATGTTATCTTTGCCAGAGGCTTTTCCATGGTATAGGGACTTAATGGCTTTGTTGGTGGTTCGTATTAATGTCTTTGTTGGTGGTTCGATATCACCTCCCAGGTCATTTTCTGCATGCTGGACCTCTGGTTCTGTTATGGGTGGTGGTCGGTTTAGAACTCCCTCAAAGTGCTCTGCCCATCAAGCTTCTTGTTGTGACTCGGTTGTCAAGAGCTGACCCTTTTTGTCTACTATTGGTGTCTCAGTTATTTGTCTGTGTTTGTCACTCACTATTTTGGTGACCTTGTAGACTTTCCCTTGCTCCCCTTTCCTAGCTGCCTCTTTTGCATGACTTGCAAGCTCTTCTAGATATGCCCGCTTGTCTACTCTAGCTTTCCTTCATACTGCTTTGTTTGTTTCTTGGAACTGTTTCCTGTATTTTTCCTTTAGCCGTTCAGACTTTGTTTAATTTACTATCTTCTTTATGGCCCTTCTATTTTCTATTGTTTGCCATTAGTTATCACTTATCCTTTCTTCTTCTCCTTTTGCTTTTATCCAAGGCAGGCATCACCGGTCTTCACATAGGCTGCTTTGGTCTGTTCCCACATCGTGTTGATATCATCTGATTTTGGCTCTGTATGATCCAACATATCTGCTAATGCCGGAAATCTGTTCTTTAGTTGAAGCACAAAATAACCTGTGACCTTGGTGTCATGTAGCTTTTCGACATCAAATTGCTTTCTGGCTGTCTTTCTGCTCCCTGTGATTCTAAGCTTTACTCTCAGCATAGCTGTGACCAGGTGATGGTCGCTACCAACGTCAGCTCCTCGTTTGACCTTGACATCAAGCATGAGTGTCTCCAGGTGCCATTTATCAGCTATTTGATTTTTATCCATTCCATTTGGAGGGTTCTATGTTAGTTTGTGAATGTCCTTGTGTTGGAACAGGGTACCCCCGATGACGAGGTTGTGAATGGTGCAGAACTCGGCTAACCTTCCCTTCCCATCGCCCTGTCATGTTCTTTGACGCTGTTTCCCACCTTGGCGTTTCGGTCCACCATCACTATCCTCATGTCGTGGCTGGGTGTAGTTTCCAATAAAGCCTGAAGTTGTTAGTAGAATTCATCCTTCAAGTCCTCATCGCTGTAATTTGCTGGAGCATAGCACTGGATGATAGTTGTGTATATTTTGCTTCCCACTTAGCCTAATCTTCCTGAGCCTACTGATGACAGGATTCCACTCTATCAAGCTCTTCTCTACTCCTTTCTTCAAAATGATGGCTACACCTTCCCTATGTTGGTGGTCATCCCTCTCTGATTACAGCACTGTTTCCCCTGTGCTTGTTGTAAGTCTCCCTGATCCTGTCCATATGCTTTCACTTAAACATAATATAACAATAGTGTATCTTTTCATCTCTGATGTCACTTGTGCTGATTTGACTGTATCTTGCATTTTTCTTACATTTTAAAATCCTATCTTAGTCTCAAGTTTGTCATTCAGAACTTCCAACTACCTGCGACTGGTTTTCTTTCGTCTTACACCAATGGCATTCATCCTAGCACCTGACAGTAGCCCTGGAAGTCCATCATGCCCAGTAGTGTTGATTCCTTTTGTTGCTGTTTCCGTAACATGCTTGTTTTTACAAGACAGAGTTGTTAGCCCTGTGCTCAACCCCCAACCTGGAGGACCAGTGGATTGCTCTTTCTCGGGCCTCTACCGTTTGACCGGTCCAGCATAGCTCTCGGGGTCATTGAGGCACACAAGGGTTAGTTGTCTCCTATAACTGAAATTAACAAACCTGGCTTTGTCAATCGGTAAGATATGTCTACCTTTATTGAGCATCAGGGCAATTTAGAAATGACTTGTGTTAACTACAGGACAAACTGAAATTGTCTCTGTGACTTGACATGATGATGGCCGTCTTGATTCTCGTCACAAGATCGGCTCATGCAATCTGTACATCTAAGAATGAGTTTATGGCGTATACTTGACCAAAAATGATGGGGGGCCAATCGATCGGTGGATCACTAGTTGATAAAGATATAGCATACTGGTAATGGAGACCGTACAACGGATATGGATAGGGTGGAGGCTGGATGGGGGTTGTCGTGGGTTACCTGGGGTGAGGAGGATGACTGACATGGTTATGAGGGAGCAGACCACCAAGATGACCAGCAGAGCGATGGCTATTCCCTTCCAGTTCCTCGCGGGAGGACTCCCCCCTCCAAGGTCCTGCAAAGAGAGAGACATAGACAGAGAGGGGGGGAGAGAGAGAGATAGAGAGAGAGAGAGAGAGAGAGAGAGAGAGAGAGAGAGAGAGAGAGAGAGAGAGTGTGAGTGAGTGAGTGAGTGAGTGAGTGAGTGAGTGAGTGAGTGAGTGAGAGAGAGAGAGAGAGAGAGAGAGAGAGAGAGAGAGAGAGAGAGAGAGAGAGAGAGAGAGAGAGAGAGAGAGAGAGAAAAGGCAGGTGTGATGGAAAGGAAGCATAAGAAAGAGAGGGGGGAAAGCAGAAGAGAAAATGTAAATATTGTGTCTGCTAAAAATAATCCCTGGGAGTCATAGAGACTTCAAGACAGTGAGGGTGTTTTAACATCTAAGAAAGAACGGATTGCTAAACATTTCTTCTTGTACTTCTGACTGGAAGATGGACCGATGCGTGAGGTGCTCACGAGTGGCGATTTGTCCAAAAAAGAGTTTGAATCTGTTTTCAGTATATTGTATGAGCAGGAAGTGATATGCAAAGTAAGCTGAGATCCACCAGAGGTCTTGTGCTGCTCCATGAGGAACACAATGCATTGAGAAGGAAACAAGGGCACAAAAAAATACAAAAACAAATACTTATTTGGCTAAAAGCGGCCATTTGAATCACATTGGAGGGGTGGGGGGCTATGCTGGTCAAACGAGGCGGACAGAAAGGCAGTAGAGGGTGTTCAGCAGGCGAGGCGACCACTGAGTAAATATAAGATATGATCTGAGTGAAATGGCTTTCCAGAGATGGTCGGGTGAGGCGTTGGCCAGCAACTCAATCTGGAGTAGCCAGTATTAAGGGGACTTAAACAGTGGCTCTCCACACATCTGCTGCCTCTGATAAGGTGAGCTGAGCCCCCTCCCATCTATCTTCCTCTCCCTCTCTCCCCCTCCAATACCATAGAAATGTATTCTCTCCATATCGCCTCCTGGCCTCAATTACCCACAAAGCCCTTCAGGTGCAGTGCAGAGATTACTGGTCACAGAGACACTCCTGCGCTGCTATTGGCCCGAGGACACGTGGGGTGCCAGTCGACAGCCAGTTGGAACCAGATCTAGCTTTCTTAACATTTCAAAGTTCCGATGTCTTTTGTATCGTCTTTTAGGATACGTAGCTCGGTGGATGAAACAGTGGTAACTAATGAATAATGAATAATTTATATTAAATCAAGAGGGTGTCGCCTGATTTCATTCTAAAACCACAGTGGTTTCAGTTTTACGAGGAAAGTATATTTTATGCTAACTAACACAATTATATTCACTCTATCCAGACAACGTCCACTGTGGCATAACTGAGTCAATTTGACCACCACCTCATTTAGAATGGTTAACTCACTTATAACCCAATCCAACATTCTCACACACACACACACACACACACACACACACACACACACACACACACACACACACACACACACACACAAACAAACATGGAAACATGGAACACGCACCCAAGTGTCCACACACGCACCCAACGACACACTGTTGGACGGATACAGCTGATCGCTCATAAACAATTGTTTGCTCTAAAGATCAACTAGTCCTTGAACCCTGCAAGCTGTCTAAACTATCTCTGCATGCATGAGATTGTCTATCTCTCTCTTCATATCTCTTCCTCCGTTCCTTTCTTTTTCTCTCCCAAATTCATTGTTTGGAATCATCATTCTGCTTAGTATTACTGTATGGAGACGGAGCAGAGAAGAGAGAGTGACAAAGAGAGAGCGAGAGAGCAAGAGAGCAAGAGAGAGAGCGAGAGAAGAATGGGAACCGACAAGTTGTTGTTTTTACCGTTCCTTAGACTATGGGAACCATGGTAGAGGCCCCTGCTCTACGCCCCAGCTGCCCAAGAGAGAGCTACAGTGGCTGGGCTCTAGCGATGTCT
Organism: Gadus morhua; assembly: GCF_902167405.1. Taxonomy (NCBI): domain Eukaryota; kingdom Metazoa; phylum Chordata; class Actinopteri; order Gadiformes; family Gadidae; genus Gadus; species Gadus morhua. The sequence continues at coordinate 18,210,956 of NC_044064.1, read as the reverse complement.
TCCTCTCCCCTCTGCCATCACCAACAGCACTCTTTATCTCTTTAGCCCGCCACCAGGGCTCTGCGTCAGATGGATCCGGGAGGAAATCTGTGTCCTACAAACGCTCTCTCTCTGACCTCCGCTAAAGGGCCCATCTTGTCAAACCTAGTTGGCATTTGGTAATGTTGTTTCCTGGGAATTAGGCCTCTTATTGAACGCTAGCCACTACAAAAAGGCATTGATTTCCATGAAAGATACACAGCCAAATACCCCATAACCACAGCAAAACAATGTGACACATTGCGTGACTGCAAAGGAAAAAGTGTTCAATAAATATCAACGAGTCTACGGTAAATTGTCATTGTTTTTTACAACCTTTTATCTTACACGAACAACATTGTCCCACACAGCCCGTTGGGCTGGCTGCCTTCCCCCATCTTTCTTCAAGCCAATTTTTAGCCTTTGATTTTCTGTCAGCATCTGTCATTCATCTTTGAAATGTTTGTTTACCCAACATAAAAGCGCTGGTTCCGGGGAACAGAGAGAGGCTTATAACTATAAATAACCCTCAGACAAAACCGGCCAGTGGACGCAGGCCTTGGTGTTACACCCACCACCCCGGATGTTCTGCAAGGACAAAGAAAACAAAAATAGAGAACAGAGGGAGCCGAAAAGACAGGGAGAGACCACTTCTTAATCAAGCCATGCTATGTCGCTCCCCAGGATTAACACAACTGCGCTCGCCGGCTCAAGAAATACTTGGTCCGAATGGTGCCTTTGCATCCTAAATCTGCCTACTGTTGCTTGCGTTCAGTGTGAGTATATATTCTATTGTTTATAGAGTGGACTTGTGCACACCTGTAGAACCATCAAAATCCCCCTTTTACAATGATTCCCCATAATTGACACACCTGCGAGTCAGTGGATTCACTAGGCTGTTTTATTCGGGGCTAAAGCCCCGGATCTAATTTGATTAGCCCCGAATCTTTTTTGTTAAAAAATAAAATAAAAATAAAAAATATTTTGCTGCATGCAGAGCCTGTGCCATATCCGCACGTCGCACATTCTCCCATTTGTTATGACTCTTGCGTAGTTTACTGCTAGGAATTTCTGTTCTACTATTCAAGATTTTAAGCCATGAATTGATGAACTTGCATTGAAGAAAATATGTCAGTTTTCTGTGGGCTGTAAGTAGGCCAATCTATGAGGCTAAATAGCATGCCAATATTGATGACTGACTAAGGATGAATGCTAACATGATTTGTTTCTAACTTTTGCCTTAAGTTATAATTTAGCTAACTAGCTAGCTGCCCACCCTTCCAATGGTGGCTGTCATTTCATTACCAATGTTAAGTGTCATAAATAGTTAACACTGGTGCTGAGTCATGATTCCTAAAAAGGAAATACCCAAAACATGTGATATGTTTTCAATTTGCAGAAAGTTTTGAAAAATCCAGGATGCATGAGAGACTTACTGCATTATATGTCATAATAGTTATTTCTTTAGGAACCTGAATGTTGTCTTTTCCTTCACAGAAAATAAATTATTTCCACCATAAAATGATGCAGAAAAGGCACAGATAGATGAATAAGAATCCACCAGAATGCAGGAAATTAAATGTTTGACGCTCAAAAAATCTATAATTTGTCCCCGAAAATGTTGAAATTAACCTAGCCTATATGACCCTGTACGCAGGTTGTATGCAATATATTCATAGAAATGTTGTCTTTACTTTTTGGATTAAAAAGAAGGCATGTCAGTAAACTCCGTGTCGGCCCTTAGTGTGATTATCATTTCATCATAGAGTGGCCCTTTGTGAAAATGAGTTTGACACCCCTGATATAGGTAATGTAAGGTCTGTCTCACTTGTATTCATTTTACTCTGAAATAATTTGAATGGAACTTTAGATGTCTGGGGATAAGCAGCAGCCAGGTAGCAAAGCTATAATTACCTGCCTATTTGGTTTATTTAGGGAAAGCATTATGAAAAAAAATGTGCATGCACAATAAAGTATACAACAAAATTTACCGCGCTCGCACTGTCCTATTCCCTCTTGGGCTAAGCCCCGGATGCTTCAGAAACCTAGAAACGCCCCTGCTGCGAGTTCATCCACATCGAAATGCTCAAGTAAAGAAATAACAAAATTAATCAAGAATGGGTTCTTTTAATTTGATTGAAGATTTTTCAACCGTACTTAAAACCATTTTAATTTTACTATGGTGCAGAAAACAATACTTAAGTCGAGGTACCTCATTTTATTCAAGACATTCAAGAACATAATCGCTGATTAATGGCAACGTCCACCTCATACATCTCCATCTACAAGCCCAGTGTAGATCTAAATGAAAAACATCACAGACTATCAAGTCGAGGCAGGTCAATAATATTTGCGCAGCCCTAAAGACCAAAGTATGCTACTCCGACTCCGTAATACAACTCCGCAGCTACGGAGACCCCTCGAGTCTTCGAAGTTCTCCGTCAGGATGTCGTATACGCAATGCAATTCGCCGCCCGATTGATCTTATATGCTGGCTACTAACAATGCAAATAGTGTTGTAAATAAATTTCCAAAGCTTTTCCCATCTTATTTGGTGTTTTATCGGTCATAAATGTGCAAAGTAAACAAGGTACAGAGTAAGTAAGGTGCAAAGTCCAACTGGAAAAGTGATTCCAGTGGAGTATGTTAGAGGACCAATCACAGGCCTTGCCATCTCCCTGCGACTCTGTTGCCTTGACGGATAGTGTGTTTGTGGGCATGTCAGTCAGTCAGTCAGTCAGTCAGTCAGTCAGTCTGTCTGTCTGTCTGTCTGTCTGTCTGTCTGTCTGTCTGTCTGTCTGCCTGCCTGCCTGCCTGCCTGCCTGCCTGCCTGCGTGCGTGCGTGCGTGTGTCTGCATTTGCGTGTGTGTGTGTGTGTGCGTGTGTGTATGTTTAGGTGTGTGAGCTTTTGAACACAGAGCTCTGCAGTGAGAGCAGGGCCGGCTATTAATAGAGCGGGGATCGTACCCTTGCTTAGCCCCTGACCTTGTAGACACTGTGACAAATGACACGGGGCCCATCTCCCCAGAGGAGCCGTCTCCACGACTTCTGGTTTGGTGGCCTGGTAATGTTTCTCCTCACGAGGTCTCACGTTGCGTCGATGACTGCGTATGTTCCACAACCGTCGCGTGGGATGACACATGAAATGCAGCTCCACATCCATGTGTTGTCATACGGCTGAATGGCAACTCCCCCTCTCTCCCAGAGGAAGAGGCTTTTATCCGTTTAATCGCGTTGGGGCAATTCTCAATTAGTCATGATTGTCTGGCTATTGGTTTCCGATTACTGGCCCTGTACTGTCAGTTCTTGCGTCATAACGTGATTTCAGGACTTAATGTTTTTTTTCGTAGTCAGGCAGCTTAAAGTGCTGCGTGTTGGACTGGCGTAGTAGAGAGAGAGACAGATTTAGAAAAAAAACAATCAGAAAAAAAAAAAACTACTTTGCTCCCTCCCTCCCTGCATTTCTCATTGATTGACAAGAAAGATGGATTCCCTGGGCCACTCAGAGAATTAGAGGCCTTGATTGGTCAGAAAATAGCTGGGAGTGAACCAAAATGGAAATGGTCTCATACGAAGGGTTAAATCGTACCTAGAGCACCCTCAAAGGTTTTCTCTCTCATATGCATATTCTCATATGAATATTGTTTGGGGTCCGGAAATCAGCTCATCTCTACGATAAATGATCAGATAGCATCACAGCAAAAGCCTCTTCCTGTCTTGAATCCACTAACAGCCAGGATAAAGACAGGTTTGCAATGTATCTGTATATGTATGCACAGAGGCACAGAAGTCCTTCAGTGTAGTTAAATGCATATCCTCCCTGACAACACACAATTGAAAATAGCCTGGAACAGACCAGACTAAATAATGCATTAACTTAATTTGGTCTGCTCTCATTTAAAAGACTTGGTGATGAGCTCATTGGCTCTCTCCAGCCACCAGTTTGTCTTCAAATTATTTAAAGGATCTGTTCTTTGAAAGAGCTGGCCACGATGGAAGCCTCCTCAGCATACAGGAACAGATCACACGCACACACGCACTGTAGACGAAAACATTGTGAACGACACATCAAAGAAACAGTCTGAGAAACGTAGAACTAAAACCAATCACGCAAAGAGATGTAATCTAATCTGTGAAAGTCATTTCATTTTGATTTAAAGGTTGCAAGGAGGTTTTAATAAATTGCTTGTGAGTTCATGTTAGATCTGCAATAGCTATATTTTTCATACACATCAGATTCAGTGTAACATTCACAGATAATCTCTCATATAGTATTACTGCATGATGTTGTTTGTATAAATACTCAATGTTAAAAGATGTGGTGTCTGATTTGGTCCCAAGTTTGGTCCCATTAATTTGTCCACAACCATACTCAATGTATAACACTATCTATTTAAGTTACATATGAGGCAACTGAACTTCTATTTCAGGAACTCATTCTGTCTGTGTGATCGATGTTGTCCGACACTGCTGTACACAATCCCCTAATCAACTCTCCCCGCACCTTCTGCCTGCTACAGGGGTGGACAATCTTTTTTCATTGGGGGCCAGAAATCTCTTAACCATTAGATTGGATTGTAGAAAATATAATGCTGTAACTCCTATGAGTTAGAATTCAATCAAAATGAATGTGAATAAAATCATTTAAATCAACATTTGCACAACATAAATACAGATTGTAAAGTTTGGTTTACAAATAACTATATTATTACTATATTTACTATACTATATATTACTATATTTTTTTAAACCTATCTGTATCTGTTGAAAGTGCACTGAACTTGAACAAGTGTATTGAAGTGCATCCACATTTGATAATGTAGCCATTACAACCCACACATATAAAAAAGTACTCAGTGGGAGGAGCTAAGTACAAATACTTTAGATCAGTGGTTTTCAAACTGTGGGGCGCGCCCCCCCTGGGGGGCGCCAGAGTTCTTCAGGGGGGGCGCGACGTGAGAAAAAAATAAACCCGAAAAAAACCCTGAAAGACGATGATTCAAATCATCAGTCGTACTTCAACTCTAGAAGTAACATAACTAAATCCATTTTCAACCATTTATCTTCGTGCAAACCATTTAACAAATCTTCACACTTATCTTCACTTATCTTCAATAATATCTAAACAGAATTTCGATATCATTTAAAATGTCTTCAGAATCACAGTTTTAGTTTCATACCGCTTCGTTTTCAGCTGTTTTCATTGAAGACGTCAGCCCATTCTGATACACCTACTTCTAGACATCGTAACTCATTCCTTTTTCAACCGTTTACCATCGTTCAAACCATTAAACAAACCTACACAATTGTATCTTCAATAATATCTAAACGGAATTTTGATAGCATTTATACTTTTTTCAGAATCACAGTTTGCTTATAATAATTTAGGTCACCATAGCAACGCCGGTAAACAAACCCCGCCGAATAGTCGAATCTCTGGACTGAAAAGGCAGATCTGATTCGACTCAGAAAATTCAGAGTCGGGGACCCTGAATGAATCTGTAAACTGGCAGTTTACACAGATTAAGATGTTCAAATGTATTTAAAAAAGGTTAAGCTAAAACATGCTTAGATAAAGTTGTTAAATTGTGTTGTTTAAAAACTCAAAAAGATATTTAAGAAATATGTTTAAAAAATGTTAAAAAAATTGTTTCAAATGTTTCAAAAATATGTTTCAAATGTTTTAGAAATTATGATCGGAGATGTTTGAAATGTGTAAAATAATTAAAATAGCTTTCAAAACACAGGTATTTAAAAAAAAATACCTCTCTCACACTTTGAAAACCCCTGCTTTAGATTAAGGAACATGGTTACGAAACTGAACAAGAACATAAAAAGAGATTATAATCAACCAAAACTCAGTGATGCTAAAAATAACAGCAAGGAAATATGGAAAACACTGAATTAAATTATGAGACGGAAATCAAACATGAACAACGTTTATGTTGACTGTAATGGTGTTTTCATTACTAAACTACAGCAAATTGCTAATTATTTGAATTAAAAAATCTCGAAGCTGAAATGGTTCAGGGAATGTTGTTGCACCTTTCTGATGAAAAATGTCCTGCAATTGACAATGTGGCTGGGATACTACTCAAGGTTGTAGACAGAGAGCTTTGTGTTCCTGTGTGTCATATTTTTAATAGATGTTTGACCAACTCCTCGTGCCCTGCATTATGGAAAGAAGCTAAAGTGATCCCCTTGCCATAAAATAAATAAGCTACCTTTTCTGGGATTAATAGAAGGCCCATCAGTCTACTACCAGTACTGAGCAAGATATTTGAAAGGATTGTTTTTAAAAATCAAATTCCAGACTATTTTATTAATAATGAATTTATAACAAAATCACAGCATGCATATCGAGTTGGTCACTCAACTAACTCTGCTATTGTTCATATGACTGGCGAATGGTTTAAAGAATTGGACAACAGAATAATTGTGGGTACTGTTGTGCTTGATTTTAGTGTGCCTTTTGATATTATTGATCATGCACAGCTAATTGCTAAACTCAAGTGCTTTGGTTTGGCTGATACTGCCCTCTCTTGGATGGATATTTATCTGTCTGGCAGGAGGCAAAGAGGGTTTTTCAGTGAAAGCTTATCAGTCAGCAAAGAAGTCCTCTGTGGAGTGCCTCAAGGAAGCTGTCTGGGTCCTCTTTTATTTTCTATCACCAATGACCTAGTCTTGTAATGTTTACCTAAAATGTCGTTGTTGATAGGAAACCAGATTTTTTTTCAGAACAGCTTGTTCAGGCAGGCTCAAGGCAGGTCATATGAATAAACTGGACAGAAAAGGCTGTTGTGACCTCCCACAGCCCAAAACAAATCAACTGAACAAGGCTGTCATTTACAGAGCCGTCAGTCAGTGGATTTCCTTAGCCATTAGCATAAGAAGCGTCAACGGTAAATGTAGACTAAAAAAATCACTAAAACAGATCTATGAGGGAATCTACACAACAGGAATGACTCTCTATGCTTGATGTACTTGTAAAATTGTAAAATTAACATGTATTGCATACGTATTGCATACGTTTGTACAATGTATTGAAGTGTTGTATATTATACATATATGTTGTATCTTATATATACGTATATATGTTTCTAACTTTTGTGATATTGATAGTTTTTTTTACTGTGTTTGTTTATTTGTCTGTGTTATGTTTTTGGTTTTATGTGGACCCCAAAAAAAAGTCCCTGATGGGCTTGAACAAGTGCACTGAAGTCAGGTGTAATTCCTGATGGGGCTACAGCACAGCACAGCTGACAGGTGTTCATCACTGAGATTGGATTTGTATGTTCACTTGTTATTTTTCATCTAGGAGAAAGTTGAATAACACTAGCTAAACAACCACATTGTCCTCATCACGATCATGAGCGTTTTTAACAATATAAGTTTGATAAATAAATACATTTATTATTAAGAATTAATTATGAGTGGCCTACATGTTCCAAAATAAAAAAAATGTTGCCCGAGGGGTGTAGTTTGCCCACCTCTGGCATACTAGTACAAAAACCCTTGGCCTACTGAGAAGAGTTTAAAAAAAGTAAAGGGGAAGAAATGGCGTATAAAGCTCTTAAAACAAAAGAGAAGTGCTGCTTGGATGCGCGTCTGTGTGGAAAGTCTCCAGGGTGTTGAAACACAGCGTGAAGGGAGACCATCTGAGCACTGGGAAACCTTTGAAAGACCAACCCTTCTTCCCCTCTTATGGTAATGACTTCCACGCCTCGCACCATAATAGAATAACCTCCACACAAAAAAATAAAAAAAAAGTCTTAGAGGAACGGTAAAACATTTTTAAACATGATAACGATTGAATTTAACGAACAAACAAAACCTCTGAAACTAACCTTCCTCCCCATTATGGTAATGATTTCCTTTGTTTCCTTCGATGAACCTTCGTAAAATAACTTCCAAATAAATCGCGATAAAACGATTGAAGTATCTAGCAAACCAATTGGTTTTCATAAAAGGCCCCAGGGGGAGTGGAGGACAGTGAGACCCAGCTAGCGAGCCCCTACCCTGGGTACTGCTCCCTGGGTCTGGGGTCGGCCTCGGGGAGCTGAAGCCCAAAGAGTGTACATCTCTTGTGCACGTGCCACGCGCCCTCCGAGCCAGCTGCGAGCCAGCTCCAAGCCAGCCCAGAGCACGCCGGCCATAAAGCAAGACTTCTCGCCTCTGAAACATTGATTTTTAGTTGCAGTATTTCCAACACGAACAGGGCAGCCAGTTTGGTCTTTAGAACTGTGAATATATGACTTTTACAACCCCTTTTAGGTTGCCAGCGATGTATACTGGTGGTATACATCGCAATATTTTACCATTCGCTCTAATTACTTTGGCTATTGTTTTTTGAAAATCGATATTAATGTGCTGATTTATATGTTTTGTGTGGCTCAAAATACTATGAAATAATATATGTTTATATGTATAATCAGTGCATAGAAAGGATTAGGACATATAAATATGTTCCAGGGCTTCTCTACAAGTGGGAGTTTACTCCAGATAGGAGTTAGGCAACACAGTAACATAATAACAGGTGTGTTGTCACCCACATATACACCGGGGCTCACCCTAGACTTTTTGAAGGCATGATCAAACCAGCAATTTGCGTAAAACAGTGCCTTAGCGACAACTGTTGGAGTAGAGCTAACAGGCTGTGCTGGATGGGATTCAGCTCTTCAATTAGCAGAACCTCAGACCAGCTATCTAGTCCAGATCATCTCAGTGTAGGGGACGGGACAATAAAGTTAGTATTCAGCAGTTAGACTACGAGGGAAAGGTGCCATGCACATTAAAATGCGCTTGGCATTCTCTTCCCTCCCCCCTCCAGACAAACCCCTGATGGAACACAAGACAGCAGAACACATTCCTCAGCAAAAACCTCTTCAGGATTGCCGTTCCAATCCAGACATTTTCATCTTGAATCCAAAAAAGGGGAAAGGCAAACACCAAAAGAAAGGGCATGGGAAGGAAGATCTACAGGAACGGGAAACCGTCGCTTTCTGCTTTACCGGAGATTGGCCCTGTGTCTGTCGTTTCCTTCCTATTTCTCAGGGTATTCTGGGGCTGTTTTTCTCCCCGAGACGGAGGTGACATTGAAGGAGCCAGCGGCACTCAGCTATAAAATTGCTAGTTGAGGAGGAATTAGTGTGGGAGTGGGGGGGTCTGGAGCGAGAGGGGGAGGGATTGGGGGGATCTGGGGTGGAGACAGAACACTGCCACAATGCCAACTGATCCCTCAGATGTGGTCGTCAGGGTCCCCAGAGTCTCTACCGCTCCACCGATTATGTTGGACCAGCGTTTCCAAGAGCCAGAGTGCAGTCAGAGGTTAAAGTCCCCGGCCTGCGGTCAAATGAAACCCTGAATGGTTTCACAGGCTGAGATACACAGCGGAGCTGACCTTATTAAATGGCATTTTTCATTCCAGTTTATTGTTAGATTTGTGCTATAGTTTTAGTTTGTACATGGTTTCAATATGAGGGACACTGGCAATTAACTTATCAGTAAGAGCTGCTGATTGTTATCTTTGTAGTTTTGGAAGGATGGAGTATTAGAGATAGAAGAGAGGGGAAGAGAGAGAGAGAGAGAGGGGGAAGAGAGAGAGAGAGAGAGAGAGAGAGAGAGAGAGAGAGAGAGAGAGAGAGAGAGAGAGAGAGAGAGAGAGAGAGAGAGAGCAGCTGCTACCCAGGTTTACAGAGAGCAGTCATATGTCGTTTGAACGAAGCTTTGATGATGTTACCAGGAGGAGAACGATCGATGGCCGTCTGACCTCAGCACTTCTCTAAATTGTTCAGGAACGTGTGTGAGCACAAACACCAGACCTCATCTCTCCCCTGGGTCTGGTAGTAGTGACAGATGACTTGGCATGCAAGTCATCTGCTTATGAAACCCAAAAATGTATTTATATTGTATTTTAATGAAATTAGGACCTGGATTACCCTATATGTCTGAATATTGTAGTAGGAACCCCTTCTGCTAGACGTGTAATGCCCTTAAAGATAATCGTCAAGTCAGAAGAGCTGAAAAATGTTACAACACGATGGCAGATTAGAGTTAAATTTACAGCCAGGAATTAGAGGACCTGCAGCTGAGTTCAGGGTAGCATGGTGGCTAGGGTGTTCCACTCCAAGCCCAAGCGTCCTGGTTCGATTCCTGAAGGGCCGCTGTTTACAGCATACTCAGCCTGCTGTTTTACGGCATGCCTCTGAGTTCACTCTCAGTGGCATGGGATAACATTGTCATCTAATTCTTTGGATAAAGAATATTTGCGCCACCTCCTTACATCTTCACTGTCCGCCCTCTTCTCACCCCTGGCTCACCTCCTCCCCTCTAATTTCCATGGATTCCTCCGATTTCCGTGTCCAGTATGTTAAAATGCAGACTATCACATGCACACACTGTGGAGCAATGTGGGTCAAGCCAAACTTGGCCACTGCCTATCAACTTCTGATTTGGTTCCCTGAGAACGAAAATAGAAATTATTAAAGGCAACATTTTTAATATTTAGCCATGCGATAATTAGTATCATACCTCCCTCTTCTTCAGATTCTCTCTGTTCCACTCTTGCCCTTTTATCCTCCTCCTCTAGCACTCTTCTCCTCTCCCTCCCTTCTCTTCTCACCTCCCTCAGATGCTCACCATCTTTTGTCTTTCTTTATCTCTATTCCTCTGAACTCTCCTTTGCAGTTTCCTCTGCACTCGTATCTCCTCCGCTCCCCAGTCACACCACTGCTTCTCCTGCTCCTCCTCTTCCTGCATCTCCCCCTCGCCCACTCATCCCATCTCCCTCCTCTCCTCCCCTTCTCGAAGCTCCTCTGCAAGCCCCTCTACTCTCATCTTCATTCTGCTCTCATCCTGCGCCCCTGTCATCTCCTCTGCTGTGGCGTTTGCGTCCGTGGAGACAGCCTTCCTCTTCCTCCTCCACACTCCTCCACACTCCTCCACCGCACTGTCCCTCCTCTCTGGCCTACCTCATAATCCTCCTCTCCTCTCATCTCACTGCTCTCAGTTCATACCTCCTCCTCTCTTCTTTACTTTCCTCTTTCTCCCCCCTACTCCCCACTCCCATCTCCAATTTGCTCCTTCCAGCATCTCCTGGTCCTTCCTCCCATTGCCTCCCGCTTTTTCTTTCCTCTCCCCATCTCTGAATGAGAGAGAGGGAGTATACAAGAATATATGCCCCTACCTATATATATTTAAATATCCCCGCCACACACACACACACAGACACACAGAGGAAAACGTCTGGTTAGTCACAAGCCCGTCCTTGAAGGTCAGTGTGTGGTTTACAGGACTCAGGCAGGGCCCAGCGGGGGGGGGGGGGGGGGGGGGGGGGGACTACAGCGGAAGGCGGGATTTGGTAAAAAAAAATTCAGTGTTTGCTTCAGGCCAACTCTGGATTTGATGTTGGCTTTAGATTAGACTGGAGGTAAACGGATGACCTATGTCACTTTTCTTCTCGCGTTTTCACTGGTTTGTTGTTTTAGATCTATGGGGGAGATAGGATTTTAATTCCTGCTCCTGTTAAGTTTCTAGTTTCTAATTTGTAGGTAGTGGACCTTCCAAGCAACACTGTGTTTCTGGGGAGAAACATCGCTAGAAACTGTGTCTGGGTCAGTTATGGTCACCAGATGAGCACCGCAGTGCTTTGGGGATTTCTGTAAAGTTGTCTTGTCTCAGTGTCTCAGGTGCTGAGGACAGAAGTGTTGCATCAACAAAATAGTGAGCAATGAAGAGCACTGCGGTTTGTGGCCTCTCTCTAACCCTCCTGCCGGTGAGACATGAAAAGTTACCATGGCCAACTTTCATCAAAAGAAGCAGATACTTACATATTGTTTCTAGCAATGGAGGACTATATAGTGCCTGAGAGGACTATAGAGGCTAGAAAAACAGCTCTCTCCCTTGTTGTCACCTCATCGCTCTTCCCAACATTCTATCCTGCTCTCTCTCTCTCCCCCTCTCTCTCTCTCTATCTCTCCCTCTCTCCCTCTCTCCCTCTCTCCCTCTCTCTGTCCGTTGGACATTCCCTCGGTGTTGTCATGAGAATTGATCCAAAGGGCCCTGTGTAAACAATCCTATGCTTGTGACACCCGTTGCCTGTGGTGACATAAGGAGCTTTTTTTCTCTCACTGCTGGACACCACTCCATAGCGCCTCTGCCTTCAGCTAGCTAGTTGACGTTAGCATGACGTTAGAATGAATTAAGCATGACTCTCACATGATGTTAGCATCATGTTAGCATGATGGGATGTGCGAGTGTGCGCACACACACATACACAAACACACACACACACACACACACACACACACACACACACACACACACACACACACAGAACAATGACATGGACTGGGGGGCACACCAGCACATATGTGCTTTAATCATCTAGTCTAGAAGAACTTCCGGAAAAGATGAGGCTATAAAACTGAGCTGTTTTTGAGGACGTGTTTCTGTGTCTCAGAAACACAATAAATCGAACAAATAAATAGACGGACAAACATACACAATCTTTGTGTGTGTATAATATGCAATATGTCTGGCAAAAGTGGTATCCAGACTGAATATTTAATTTTGTATTGGATGATTTGTCACAATAAAAGCCTGAGCGCCTCATTCCATTATGGGACCTGTCGATAATAATCATTGAGGGGGACCGCTGAGGAAGACAGGAGGAAAAGAAGAGGTTTCATTCATTTCATCCATGAGATTAAACTCTGGTAACCGGTCTATTGGAACACGTTGACATGGGACTTGTTGTGACGTGGGGCACTTTAGATAGAGCAGAATTGAGAGCAGATGTCGAGATCAGTGACGGGGGTCCAAACCCGTCCCATGCCATCCATGACGTCATCAAGAGCCACACAGCACACTGTTGCGTGTTAGCACCGCTTTTTTTAAATAGGGTCGTTGGCACGAGACGTGGACCACTACGTGGACGGCTCTGTCATTCCGGTACGTGTCCGGACTACATAGTGGATCCACTGCAGCGCGTTACGCAGGGGCCGGAGGTTCAGCGGGACAGGGGGCGTCGAGGAGTGAATAAGGGTCTGCTCTGGTTCTGATCTCCAGTATTTTTCATGCAGACTCCATTCAAGTTCTCGGTGGCTGCTGGCAGGAACAAGGGATGAATTACAATACGCTCTCTTTACCCCATCTCTAACCCACTCTCTCTCTCTCTCCATCTCCCTCTCTCGCTCCCCCCTTGCATCTCTAACCCAATCTCTCTATCCCCATATCTAACCCACTCTCTCTCTCCTTCTTTCCCCCCCATCTCAGACCCACTCTCTCTCTCTCTCCATCTCTAATCCATTCTCTATCTCTCCCTCATCTTTCACCAACTCCCTCTCTTTCTCTCGCCCATCTCTAACCCATTCCCTCTCTCTCCATCTCTAACCCACTCCCTCTCTCTCCCCCCATCTCTAACCCACTCCCTCTCTCTCTCCATCTGTAACCCCCTCCATCTCTCTCGCTCTCTCGCCCATCTCTATGCCACTCCCTCTCTCTCTCCATCTCTAACCCACTCCCTCTCTCTCCTTCTCTAACCCACTCCCTCTCTCTCTCCATCTGTAACCCCCTCCATCTCTCTCTCTCTCTCTCTCTCTCTCTCTCTCTCTCTCTCCATCTGTAACCCCCTCCATCTCTCTCTCTCTCCATCTGTAACCCACTCCCTCTCTCTCTCTCTCTCTCGCCCATCTCTAACCCCCTCCCTCTCTCTCTCTCTCGCCCATCTCTAACCCACTCCCTCTCTCTCTCTCCATCTCCAAACCTCTCTCTCTCTCTCTCTCTCTCTCTCTCTCTCTCTCTCTCTCTCTCTCTCTCTCTCTCTCTCTCTCTCTCTCACACACACACTCCTCTCCCACTCTCCCTCTCTCTCACACACTCCTCTCCCAATCTTTCTCTATTTATCTGCTCTCCTTGTTCACCGTGCCACGGACCGTACGGCTCTCCGTTCTGCTGCTCATTCAAACACCATGAGACCTAAAGATGACGTGCGGCTCTCACAGTCACGTCATCCTTCTGAGAGCGCCTTATTTTTTAGTGATAATGATGGATGAGAATGTAAATGGATGAGAACCAACAGTCCTTGTAGGGTGTACAGCTACAGCCTACAGCCCAGGACTGTGAGAACGCCCTGGAACAACCTATGTCCTATTCAATCCCAACATCCATCTGCGGACAATATACTAGCGATATGAAGACTGATATAAGGATCAGGTCGTTTAAGATGATTGATTCCCTGCTGTGTACTTTGCATTGTTGATGAAAACGTTTTAAAGTGACCTTGCGAAAATAAATCTTATCAATCAAGACGTACGAGAAAGCGTGAGAGGACACGGATCATCTTTCGCTACACACACACACAACCAAACACACACACACACACACACACACACACACACACACACACACACACACACACACACACACACACACACACACACCGACCTCGTCTGACTGCGGCTGATTCTGTCTCTGGTTAGGCTGCTCCTTGGTCGCCGTCATTGTAAAAACTCCTTGAATTAAAACTTGGTGTCTTTGGATCCTGAGGACGATACGATCCGTGCAGCCCCGATGGAGAGATCATGAAATAAGCAAGTCGAGGGGATATAAAAGCTTGTGGCAGCAAGCGAGCAGCGAGCGGCGAGCGGCGTCTGGTCGGAATGTTAAGCAGGAGATCCGTCACGGCTCCACACAGAGAGGGTTTAGACGGACCGACGGGAAGACAGCCGCACACGGTACACCGCGTCAGCCGAGAGAGAGAGAGAGAGAGAGAGAGAGAGAGAGAGAGAGAGAGAGAGAGAGAGAGAGAGAGAGAGAGAGAGAGAGAGAGAGAGAGAGAGAGAGACCCAGCGAGAGAGAGAGAGAGAGAGAGAGAGAGAGAGAGAGAGAGAGAGAGAGAGAGAGAGAGAGAGAGAGAGAGAGAGAGAGAGAGAGAGAAATTGAACTGTCGTTAGAAACTGAGAGCCGCGAAGTGATGCATATTTAACCAAAGCAGCCCGCCAGGTATCCCGAGTCAGAAAGGCTGCTGGCTGTGTGTGTGTGCTTGATCGTCTGCGTTCTTGCGTCACATTTAATGAACCAAATGAAGAGTTCCAGTCAAACTAATCAAACCTTCGAGTATATATAGGTACTGTAACGGCCCGATTAAACGCACAGCAATGCTGTTTCTACTGGTATCGCGAGAGGATGGGCTGTTCACCGCTAATCAGCAGAAATCGCAAGACGCAATCAAGGGACCGCGAGGAGTCGTGTGCGCTGTCCATGGTGCTGAGAGCATACATCTTCATTAGTGTGTGTGTGTGTGTGTGTGTGTGTGTGTGTGTGTGTGTGTGTGTGTGTGTGTGTGTGTGTGTGTGTGCACGTGTGTGTGTGCGCGTGCCTGTGTGCGCGTGCGTGTCTGCGTTATTTATTCATACTTTTTCCCAGAAGAACGAAATCCTATGTATTTTAATGTCAGTCTGTTCAGTAAGAAGTGGTTCAGAAGAACTCCTAACAAAACCCCTGTTTCACCCTCAGCAGCCTGATCCCTGAGCAGGCTGAACCCTCAGCAGGGAGCCATAGCTGTGCATGTATTGTATGGTACTTAGATGTGGGACAAGTGGTTTATCAAACCCAATGCAGGCGGACCACAAACAATGTTCCCCTCGTTCGTGATGAAACCCCAGCCATTGAGGCTTTTATCAGCCTCTCTCAGACAAGGAGAGCGCCGGTGGAAAGCATTAGGTCTGCGGGCGGGTATCTTCAGCGTGTCCGTGAGACCCAGATCAATGCTCTGTGGTACCTGGGTTTGACACGAACACAACAATATGAGCTGTTCCCTTTCTTCCCTGCTCTCCTCTTCAGTCATTAAACAAGGGAGGCTAGGGGCGGTACAAGGAAAAGCAGCAAGACATAACTATTGATATGGTGAGAGTGAGTTTCACTTAAACCTCCCTGCACATCATGCCCACTTCCTACAAATTACAACAGCTCTCACACAAAGACACAGACACATACAATTTCACACAGAACTTCACACACACACACACACACCAAAATACACACACGCACACACACACAAAAAAACACACACACACACACACACACAAAGGCACACACAAACACACACACACACACACATTTCCGAGAAAAAAATACAGAGAGCAGTGTTGATAGAATTGGCAAGGACTCGACGAACATGTTTCCCTTCAGACAGTTGAAAGTGCCCCCCCGCCCTCGCGAGATGACAGCCACTGCTGTTTAATAAAAGCAAAGCTGCTTCTGAAATCTTGTTCAATTATTTTCGATTGGATTTAAAGTCAAAGTATCGCTAGCCTGCTAGCACGCTAGCCCCGCTCACACTAATGTTACCAAACTGGAAGAAATTAGATACGTTATTATCAGAGGCGTGAGAAAACAAAACATATGATCAAAGTAATTGGAAGCGAGTTAACATTTCAAAGAATTAATGGAGTCACTTAAGATCAGGACCGAAGGCTATCGCTACCCTCACCATTACATTAGCCCTGGTCTTCATCCTAAATGAATGCAATTCCATCAGGTACTTTGAATTGTGATTGGATAGGAGGGCTATAGGCAGACCTGATATGCTTCTGGAAATACGCTAACTACTCTCAGAGAGGGAGTGGTTGAGAGATGGAGAGAGAGATGGAGTGGGTTAGAGATGGAGAGAGGGAGAGGGAGGGGGTTAGAGATGGACGAGAGAGGGAGTGGGTTAGAGATGGGGGAAAGAGAGAAGGAGTGGGTTAGAGATGGGGGAGAGAGAGGGAGCAGGGTAGAGATGGAGCGAGAGAGGGAGTTGGTTAGAGATGGAGAGAGAGAGGGAGAGGGTTAGAGATGGAGAGAGATAAGGGAGTGGCTTAGAGATCGCTAAGGATTTAAAGCTATTTTAAATAGCTTATGTTGCCAAGAAATTAGAGACTATCATACAATAATACATGCGTGAATTAATTAAACATTGAAATAATGTGTAGAAAATTGCGGAGTTCTAAAACATATTCATCATCATCATGCTCCTACACATAGATATAGTACTGTTTACAGTTTATGTTCAAAAAAACTTTAGCACTATAACGCAAGGGGCCCTATCTGGCATCCGGCGCAATTGACTTTCTACACTCACGCATGTGTCGTTGCTAGTTAGCAACTGGCGCAGAGCGTTCTTTTCCCTCCACCGCCACGCGCCTGTAAATTAGGGAATTATCTTGTGCCCCAAGGGGCGGTTCAGAAAATAATTGCGCCACAAACCAGGAAATACCTGGTTTAAAGTCAGTGGCGCGTTGTTCAGATGCTATTTTAAGGGCGCATGCATAATGTTGCTTGTGCACCACATGCATACACTTTGCTTCTCTCATCTACATAGCCACACATTCTTGGTAAATTATTTGGATAAGAATAGCTGATACAGCGGTAAAAATGTGTACTTTTAAATCAATGCATCTGCAAACACCATACAGCAAACACATATTTTCTTGATACTGACATCGTGTACAAGCCCATAACTTTTAGGATTGTGAGAAAACATTATTTTACCGCGAGTGAGTGTTAAAAAGAATGAATGAATGCGGGCGCGCGTGTGTGTATGCGTACAATTATTAATGAAAGCGGGCGCGCGTGTGTGCGTCGATAACGATAATGCATACAATACTGGTAAGGGACGATGTTTGTTCATGTATTGCGTATATCATTAAATAGAATCACAGTTACCGCATATCATGTGTGTGTTAAGTTTCCTTTGCCATCATTTATTTGAGGACTCAGTGTTTCTGAAGTTGAGGAAGAAAACGCTATTCCATGTGTGAACCAGGCCATATTATTTGGTCATAAACTGAGCCATTTGAAGTTTGAAATTCATGTAGTCATGCATCTGTCTCATCGGAGACTGCAAACAAAATATCAACACGTCAGATTCAAATGCGCTCATGGCTCTTAAAGGGGATGGGAGATGGCACTCTCATTGGTTTATTGCACTTTACGCCCAAACCACACCTATGGGTAATCAGGCTTCTTCAGACCAACCCTTTTAAGATTTGCTCTAGGTTCAAGAGTGCTTTATACCCTGGTAAAATAGCAACATCGCCATAGAACCGCCCACAAAGCTACTTGCGCTTGGCGCTTCTCACTTGCGTTTCAGACCGTTAAATTATGGCCCTATAAGTGCTGTGATCCATACTGTGGAGCTCGTTGATGGGGCTCAAACACCTTGAACAGAGGTTGACCTTTTAGGTAGGTCACCTGCTAGGATCAAACACACAAGGTACCGGACAGGAGAGAGCTCCATCCAGCTCCTCTCTCTGTATCAGCCCTCCATCTCTACCTACCAGCTCCCTCTTTGCGTGTTCCTGTTCCCTCTCCGATGCTGATAGGCTTCTTCCACTCGTGAGACTGATGGGGGGAAATGATAGGATGTCACAGACAGTGGCAGTTATCTCTAAGCACCTGGCATCTCTAAGCACTCGCCTGAGTTATGCCACGATGCACAGAGGGAGGGTTTGATGGTGCCACAGCAGCAGGATCCATACAGACACATCAAATACATCCATCACTATTCAGGGACGCTCACATCGCACCCATTGCTTATTTTAGTACCCATGCCTAAACTTTATTTGCGGGACTGTTTTGGAAAGAAATAGTTTATAAAGTATTTTTTATTTTTGCTATGCTTTCATTCCATGTCAAAATCAGTCATTTAGCACAGTTAGCTATTTAGCACGATAGCATAATATCTATTTAGCATGGTTGGCTATTAAGCATAGGAGACATTAAGAACAGTAGCTATTTAGAGTAGTAGAAATTTAGCATTGTAGCTATTTTAGCGAAATAGCTATTTAGTATAGCAACCATTTACCATAGCAGCAGCAGTTCAACAACACACTAACACTAGCAAGGCAGCTCTCGTTAGAGATTGAAACAGATAGAGAGGTAGACAGAGATGTATAGAGATATATTTATTGAGAAGAATAAACTGATAGAGAGGTAGAGAGAGATATATACTGACAAAAACAGTGTGTTGTTGTGGGTTGCAGTATCTTTAATACCTCTTGCAGCCCTTGCAGAATTATTTCATCTGTTCCCAAAGGTCAAGCAAACATTGTAAAATGACAATCCCGAGGAAGGCAGTTTGTTTGTTTTTATATATTGTGCTCCACGATGTGATTATACTGCTGTATCTTTGACCATAGGATGGCGCTTCACGCTACATTAAAGGGATATTTCACCCATTCAGAAACGGCGTTCTATCAGTATATAATCGCTATTGATACATAAAAGAAAAGTATTTTTTCCCTCAGTCTAACCCAGTCTTCCCTTGGCCCAGCTTTCCTGAACTAATTTTCTCCTGAGACTAAGTCAAATGAAGCGTTTGAGGTCATCTCGGGAGAACTTTGCTTGCCTGCTAGAAGGGCAGAGGACTACACAAACCACTGGTTCCGCAAATTTGTGAGCCCACCAATAAGGAATGAGGGGGGGCGGGAGCTTGCATACGAGATGTAAACACAATGTCCGCCATGTTTCTTCACCGTTTAGCTAGAGAACAAATTTGGATTCGGACATTCAGGGCTATTTGTGTGAGCCAGAATACAGCCAGGAAGAATGGACACAAATAGAGAAGGAGGCTGCTGCGGCTGCAGCTGAACAAGCCTCGCCTGTTGCCGAGTAGCCAGAGCGCGCCGGTTTGCTCTGTTCGCCTATAGACACTAACACAGAGTCCCTGTGCTGTAGCGAATTTCAGCGATGCCAGTTTCTTCTCGAACAAATGGCTGAATTTGGCGAGGAGGGGGCCATGTGTGTAACCTCTCACCCAGGCTTTACGCCTCATCTGAACAGATGGGTATTGGATACATATTTCCGTACCCAGAAAGTTAATTGGAAACGCCAGCCAAAGCCCGCCGGGAGAAACAGACATCTGAGCATAGAGTAAGTGTTTGTTTTTTTACTAAAACATAGGCTACAATAGTTTTGAGTCCCGGGGAACGTGACAATGTAGTTATCCGAAAGTAGCCGATCTTATTGGCAGAGCATAGGCTAAGTTAGGTTAGCTTGACGTTTATGTAATGCTGTATAGGCTACTAAAGGCATAATTAGGGGTCCAAGCCAACAGGTTGGAACCCTATTGTTTTTGTAAGGTTTTTTATTATACTACCCCCCGTGAAAGTGGGACCACAGCCCAAACCGTAAATGGTGCGCACACGCCAATTGCATGACTAGATCCAGGTCCGGCACCGCTACTCAGATAACAAAATCCAGACACGCCGGTCCCTAGGTGGCGCTATACCAAGGAATACGCATTTGGGGCTATAACTCCCACACCGAACCTCCCACAGTCCAAAACGTTATACCCACAGATGCACTGGAGTCTGCTGCATCTTTTGGCATAGCCCACGCCAATTTGCCAATTTTTTCGCAAAATCGCGAAAACCGCAAAACTGCTTTTTCCCTACTCCTCCCACATTCCTTGACCAATCGACACCAAACTTTGCACACGACATCTTCAGACGCACACAAAAAATAAATTCAGACAGTTTTTTGATCCGACCTTCGACGACAAAACGGTAGCGTTTTGAATATTGGTTTATGAGCTAAATTAGACGTGGAAAATCAAAAATCCAAAGAAATCCAAAATTAGACATCGGATCGAGTCCAAATTGTACAGACATGTTGGTGCTAACCTTAATGTCGTTCGATAAAAAAATTCGGAATATTTCGCCATTAGGGGCCGCAATAAACGAGGAAATTGTATATCTTCTACAGAATTTCGCCGCGAAAACGCTACACTGACTTCTCGCTACTCCTACCACAGTCAAATCCTTTGTATCCACAGGTTCAGGGTAGTGTTTTGAACACATGCTTCGCGTTGTGCGGGCGAAATGCACATTTCTTGTCGCGTTGTGCAGGCGAAATGCACATCGCTTGGACCCCTGCATAACTGCTTGCAGTTCTAGTTCATCTTGCTTTGCTAATGTTGTTCTCTTTCTTTCTTCGACAGTATCGACTTCCTGTGTTGTCCAGGCCATCAGAGCTAATTACCCAGCACAAGATAGGCAGTACCTTGGCTACCAGGAGACAGTAGATGCTCAAGATGAGCTGTGACTATTTTGACTCTAGCAATAGTTCATATCTTTTCATGAATAAAACTTCTAATTCATGTTGGTTGTTGTGATTTGTTTACTAACCCAAGTGCTGTTATACTAAAGTAGGCCTACTGTATAAGATAAACACTTATTTAAACTGGGGAAAGCTTGATGCTGAGCTACTGTAATTAGCAAATGTACTTATGCTGTACAGTAATATAAAAATGATGCGTTTGAAAAAACGAGGGCAGAAGTCTAAACTAGTCAACTTATCACTGGGATATGTTCACACAAAGTTTGCTCGCGCTACCACTAGGACCATGGGTCCTTCCCCCTCCAAACGGAAACAGGCGGGCGGTGCAGCGAGCGCAATGCACTGTGGTAGTTGGAGGATTTCTTACTTTGAGCCAGAGAGACACATTCTGCCTTTTCTGCCAGGATAGGATGCCGATTTCAATTTTCACATTTATAATACATAGAATTATTTATTTCATATAACCTTCATATCTCCAGCGGGGAAGTTCCCTTTAAGGCTCTTTGGTCGGTTGCTGAGGTGCATGGACACAAATATGCAATTCATGCCCGTTCCTCCCGTACGTGTCAAGTGATTCAATGCCGGGAGGCAGGAACTTTATCACAATCTGTATGCGTTTGATATACAATATGGTACCAAGAATAACCCATCTTGGCCATCCCTCTCTCCTCCTCCACCTCACTTAATAAGTGAGGTGGAGGAGGAGTTAGGTGGAGGGGGTGAGGAATGGACCCGGTGTGATGAGGATGTGGTTTGAGTGAGCACGCTACACAGAAAATAAAATAATATTTCAAACCCGCCCCTTCGTCTGTCCACTGAATGATTTAGAATCCACACAGAAAGAGAGAGCGAGAGTCTGTGAGTGTGTGTGGTTTGGTGTGTTGTGTGTGTGTGTGTGTGTGTGTGTGTGTGTGTGTGTGTGTGTGTGTGTGTGTGTGTGTGTGTGTGTGTGTGTGTGTGTGTGTGTGTGTGTGTGGTATTTTGCGTCATCTGCGTCAGTGGTAGAGGTTATGGTAGGACACGGGGCAGCAGCACAAAGATGGAGAGACATAGCCGGGAGAGGGATGGGGCAGGGAGGGAGATAGTAAGGTGAGATAGAAAGAGAGAGTACCCAAGGGAGGAAAAGACAGAGGGAAGGAGAAAGAGAGACAGCGAGAGTGAGAGTGTGAGAGATAAGCAAGAGAGATAAGCGAGAGAGAGAGAGAGAGAGAGAGAGAGAGAGAGAGAGAGAGAGAGAGAGAGAGAGAGAGAGAGAGAGAGAGAGAGAGAGAGAGAGAGAGAGAGAGAGAGAGAGAGAGAGCCTGTGGTAAGTGTTTTTCTGAGGTGTCTGCTGTACTTTCAGTATTTATGACCCCGGGGTGATTTAGCTCAAACAGGCCCCCTTTCCCCCCCTTCCCTCGCCCCCTACGCCATGCAACTTTCATGACCCAACTCCCAGCATGCACTCTGCCTACCTTGCTCCACATTATACCACACTGTAACACGCAATATCTTTAAATGATCTAATACACTAACAACGACTAATACAAACACCTACTTTGTAAAACATTTATAGTCTAACACACCTGTACAATGTTACGTAATTGCATTTTACACAACTGTACACTGTACCACAACTATAAAACATGCAGACACATACAATATTAACTTTAGCCTGAACGGTTAACAATTTTGTTAATGGGCAATTTATTTGCCGATTAACTATTCTATGATTTCAGCGACATTAAGATGATGTTTGTGAGTCGTTTTGGAAGGTTCTTTAGCAATAAAAATATTATTATGGTTACTGGTAAAAGTATATAGACCGAGATTTTGTGCTCAGGCTGGTCAGTTTTATTGTTTTTTCTTATTTATATAAAGCATAATTTGGATGTCACTGAAACATTTCCACATTCCCAACTTGAAAGGCATGGGGCTTTAGGTTTGATGTGACAATGACCAGTAGAAGCTTTTAAAGTAATACGAGTCTGCGTAAAACTTCTAAGACGGCAGGAACGTCAGTTCGATATGGTGATGGTTTGAGCAGTGATGTCAGACCAGCATCAGGCACCGGTGTCGTTAAAGCACAAATCAAAACAGAATGCAAAAACAGGATAGACACACACACACATCCAGACACACACAAACACTTCACACTCACATCCACAAAAACACTGACTCATAGAAACTCTTTCTCTTTCACACACACACCATCACCACAGATACACTGCAATAATAGGCAGTATCATTTATAATCACAGTGGCCGTCTTACCCTTTCGCATTCTTCTGTTTCTGCTGCCTGTATCGCGTCTGCTGTCATTGGTCATCACAAACTACGCTGGCCCAAAAACAAATCTCTCTCGTGGTTAGCCTGGTTAGTACCAGCAGTCTATTTGTTCATCCATTAATTCATCCATAGGGTCATTTATTTATGTAAATGTCTGCATTACATTAATTATGTTGCATTGTATCATTGGCATCAAGTACGTCGTGACCTCCCAAACGTATACTGAAGCATGTTTTATTGTCTTGACCGACATGCAGATGTTTGTTGCATGCACAATGCTTGAGGCAGGACTATAATTCGATCTAAATTTGAGATGCCCACTGGCAAGTCCAAATGGTAACTCTTAGCAGGCCATGCCTACTAAAATTAAATTAATTAATTAATTAACCGAAGTTAAAGGAAATGTTACAAAATCACAAAGTTCAACTGTAGTTCATCATTGATGGTAAACGTTCAAACCTTTTGTTGGTGGACTGTTCACTGAGAGTTTGTGAAAAATGAGATCAAATATGTTTGCCGATTCATGCTAGCAAACCCGCTGTGCCATAAGTTACCATGATTATAGACTAACATTAATGATGTTACTGGCTCCATTACGCACTCCACCAAAGACAACTTTGAAACTTATGAACACGAAGACCTTTCCTTCCAAACCACTTCAAGTTCAAGTTCGGGTTCTTAATTAAGTCATCGAACGCTACTGCCTACCCAACAATGTTAGCATTTGAATATTGTTACTTGAATGACTCCATTTATATCATGGTTACAATTATACTGTTATGAAAGTATTGGCTTATACTTTGCCTAAAATGAGAATGCGTCATGATACAAATCTGCTGATGGAAAGTTTATTTGTGGATGGATGGATGGAATGGACTGGAGTTTGCAGGTGGGAATTGATACAGGTTAATGATAAGACCAGAACGAGTGAAATTCAAATTACAATAAAAAAGCAGCCAGGGTAAATGCAGACTGACCAATGTAGTGTATGCAAATTGCAAAGCAATGTGAATGTAAAAAATATCAATATCTGTGTGGGATTAAAACCCTGAAAAGAGGACTGTTTTGCATAGCTTCTTTCTCGTGCTTCCTTTCTGAAGTTCAAGAGAGGCGAGTTTGGCAATGTTGTGCAGCCTTATCTTATGAAACACAGACACAACCAATGATAACAAGTCCGAATGGTGGTTGCGATGACAAACTGTGTTCCCCAAGCAGAACTAAATCCTCTTTTCTAATCTCCTCTTGGTCTTTATGCTGCTCCCTGGCTCCCCATCCCCACTTCAAGATGGCGGCCGCATTTCTCGCGTCCCAGCAGCCAATGCTGCGTATATGGATGTCTATGGGAAAAAACCATGGACCTATTATAGAATGGACACCGGATTACAAAATGGCGCCTATTCATTCCTACGTAAACTGCTTCTTCTTTTATTTAGGCAGACTTGACGCAGCTATGGCGTATTACTGCCCCCCACTGTTTATTATTTCCCCCTAAACTTTAAATCCTTTTATATACTCCAATGATGTGAAGGTAGTCCACCAATTCCTTTGTTTTATCCACTGAATCCAGATTTAAAAGGGTGCGCATATTAAAAACTGATTCCCCAGCTGATCCAAGCCTCCGGTACAGAGTCCTCCTTTGCCTGGAATAGCGCCCACACTGGAGAAGTACATGCTTTACAGTCTCTCTTTCTCCACACTCACACCTGCAATCTGGGTGTTTGCCAATCAGAGCCAGCCCACTCCTCAGCCCACAGTGTCCAAGCCTCAGTCTTGTGATTGCTCATGTAAACTGCTCAGTGGCGCAGGGCAACATCAAGGAGCGATATGCTTCAGCATCATGGGTCTATGGCTACGCCCTATTTCATGACGTACCGGATGCAGAAATATAGAACGCATGCGTGCCCATCCCCCAATTCCGGTCCAACAACAATATAAAATGATACCGTAATGCACCTGTTCTCGTCTTTGGATCTTTTGAATAAATGGATCAATACATGATGAATCACAATGATCGCAAGCAGAGGACCGTGAGAGTTATTGAGCAGCAGATGAACCAGTCCAAAAATCGTACACGTTAACGGAGCACTGAACTAGGCCCTCTCGGATGCCATTTGTTTCACTACGACTCCTTTCAGCTGCACACACCTCTTCCCCAGCGAGATAACGGCTAATAAAACGCTTGAGGTGGCGTTTTGAGAACAAAAAACCAAAAAAAATGTAGGACATGGCATGAAGGTAATTATGAGCCTTTGATTGATATCCAGACATTTTTTGCGGAGACACATTCCTGTTCACCACTTGTATTGGAGTGAACGGAGATATCTACTTCTGGGTCCCATGATTTGAGGGACCCATCTACAGCCCGCTTAAACAGCTGCAATACCAGGCTTGGCCGCTGAGCACTGATGGATTGCGGAAGTATGCAGTGTTCCTGGGGGCTTGGAAAAAACGTCCTCCAAAAGTAGCCCAATCCGACGGGAAAAACCGCCCAATCTGGCAACACTGCTGATCGTCCTCACGCTCCAGCGTCAACGTAAATCCATGAGACCAACTGAAAAAAGAAGCCGGTGTGAAACTAAAATCTGTGATTCTGAATAAAGTTTAAATGATATCGAAATTCCGTTGATATTATTGAAGATACAAGTGTGTAAATTTGTTAAATTGTACTTTGAACAGAGATAAACGGTTGGAAAATTATTTAGTTACGTCATAAACAGTTGAAGTAGCCTACCAGAGGACGATATTTTAAAAGTAGAATATCTAAAAAAGTATAAAATATTTTAAAAATCAGAGAATACCAAGCTATTCTGAATATTTTAAAATTTGAATGGAGTCTCTAGGGGAAAAATTGAGGAAGGAGATAGGTCACAAAGTTTGTATAGAATAAGAAAGAAAGAAAGAAACGTATGAAGAACAATAGTTGAGACACCACTAAAACATGGTGAGGAGCAGCTGACGCCACATCATTCCATCCATCAAGGGTCAGCCTGGGTGGCATCGAGGCCACCTGCTGCGGACATCCTATCACGGATCCTGATGCAATCTCTGTAACACCAGCGCTTGAGAGCTGGGACTGAACAAGGAGGGGCCAGGGTGGGGGGAGGGGGGGTCTGCCCCCCCTACTTGTTAATGATGGGTTCGGGGGCTGAACAGATGCTTTGATCTCCGATGGCTCTCTGTGAATAAGAGCTCACGATCCAAAAGGCAACGTATTAAGAACATATTTAAAAGATATGTCCAAGTCTCAGGGTTTTGTCTTTGATCAGGCGGGCCCGCTGAGCGTTTTGATTTGCGTTTTAGTGCCTCTCGAATTTGATCAAAGGCGTGTGGGGATTTAATGCCAGGGTCAAACCAGGAGAGTGTTTGTCTGTCACTCACGACAAAACACACATGTCGATACTCGATAGATGCAATCAATACAGGAAGGTGTGCCAGATCGATTTACAATGCTTAAAGGTAGCGACTAAGTTATAATTTATTCAAAAGCATCGATGTGTGTAGGTTGGAGAGGTGGAAGGCGCTGGGTAAAAGGTTTGAAAAATAACAAATACATGTTGGAAATGTGGGAAATAATTTAACATTACAAACAAGAAGAAACCCGACCCGCTCAACCGGTGAAAACATGATCCCTGTGATCAGAGACAGGAATATGTTTTGGAACAATCAAGATAAGTGTTTCGCTTTCAATCACATTCTGGGCTTTGCAGTGTGGATACATAAATGACTTGCAATGGTTACTGACTGAGAATATTCAAGGTCGAAGCCATTATGAACACCCTCACATTTCTCTGAACTACGACACATGGGGGCCTTATGTTCTGTGATTCGGTATAGCGGCACATTGGCTCTTGTTACCTGTCGAGTTGACCCTTATCCAAGAACAACACACACAGGATCCGAGACACAGTTCACCGTTCCACAGGATATATCAAATCTAGCCAATACGCATGCATGCACTCGGCAAAAGCAGAGAAAAATATATACAAAGTAAATAAGCAACATTATCCAAAAAAAAAATAGAGCCTCTGGGTGTTTACTAGCATGGCAGCTTAGAAAGCTTGGTAGCTCTGTTCCCTGATCAAAGCCACCGGTCCAATTGTGTGGCAGCCAGGCCCAGGTTGATTTTTCTTGGGACTGTTCTGTGTTAGTATGTTCTGTTTAACACTAGTGGGTTACCTGTTCGGTCTGGACCTGTTTGTTTGGGGGAATTCTGGGGGGGCCTGTGTGGTGACCCACAACTGCAGTGGTAAGACATTCACCAAGGGACTGTACCTTTAAGGGAAACAGTTCCGGTTTACGACAGTTCCGGTTTACTACTGTTCCGATTTACGACAGTTCAGATTCTCGGCAGTTACGTTTGAACTCATGTTGGAGTAACACATGTTTTGATTGAAGTGGAGAGTAAAGCTAACTCGACCCATCTCTGTCTCTTGTCTCGTCATTTACCGCACTCCACACTGCAATGATTGTAGTAAAAGTGTCAAGTGCATGAATCTTTGAAGTTGTGATGCACAGGATAGGATTTGTGCACCTGGAACAAAGACGTGTGAACTCGTAGACCCTACTTAGTGTTTACAATGGTAGAATAAAATACTTACGACATCAAATGTACTGTTACACATTTGTGACTTTAGAGTACACATGCAAAATAAATATTTAGGACTTCAAATTTACTGTTACACATTTGTGACTTTAGTGTACGCATTCACAATCTGCAGTTACAGGTGCTAAAGACTTTTGCTATAATAATACCTTTATACTCCTCCTCCTGTCCAAAACACATACACACTACACCGAATATAGTGTAAAACTTACGGTTACAAAATAAATTTGTTAGAATTTATTTCAGTAATCTGTCTCAAAAGTTATAAGGAAGTTGAGGATGCAAAACAAAACATACAAAGCACCAAACAAACAGGAACAGAAAACTCAGCTATTCAAACACACAGGATTGTGAACAGCAGAATATTTAAAACAACGTGAAAATTTATTATGCATCAAGGTCAGTAAAAAGCTGTAAAAACATATGAAATGTAATGTGTAATTTAATTATCATTTTTAACAATCCTACTTTTAAATCATTCAAGCTTGTGCACATATTGATCAACGCAGAGTAGTAGGATTCATGTTTGTTTTAAGTCATTACAAAGAGATAATTGTCTCCAACACAGGACAACATGCAGGTGGTGAAGAGGCTAATACATGCATACAGTGACTGTATGCATTAAATGTTCAGATCATATTAAAAAAGATTGAAACTTTCCGAAGCATTCATTTAAGAAACAAATTAAATATAATTTGAGAAAACGACAAAAATTTGTTTGGAAGTTTAATTCATGAACAAAATTGCTCTGTGGATTCCTTTATAGTTGAAGGGTTGAGTCAAGAAATGTCAAGACTAAATACCATCTTTAATTTAGTATGTTTAAGTCTATTAATAGAACAATTTAGCTGATAAGACAGCAGCTGAATGGGAGGCTTAGCAATGTCTAATTATGGGCTGGCAGATGAAAAAAAATGAGATGAAATCCAGACCTTTAGAGGATGGAATAATAAAAGCCCTGTGATAAGCGCTGGTTCGAACCCAGTGAGGGACGGACTGGCCCAACCACTAACTGGCTTTACATGTTAGCAACCACTAACTGGCTTACACGCAACACCCACATACACACACACACACACGCCCACGCACACGCACACACACACACACACACACACACATTCATGCACACGCAGTTGTTTTGCATAAGCTATTTAAACATTATGTAGATGAGGTTGCTTTGTAGTTTGTTTTCAGTCCAACTTGGTGAAGGGAACATTAGAATGGTGTGACATGCCATGTCCCTCTGCTCATCACTCACTTTGAGCCACAACAAACACAAAACACGTAAAAAAAATAGCAAAATTGTTTTTCTGTGAAAACAACATTGTGCAGTAAGTGGAAAAAATCTCTCTGGCTTTCCCTACCTGTCTTTCATCTATTAGTCTAACCTCCCTATTTCAGAATGTGTCTTGTTTGTTTGGCACAACACTCCCAACCTCGTAAAACCTCCTTCCTGGTTCCCTACCTCCTAGATCTTCCCTAGTTCTGTACCTCATAAACCATCCTCCCTAGTTCCCTCTGTCCTACACCCTTCCTACCAACTTTAACCCTGTATTCTTACTAGCTCCCTGCATCCCCCTCCTTGCTCCCTACTGCCTCAACCCTCCTCCCAGCTCACAACTTTCAAAACCATGCACCCTTGCTCTCTATCTCCTAAAACATCCTTCCTCATTATAAACCAACAGAAAATGTATCCCAGGTTGTTCAGGTAGCTTACCTCAGAGGACTGCAACACAACACAAACGCTTAAACCAATTGCTATTAGCTCAGCTAGAGCATAAATTGCAGCGAAATGGAGCATTTATTCGTGTTTTGAATTCAGTTGTCTATTCGATGAGCCTCCGTGCCAACACTCAGTTCATCACAAGCCACACAGCTTAATCAAACCCATTGTGGTCGCCCAGGTATAATGAAGGGGTTGTGGTCAGAGTAGAACACGGTTGTGTACCAGCCCCACTCAACACCCTCTAACACAGTGGTTCTCAAAGTGCGGTCCGTGGCGCAATGCCAGGGGATCCGCGAAGAGTTTTTTACAAAATATAAACCTACCGTATTCATGGAGATAATGCTTGGGATCATCATTACTCCTGTCTGCGTAACGTTAAACCAATGAACCCTCTGCTTTTACATTGCGTAATACTTCCTCAGGCCATACTCCCTCAGGCTTTAACTTTACGTCTTACAGCTAAATTAATGAATGAATGAAAGGCAATTAAACTGGCGCATTGTGTTCAGCACTCCTGCACCCGCTTTCAGTTTGGGCCAATAGTAACTCTGTTATAACATTACGTCAATCTGTCAAAGCATTCCTAGAGTCTGATAACGCCAAGTACCCTACTGAGAAGAATCCTCCACAATGGATAAATATTTAAAAAGGCCTAATACTGATAATCCAAAACGAAGCGGAAAAGTGAAGAAGCACAACGAATACTACATTGTCTTTGGATTTCTTGAAAACAGTGTTGGGAAGCTGATGCGCAATATGTTTCTTCAGGTGTTATCTAACGAAGCAATGAAGCCGGCTAAGCTAAAGCTTCATCTCATAACCAGGCAACCAGAGTATAGTGTGTCAGGAAATTATTTGTCAGGACCGGCGAAGAATATATCAACCAACGATCAAAACTCACTAATTTGCCCACAACGTCTAAGAGGGCACAGAAGGCTTCCTTTTCAGTGGCTCTTGCAAAATGCAAGAAGCTTCTTACAATTGCACAAGAACTGATCCTCAGTGGCAGCAGTGGGTATGTGTGAGATAATGCTCGGGACAGAGGCAGCAAATAAATTAAAAAGCATACCCCTCTCCGAGGACATCGTGAGGCGGAGGATCGATGACCTGTCTGATGACATCTTATTGCAGCTTCTGGGGACTCTTCTTTGCAGTGAGATTTCCGACCAGTTTGATGAATCAACTGACGTGGCTAGCGCAGCACAGCTAGTCGCGCTTGTCCGCTACCCGTGGGATGGAGCCATCTTGGGGGACTTCTTGTTGTGCAAAGAGGTCCCTGGCAGGACAACGGGTGAGGAGATATTTTTTGCCCTGATGGAGCGGCAGCAATGACGGGCTGAAAGAGTGGCGTTGTCGCTCGGATAAAGGCAGTAAATCCAAAAGTGAAAAATATGCACTGTATGGTGCACCGGCAAGCGTGCGCCTCCAAGGAAATTGAACCAGACTTCCAATTTGTGTTGAGTACAGCTGTGACTGCAGATAATTGTTTACGAAGTCGAGGGAATTGCAGTCACGTTTGTTTGGGCAACTTTGTTGGGAGATGGATGTGGGCCATAACACACTGCTTTACCATTCTGAAGTGAGGTGGCTCTCTCGTGGGAAGGTGCTCCAGCGGGTATTCGTGCTACGCAGCGAGATGTCAGAGTTTATGAGAACTAAAAAGCCCAACCTCGCCAACATTTTTTCTGACCCCGAGTATGTTGCCAAATTGGCATAGCTGGTGGATGTATTCAACATTCTAAATAGCATCAACCACTCCATCCAAGGACGCTATGCCTCCATCCTTGACATTAGCGTCAAAGTAACTGCATTCCTGAGGAAAACTGAGCTATGGAGAAGAAGACTTCAAGATAGACTAATCGACATGCTCCCTCACGGGAAGTGAGTTTGAAGTCCCGATTCCAGCAGTTGAGCCATGCAGACTTTTGGCCCTCCCTCTCACATGAGTATCCTGAGCTCACAGCATAGGCCATTCAGGTATTGCTTCTATTACCTACCACTTACTTATGAGAGTCATCTTTCTGAACTTTGAATGCAATGAAGAGGAAGTTCAGAGCTCGTTATCATCCATCACGCCAAGACAAACTAGTGAGAGACAGGCACACCCATCTCATTAGTGACACATTAATCACACATTAATTAGGGGTGCCTATTCATGTCCCTTTCTGTTTAAGTATGGATTAGTGTCACCTTATATCAGTGCTTTTTTGTTGTCTGGTAACACTACTTGATTTGATTAATCAAAAAGTTTATGTTGCACTGTTAACATTGTGTTCCACTGTGTTGCTACAGTTAATTGTACTTAGTTGCCTCTCTCTCTCTCTCTCTCTCTCTCTCTCTCTCTCTCTCTCTCTCTCTCTCTCTCTCTCTCGCTCTCTCCCTCTTTGTGTATTGCTATTACTGCATTCGTGAAGTTTCATTGTGTTGTAACGCTATACTTATCAAATAGCCTCTTTCACACACACACACACACACACACACACACACACACACACACACACACACACACACACACACACACACAATTGTCCGTGATATGCCAACGGAATTTGCTCCAATGCAAGTTAATATGACACTCATATTCTGTGGCACACACACAGATCCCCGTTTCAACGAACGAGTCGACCACAGGCGCTTAACTCAAAATCCGTGGTGGCCTCACAGAATCACTTAAATTGTCCGTGATATGCCCACGGAATTTGCTCGAATGCAAGTTGATGACACTCATATTCCGTGGCACACAGATCCCCATCTCAATGACCGAGTCAACCTGGTCTCACAGGGATCCGTGAAATGACCATATATATATATATGAATGAAATTCATATTGACGGTATGGCACTATATCCCTATTCTCGCTGATGCACCAATCTTGAATTAAATAGACCATTTTCGTTGCTTCTAGGAGGTCTGGTGCTCTCCGTATAATATACCGCGACCGACCACCAGACCTCCTCGAAGCAACGATAGTGGTCTATTCAATTCAAGATGGGTTGGCGAGAATAGGTATATAGTGCCATACCATCAATATGAATTTAATTCATAGAATTATCGAGAGGATGGTCAATGGTCAAGGACCTCCACTGGCTCCCTCTAGTAGCTCGCATCAAATTTAAAACGATGGTACTGGCATTCAAGGCAGTCGATGGAACTGCCCCTGCCTACCTCCAAGCATTGGTAAAGCCACACACCCCAGCTCGATCCCTCCGCTCAACTACCTCAGCTGGACGTCTTGTACCGCCATTGGTAAGAGCTAGCAAAGGTCGATCAGCAAAGTCACAACTTTTCTCGGTTTTGGGACCTCAGTGGTGGAACGAGCTCCCTGCCATTCCAGAGATGGGGGGACTCGAGTCAAAGACTTGACTCGAGTCCGACTCGAATCGCCAGTTTTGCGACTTGTGACTTGCTTGACCAACACTAACGAAATACTTGACTTGACTTTGACTTGCCCCTTCCTGACTTGTGACTTGACTTGACTTGAGTCATGTGACTTGCCAAGTCATTGCAGTCTTGTTAAATATTTTAAATAATAATAATAAAAAAAATATTAGATGATCATTGTTTTATTGTGCGTGAGTGCTCCTGACCTGCAACCTGGCAACCCGCCCTCTTCCACGCAACGTGACATTCCTGCATGAGTCTAGTGAGTGATCATCAGCAGAGATGGAAGGCGCTCTGACCAACATCCCGAAAATAATCAATTTTGGCTATAAAGATTACACCTCAACACAAAACAAAAGAGGAGCGACATGCAAAATCTGCAATGTCAAAATTACGGATTTGCCAAGCACCACGTCGAATTTCATCCGACATTTCAGGACAGCACATAAAGAAAGGTGAGTAACATGTTGCAAACCTAGATGGATTAACGTCCTTGATTGTCATTTTGCTACTTGGCTGCTGACATTAGTGAGAGTACTAGTAGGCTAGTTGTTATTGATGATTTTACTTAAGCTAAAAAATATATATATGAAATTGCAAATCTGGTGAAGAGTAGCTGCTATTCTCGAAGCGCTAGCTAGCTGTAACACCATGACTTCACATATCAGGGGAGCAAACCTGTCACCGTTTTTAAGCCAAAATAGGTAATTTGTGTGATTCATATAGATCTGTAATAGATCGGGGGGGGAGGCATTGTCAAAAAACTTTAAGGTAATGTGGAACGTTGGTACGCTGCAAGAACGTTTGGCTATGTAACGTTGGCTATCCTGCTCTCTCTCTCTCTCTCTCTCTCTCTCTCTCTCTCTCTCTCTCTCTCTCTCTCTCTCTCTCTCTCTCTCTCTCTCTCTCTCTCACACACACACACACACACACACACACATCACACAAACACAAATAAAAAGCTGTTTGAGATTCATTCATGTTGAGCTGATTCATTACGTAACTTATCTTCTTACATTTAAAAAAAATGACTCTGAAAAACAGGTTTGATGAAATACAGACATTTGAAAAAAAACGAATTTGATAATGACTTGACTTGACTTGACTTGATGATGAGACTTGACTTGACTTGCTTGACTAAAGCTGTGATTGGACTTGACTTGCTTGATCCTCCTTACTGACGACTTGGACTTACTTGAGACTTGAGGGCTAAGACTTGCGACTGACTTGAGACTTGCATGTATGGGACTTACTCCCATCTCTGTGCCATTCTCAGGATCTTCCGAAAAAGACTCAAGACTCACCTGTTCAGAGTCCACCTCAACTCTGCATTGCCACCCTCCCCCTTCTGGCCACCATTGTACATTGTATTGTATTGTGTTGTATTGTATTACAATACTTAACTGTGTAGCAACTGCAGTAGTTGCTACCATTGCTGTAACACAGGGAATTGGTTAGCCTAGCGATTGTTGTACTTCCACTTGGTTCTATGAACATCCTCACTGTACCGACAGCGATATATTGTTGCACTTCTTATGACAAATGTACTTATTGTAAGTCGCTTTGGATAAAAGCGTCTGCTAAATCCCCTAAATGTAAATGGTAAGATATAGATCTCGTTATAACAATAATTTAAATCAATGTAACAAGAAAGGTTGTAATGATAACGCCAAGAAAATAAAGGCTACATGGTTATAATAATTTAAATATAATTAACTTATAAAGCGTGACAACGAGACGATCTAGTTGTGAACCAGCCGAGGCTGCATTTTAACGATAATAGCTACATGGCCTACTTATAATATTATAACTAAATAATTGTATATTTATTTATATCTAAGATATATTTGATTATTTAATTAATTCAATATTAAACCAATGCATTTCAATCTGGAGATTATTTTCGACTTCAGAAGGGGGAGCAGGCTGCGCAGGATTCGTCAAAATAACAATCTGATTCATAAACCTTTTTAGCAGACCCCCTTAAACCCAGTCTCACACCAGATTGTAGGAAAACTGCCCACAGCGGAAAATGCATTACAATAACGGCTCCAAGCATGTGACACGTCTATGTTTTTTTGGCCTATTCTTTTCAATGGGCCTGCGTCCACGTCACGTGAACATGGTTGCTATGGTAGTTGCCATCGACCCCCACCCCCCATATCTTTCAATCTTCCAAAGTTTAGACTTGTAATTAATAAGTTACTTTTGTAATCAACTTGACTAAATTTTTTTTAATCACTGTCTGGTGGCTAGTTACGTCACTCTGAGAGATACGCACGGACATATTTGGTAGCGACACAGCCTATGACATGTGCGTGAAAGCAAAACATCAAGCTCATTGGTTTAACGAGGCAGGGTTTTTTTAAATGATTCATTAAGATATCATGTGTGAGAGGTAATTCCTCCCCCTGAGTGTGTATTGACTATTTCTGGTGATTGAAATGCCCATTGCAAGCTTCCTATTAATGTCTAGTGTACCCCTACTGTCCACAAGCACCCCCCCCCCCCCCCCCATATGGATATGGAGAATTGTTGCCACGCCCCAGTGGTGGTGGTGTCATATCTATGAAAGAGGTCATTCAAATATATTACAATGATCAATTAGAAGGCCAAAGCCCTAAAGGAAGTGATGCAATAGTTTACTTCTGAGTCAAGGACAGTAACAAGTAACCTATAGACCTGGGGTCTCTTTTATATCAACGGGGGTCTCAAAGGATGCATACGATCATCAATTTAGGGATTCCAGCCCTGCAAGAAATTACTCGGCAAATGCTCCATCTCATTGCACTTCATCCAGCGGCTCGCTTGCAAGATTTTGGCCTGAAGTTCTTTCCAAACCTACACCCAAGCCATCCAACATGCATATCTGAGAATCAGGCCTCACTTTAATAATGCCAAAAATTATGAGAGAAATTCACATAAACTTTTTGTTATCTCATAAGGGGCGTGGTGCCGGCTCCTTTTGACCTTTTGACCCCAGACTTCAAAAACATGTCCACAGGCCAGCTGTATCTACACACCTTAGGAAAAAAATGTACACCTCCATCCCACCAAAAATGGGGACCATAAACTAACTGCACATTTACCTTACTGTTGGAGGTCACGCCCCTTTTCCCGTCTTTTCAGGATAGCTGGAGATGCCAAAATGCATGCGCACATTTCCCAGGGTCCCGAGAAAAACATGGAGGACATTGAAGTTCTAGCCCTTACAGAAAAAAAGTTTTCCAAAATGGACTGTATTTGGACAAAGCCTCTCCAAGACCTAGGGGATCAGAACGTGGTGAAAATAATTTTTTTGAGGTAGGAAAGTTCTACCGCCCTGAAACTTGACTAACTTATTCTAGGGCCTAACCTAGACCCCCACACAGAAACTTGGCCCTCTCTGACCCCGAGGGCAGGGAGGGGGGGGTCTGAGGTTTTGGGTTAGGGTTAGGGCTGGCTTTTTTCCATAGACCCACAATTTTCACAGAGTAATCCCAAGGTACACCCTGGTTGAAGATTCTATCTCTTGTCAACTAATTTATATTAATTTCTAGCAACGGCTTGTTGGCATTGCGTTTCAATGGAGCATTTGATGACGCTGTGTGAGCCTTTCCTGTAGGGCTGTAGCCCCCCAGTTGATAATTTCATCCATCCTATGAGACCCACTTTGATACAAAAGAGATCCCAGGTCTATAGCTTACTTGTTAATGTCCTCGACTCAGTCACCTATTTAATCACATCCTTTAGGGCTTCGGCCTCCTAATTGATCATTGTAGTATATTTGAATGTCCTCTTTCATATGGCACCTCCACCACTGGGGCGTGGCAATAATTCTCCATATCCATGTGGGGAGGAGGGGGTGCTTGTAGACAGTAGGGGTACACTAGACATACATAGGAAGCACACTCAGAAGGAGGAATGACCTCTCACACATGATAACTTAATTAATTGTTTCAAATAACCCTGCCTCGTTAAATCCATGAGCTTGGTGTTTTACTTTCACTAATAGGTTATAGGCCTAGGTTGTGTCTCTACAAAATCTGTCCATGCGCATCTCTCAGAGTGACCTAACTAGACACCAGACAGCGATTTAAATAAAAAACAAGTCAAGTTCAATACAAAAGTAACTCATTAATTACAAGTCTAAACTGCGTAAAATGGAAAGATATTCCAAGGTGTCCTTCTATTTCCTAGCCAGCAGACCCTAGTTTACGCCAAAAACAACACAATTGACGGCAGCTCAGTTGCCGCCCTTGACGTCATTAACGTGGTTGGAGCAGAGATGTTTGAACTCAAGAAGTCGTTTGCAACGTGAACAGTGCATACATTGTGTACATTAATGTTCCTCATCAGAGCAAATCGCTCCTATCACAGGAATCTAGAATCAATATGTTCGGGGCTTTGTTCAGAATATTTAACATGAACATGCATTAAATGCAGGATATATGCGTGGATGATACAGAAAATGAAATAATGGCCATAAGTCGTAAAGAAGTGGGTGGAAGGATGGCAACCACCATAGGATTGTTGTTTTGACGAATCCTACGCAGCCCGTCCCCTCTTCTGAAGAAATAATCTCCAGATTGAAATGCATTGGTTTAATATTGAATTAATTAAATATTAAAATATATACTATACTATTATAAGTAGACCATGTAGCTATTATCGTTATAACAAGATCTGTATCTAGATATTGACAATCCACTTCCACCAGTCCAATCAAGAGGGTTGTAACACCAACTAACACAGTGTACTTTTTCTATGGGGAATGTGGTTCAGGTATAACCAGACAAAATTTAAATATTTATACTATCAAAAAACTTGCCTATACGTAGGCCTACAGCATATCATACATTTGACATGGATATAGTTAGACTGTTATGTATAAGGTTATAGGCCGAATTCAGTTAAATTGCAGCCTCTGCTGGCCCACAACTAGATGGTCTCGTTGTCTCGTTATACATTTTATAGATGAATTATATTAAAATGATTATAACCATGTAGCCTTTATCTTCTGGGCGTTATCATTACATCCTTTCACGTTACATCGATATAAATTATTGTTACAACGATATCCTGAACAATTTGATTGACAAGTGATTCCGTGAGGCCACAACGGATTTTGAGTTTAGCGCCCGTGGTTGACTCAGTTGAGACGGGAATCTGTGTGTGTGCCACGGAATATGAGTGTCATTAACTTGCATTGGAGCAAATTCCGTGGCCAAATCACGGAAATTAGCGTGTCTCCGTGAGGATTCGACGGATTTTGAGTTAAGCGTCCGTGGCCATTTCATGGATTCCTGTGAGACCAGGTTGATAAGAGCCTACATGATTACATTTGTGTCGCAATCTCAAATAGCTGGTTCAATATTCTAGTATATCCACAAGCAATAAACTCCCTCTACGGCAAACAGAAAAAGATCAATGCAAACACACGCAAGCCGATGTGAATGCCAGGGACAGCGGGCGAAGGGGCATCATTCATCTGTAGCGCATGGCTAGCTTATCACGGTCCTTCTCTCCCACCAGTGAGTCATCACACCTCTCTTATCACCTCACACACACAAGACCCCTAACCCCCACTGCAGGTGAACGTCCATACTATCATAATGAAATCTAAATGACTGTCTGTATTCCAGCACCTCCACCGAGCCCCAGCCAGACCCAGGGGGCCATGAGGGGCAGGGTGTCATGTGACACTCCAACATGACTGAGGAAGCTAGCGTCAAGAGGAGTCGTGATGTCCGAGGGAACGGCAGGGCCGTTTTGGGTGCCTGAAACTTAAATATGTTGGTCACTCTGGGGGATAAATGATTGTGGTAGGGGGGGTGACTGCAGGGTGTCCAGGCGGGAATGAGTAGCATCACAGAGTGTGTAGAATATACCACATATCCTAAAGCAGTTGACTGTATGTGTGTGTGTCTGCGTTTGAGTGTGTGGTCTTTGTATAAGTGTTTGTGTGTGTATGTGTTTGTGTGTGTGTGTGTGTGTGTCCGTCTGTCTGTTTGTGTGGTCTGTGTATGTGTGTGTGTGTGTGTGTGTGTGTGTGTGTGTGTGTGTGTGTGTGTGTGTGTGTTTGTGTGTGTGTCTGTGTATGTGTGTTAGAGCTCTATCTTCCCACTCTGCCTGTGCATTTATGATTACACATGCTACTGACCATTGTCAGATCATATTGTCACACGGTTGTCCCGTGTATATCGACACACGCATACTGCTAAG
This sequence comes from Gadus morhua, assembly GCF_902167405.1. Taxonomy (NCBI): domain Eukaryota; kingdom Metazoa; phylum Chordata; class Actinopteri; order Gadiformes; family Gadidae; genus Gadus; species Gadus morhua. The sequence continues at coordinate 18,171,655 of NC_044064.1, read as the reverse complement.
ACCACCGCACTGTGAGACTCACTGGTTGGGGCGTGGGCATGTTAGGATTTCTAAAGCATCATAACCAATCAGCCCGTAGGAAACACAACAACACAGTTCCCCAGCTGTAAACCACAACAACCCCGCAATCTCAATCTGCCCGCAGCTGGAAGGAATGCACCGCGGACTGAGCTGTTAAACCCGTCAGCCCAACAGGCTGGACGCAGAACAGACGTCATCTAAAAAGGACACAGCTACGTCATGCCTTCCCCCACCCATTGGAGAAAAACGGACATCTGTTTCCTCCCCTCAACCCTCCGTTATCATGAACTGCCAACAGGACGGCGGTTCACCTCCAGGGTCCTTCAAACCTCCAGCTGTCCATTGTTATGCAGATCAGCGCCGCAGACAGCCACAGGGGCAGCCCGCGGTCGGCGATGTGTGCAACGGCCGTAATCAGTTTATGTAAGACAACCACAATAAACGTCCTCGCTGGCGGAGGTCAGCGTCTTTAACTTTCCTCTCTGTTCAAGACAGAAACGAGGGCAGGAACTGAGGAACAACAACAGAGTTGGTGGTTAACTTGAATAAGGAAAATGAAATAAGGCTGATGGGGTTCATTCCATGTAGGCATAATGTACTTGTCAGGGTCTAGACAGGGAAGAACAATAGACGGACAGATTGATTTGCACATCAGGTGTGCTGCAGTGTTATGCGACCCCTGTGGGCGACATGTGAAGGAAGCTGTTCCTGCATCATGTCCCCGAGCACCCTACTAAACCATAATGTGTAACCCCCCCAGGCCTCTCGGCCCTGCTTGACGGCCCTCCCATTGGTCATCTTTATTACGCCCTAAATGTCTCATTATTATGGTGACCATCTACTGCGTTTCATATGGCTGGAGAGAAACCAGGGAACAGATCCTATTTGGTCCAGTCTTGGCACTACAGCCTGCAGTAAACCGCTATCTACTGATAGTGGACAGGAGGAAACACATTATTGAGATGATGAACTTTAAAGGCTCCATTTCATATAAATGGACTGCCACTAACATGGCAGAGACCTGGTTATAGTCCACACCTTAAAAGCCTGATTGTGTTGCAAGAAATACCTGTGCATGCATGCATGGGACACAGGCAAACACGCTCAGGGATCCACAACACACACGCAGCAAATAGACATTATCAGTCAAACCACACAATTTAACAGAGTCACACACAGCATATCCACAGACACAAATACATACATAGACCCAGCGTTGATTTGTTGAACAGAGCCAGCCTAAATTCATAACACACATGCAGACTAACAGAGGCACACAACACTAACAATGCTATCAATAACAATCAGTTTTTGGGCTGCTGGCAGGATCAGTTTGCCTTTACACACTGTGACAACCCGCTCCCCACCCGGGGGATCCGCGGGGTAGTGAAGCGGTGATCCGACTCACACAGCATGCCGTTCGCGACGCGCCGCCAGCCGCGCCGACGGCCGCGCCGTCAGCCGCTCCGACCAGCCGGCTCACCAAACTCGGACCGGCCGACGATGTCGAGGCGTACCTGGAGGTATTTGAGAGGACCGCCCGGACGGAGAGCTGGCCGGCGGAACAGTGGGCCCACATCATCTCGCCCTTCCTCACTGGTCCCGCGCAACAGGCGGGCCAGGATTTACCTCCCGAGGACGCCGATCAATATCCAGCGCTCAAGCAGGCTATACTGGCCTATTACGGGCACAACCTCGCGGCCCGCGCCCAACGGTTTCACGACTGGCGGTTCGACATCCACGGTGCGGTGCGGACCCAGATCGCCCAGCATGGGCGGCTAGTAAGGAGGTGGCTCGCCACGGGTGAGGGACCCTGCCCGGTGGATCGGGTACTCATCGATAACACCGTCCGCCAGCTGCCGGCCGACGCCCGGAGGGTCGTGGCTCACCACCATCCCGAGACGGTAGACGACCTGATCCGGGTAGCCCAGCAGCTCAGCGCCAGTCCCCGGACCAACCTGCGGCTGACCGAGACCCGACGAGACCGGAGGGGGCCCCTGACGGCGTCGCGGACACCACCACCGGAGCCGCCGGTCGTGTCCCGGGGAGGGTCGAGAAGCGAGACGGTGCTACGCCTGCGGTCAGCCGGGGTATTTGGCACGAGACTGTCCCGGGGACAGAGACGTGTCGATGCCTTCGGCCTATGCGGACGTCGGCACGCACCGGCCCTCTATGGTGGCCACCTGTTGGGCACAGGGGGTAGTCGGGTCCCCGACCATCCCAGCACGGGTTATGTCCCAGGACACACAGGCCCTCCTGGACACGGGTAGTGTGGTGACCCTCCTTCGTCCCGAACTAGCGGGGGGGAAGGGTGGGGACCCTATGGAGGTGGCCTGTATACACGGGGAAACCCGGACCTATGGGTCCTGCCACGTGGTCATCCGGACCCCCTACGGGGTGTTCACAGCCCGGGCGGGGATCGTACCCCACCTACCGGTACCCCTTCTTATCGGGAGGGATTGCCCGATTTTCCACAGACTCTGGGATCCGGAGCGGGAAAATCGGGTAAGGAGAGAGCCTGCTCGCCGAGCGGGGAGGAAGGTGCGACCGGCGTATGGGGCCATCCGGATACCGGCGACCCAGGGGGAGGCATCAACAGAGGACACCGGGCCAGAAGGGGACGGACCCTCGCCACCGGGATCTCCGACCCCCTCGGGAGGGCGCGCTTCTGGACCACAGCGGCCCGGACCCGACACATCGGATACACTGACGGCGCCAGATCTGAACGCCGAGAGTTCCCCTCTTACCGAGTTTTCGGACTTCCTACCGGAGGGGGGGGGTAGGAACCACTCGGCCGGGCCAGTTCGCTAGCGCCCAGCTGCAGGACGACACCATCAAACACGCCTGGAGCCATGTCCTCGCACACGACGGACAGACCCGGGACTCGGTGAGTTGCCTACCACACCCACACTTTAGCACCAGGGGGGCCCTGCTATACCGGGTGGTGGAAAGGGACGGGGCGGTGACCGAACAATTAGTGGTCCCTCGGACGTCAGCAAGGTGCTGTATATGGCCCACACACACCTCCTGGGAGCCCACTTGGGCATGGACAAAACCCGGGATCGGGTCTTAGCAAGGTTTTACTGGCCGGGGGTGAAAAGGGACCTAGAACGTTACTGCCAAACGTGCCCGGAGTGTCAGCGGGTAGCTCCTCGCTCCTCGGCTAGGAATCCACTTGTTCCCATGCCCATCATAGAGACTCCATTCGACAGGATAGCTCTGGACATTGTGGGACCCCTCCCCAAGACCAGCAGGGGACACCGGTACATCCTGGTGCTGGTAGACTATGCAACCCGGTACTCTGAAGCCCTACCCCTGCGCGCGGCCACCGCTAAGGCGGTAGCGAGGGAGTTCATGCTTCTGTTTAGCCGGGTGGGGATAGCACGGGAAGTACTGACGGACCAGGGGTTGTGTTTTATGTCTCGTGTCCTAAAAGAACTGCTCAGATTTCTCCAGGTCAAACAGCTCCGGACGTCGTTGTACCACCCCCAGACCGACGGGCTGGTGGAACGGTTTAACAAAACTTTAAAACAGATGCTGAAAAAGGCCATGGACACAGACGGGAAGAACTGGGACCAGCTGTTGCCCCATGTACTGTTCGCGGTGCGGGAGGTGCCCCAGGCTTCTACGGGCTTCTCTCCGTTCAAGCTCCTGTACGGGAGGAGGCCTCGGGGAATCCTGGATCTCGCCAAGGAGACTTGGGAGAGTCAACCGTCACCCCACCGCACCGTGGTGGAACACGTGGAACAGGTGAGGGACCGTATGGCCCAGGTCTGGCCCATCGTCCGGGAACATCTCGGGCGTGCCCAGCAGGCCCAGGCGAGGGTCTACAATCGGGGAGCCCAGCTGCGCGTCTTCCGGCCTGGGGATCGGGTGCTGGTCCTGGTCCCGACGGCGGAGTGCAAGTTCTTGGCCAAATGGCAGGGGCCATACGAGGTGGTCGAGAGAGTGGGAGAGGTAAATTACCGAGTGCGGCAACCAGGGAGGCGTAAGCCTACCCAACTGTATCATGTGAACATTCTGAAGCAGTGGAAGGAGGGGGGGAATCCGCCCGATCCGGCACCCCTGGGGTTGGTGGCCCGACGAGAGGTTCCGGTGGTCCCGGTAGGAGAGGACCTCAGCCCGGCCCAGAAGCAAGACCTCGCTGACCTGGTCCTGCAACACCAGGACGTCTTCTCCGAGCTCCCGGGTCAGACCTCGGTGATCCAGCATGGCATCCGGACGGCACCTGGAATAAAGGTGAGAGTTCCGCCCTACAGAGTCCCGAAGGCCAGACGGGCGGCGATCCAGGTGGAGGTGGCCCGGATGCTGCAGCTGCACGTCATTGAGGAGTCCCGCAGCGCCTGGTCTAGTCCAGTCGTCCTCGTGCCCAAACCTGACGGGAGTTACAGGTTCTGTAATGACTTCCGACGGCTGAACGAGGTCTCCGACTTCGATGCATATCCCATGCCCAGGGTGGACGACCTGATCGAGCGGCTGGGGCCGGCCCGGTACCCCACCACCCTGGACATGACCAAGGGTTATTGGCAGGTACCCTTGACCAAGTCCGCCAGGGAGAAGACGGCGTTCGCGACCCCGGGGGGTATGTTCCAGTACACCGTTCTCCCCTTCGGAGTCCATGGAGCCCCGGCAACTTTTCAACGGATGATGGACCAGGTCCTGCGGCCGCACCAGGCCTACGCCGCCGCCTACATAGATGACATTATCATCCACAGCGACAGCTGGGATGTCCACATCCAACAGCTGAGGGCCGTACTGGGCGAGCTACGGAAGGCGGGTCTCACCGCCAATCCGGCCAAATGTCGCCTCGGGTTGGAGGAGACGACCTACCTGGGTTTTCAGGTGGGTCGGGGAAACGTCAGGCCCCAGGAGAGCAAGGTGGCTGCCATCAGGGACTGGCCCCGGCCAACCTCCAAAAAACAGGTAAAGTCGTTCTTAGGGCTGGTCGGGTACTACCAGCGGTTCATACCCGGCTTCGCCACCCTGGCCAGCCCTATGAACGACCTGACCCGAAAGACATTGCCAGACCGGATCCGGTGGACGGAGGCGGCCGAGAAGGCCTTCGAGTCGCTCCGGGGAGCCTTGTGCTCCGAACCGGTTCTCATAACCCCAGACTTTACTTCTCCCCTCATAGTGCACACCGACGCCTCGGAGGTGGGGCTGGGGGGAGTCCTATCCCAGGTCCGGGCTGGAGAGGAGCACCCCATCACCTATATCAGCCGGAAGCTCCTTCCCAATGAGAGGAATTACTCGACCGTGGAAAAAGAGGCCCTGGCCATCAAATGGTCGCTGACTAAACTCCGTTACTACCTCCTAGGTCGGGAATTCACCTTGGTCACCGATCACGCCCCGCTGAAATGGATGGCCAGCGCCAAGGACTCCAACGCCAGGGTGACGCGGTGGTTCCTGGCCCTCCAGGACTTTCGTTTCAGGGTGGACCACCGACCTGGCAAAGAGCACGCGAACGCCGACGCCTTGTCTCGCCGGGATGCCTGCCTGGGCTGGGTTCCCGGGGACCGGAGGCCTCATCTAACGGGGAAGGGATGTGACAACCCTGCAGCACCCCGCGGATCCCGGGGTGCTCCCCACCCCGGGATCCGCGGGGTAGTGGTCGACGGTATACCACTTTCACCCACCAGTCGGCAGCAGAGCGTGCGTCGGCACCTGGCCGGGGGGGGGGGAGAGTTGGCATAAAGGAGGATCACGGACGCACACGAGGGGGAACAGGAAGGACCAGAGAAGGACCAGTCGATAGCGGAGAGTCTCACGGAGAACCCCGACGGACAGTATTTGCATTGCCTTGTACCCTGTAACAGAATAAACGCCGGCTTCGGCTTACCCCGGAAACTGAGTGTGGTGCATTCCGTGTGTGTCGAGAACATTCGTGACCCGGCTGCCACAACACCAAAGGCCAATCTTAATGTTGAAGGAAGTAGAGACACAACCCTTCATCACAAACCAAATCCTCCTCCCCACAGACCTCCCTGAGTTTTTCATTACGCATATCAATTTCCAACTGCCATTGGAAAATCCCTCTACAATAGGAATGATGACCTCATGGATGACGGTCATCCAGCTGTGATACTGTACCAATACAAACAACAGCTTTGATTGGTTGTAATGGCTTTGAAGGACCTCCCTTAAGAAGCATTTCATATCTTCTGATGCTCCATGCTTGTGTAAGTCAGGGTGTTTAGATGGTTTAGACTTTTCTCTGTCAATGTTTTCCTGTCGATGTGTGCGTAATACAAAAGAAAAATGCAACTGTGCATATTCACACACCAAGGTAAACTGAAAATAAGACGATGGCATTGTGTTTACTGAAACAAAGTGAAGAAAATTAGGTACAAAATAGCCCCCCCTCCACACACACACACACACACACACAATAACAGTTTTAACTGCATTTCCTGAGAAGCAAGGAAAAAATAAAACTTTAAAAACAAGATCAATGGTTCTTTGCTGTTTATAGACACATTAAAACTCCCGGCAGTTAATAAAACAAATGTTCTCACAGGTATTAATAGATGGGAATGGGGTCTTTATTAAACCACAGAGTCATGAAGGAATTAAAGACACACGCGCCGCTTGTATACGCTCGGCTCATGTTTCACTTTTATACCGCTGACTGTCGGGGGAGGAGGAGGAAGAGGAGGTTTTCAATAGAGGACAGCGCTGTCTGCTCGTACCACCTGAACCCGGCCGTTTAGGCCCCTCTCAGCACTTTGGACAAAGCCTTGTTGAACGCCACTCTGGTTACAACATGCGTCAAAACCCTTTGGCAGGGGGGCATTTTGAGAGAGAGAGAGAGAGAGAGAGAGAGAGAGAGAGAGAGAGAGAGAGAGAGAGAGAGAGAGAGAGAGAGAGAGAGAGAGAGAGAGAGAGAGAGAGAGAGGGGAGATTTATATATAGAGAGAAAAATTGTGTAATCAATATTTTTATTCGGCGCTAGACTGCGAGCAATAAAAGAGGTGCAGTTAGAATCTCAATAACATCCACAATCACGCCCTGACATCTCGGAATAGCTCTTCTCCAGTGGAAAAAAAGGAAAAGGTTTCGAGCAAACACTTTTCCATTTTCTGAACACTTAACAGGAAAAAACAACAACAACAATCTCAATTTGATGCTTTGGGAGATGCAGACCTAGACAGATAAACAATCAGATGATAACAGGCTGACCAATAGGCAGACTACACACACACACAAACACACCGTTATACAGATAGAGACTGAGTGAGATGAACAGGCAGGCAGACATGAACATGTACACACCGATGTACTTAATTGCACAAACACACGGACAGATTCTTCAGAGGTCAAACAGCTCTTCAGGAGAGCCTCTATGATAACTCAGACCCCCTGAATACAGAACCCTGATGAAGGTGCCTTTGACCAGGCGTCCGCTGCCTCCACAGACAGGCTCTTGACATTTCAACTAACAACCCCATCATGCAAACACAAACAAGGGTCCTGGAGCTCTAGGCTGTCGCTCGATCACACAAGAGCAGACACACACACACATACACACACACACTGAAACACACTAACGGTCACACCAACATTCACAGCCCATTAAAAACCACTTGCACATACACAAGTTGGAACACAGAGACAAACACACTACTGGAGAAACACACACACACACACACACACACCAACCAGCCTCCAACCTCCACATTAACACACACCGCATCAACATCCATTAAAAACCCAGCCAAGTGGAAACACACAGCCACACATTGATTGCACACACACACACACACACACACACACACACACACACACACACACACACACACACACACACACACACACACACACACACACTCAGCTAATAGTGTAAGTGAACCATCAAGAGTACGGCTAGAAAAAAGAGTTTTGGGCTGAGAGTACTGAGAAGGGGTGGGGACCCATTATCCCCATGGTTACAATCCACGGCAACTTTGTGCAACTTTCTTAAGCCAGCACCGTTGTTCTTTATAAGCGTTATAATGAGCAATACTGTGTATGAAATGCGCCATACACCGTGGCGTAATAGAATAACCAGAAGCTAAAGCGTCTCTTTGGGTACGGCATCAACATAAACCGCGGCCCAGACAGAGCGCCACGATCCCCACACACCTCGCCGCCGGTGGTGTTGAAGGGCCTCAGAAAACACTCAGACACTCTGACAACCTGGAAAAAACTGAACTGGAGTTCAGAGCGGATTAGAAAGCTCACAATCTTTTGGGTGAAGACTGGCATAAACATCGGATTTTACCCCAGTTCTTTTTCTATTTCAGTAACCGCGACAAAACAGCATTGAATACTATTTTGAAGATCAAATGAGACATACCACGGTTAAAACAACACGAAAAAACAAAAAAGGGATCACTGGTTCTTTACCAGAGGTGTGTTATTCCCAGCGGTGGGGGTTCACACCCGGGTGCTCCAATGAAGAGCTTTGGGGTATACTATGAACCAAGATTTGTGGGTTAGCGAGTATGTTGCCCTCAAAGCCTGGGGTTAGCTGTGACACGAAAATGTCTCTCTTTTAGCGTCGCTGTACCACCATGGTGACTTATGCTGCCAACCAAACATTGTCTGGAGGAGGTTATCAATAAAGACTTTTGGGTTGGATCGGCTACTATAGCTAAGCGCAGCTGATTAGCCCATCCTTTGACAATGTCGTCAGCATTTTTGGGTTTTCCCGTGGACCTCGGAGCCCATATCGTACAGAGGTCCCGGAGACAGAGGGTCTTTAGGGGCAGATCCCTTGGCATTGCCTGGGAATATTCTTCATGAGAGATACAGGTTCTCATCAGAGGGTATTTGCTATTTGATCATTCCGAAAGAGCCCCACTCCGACATTTACGCCTAATTGTAGGAGTGGCGGTACTTGCATTGTTTTCAAACATCCCGCCACTCCGACAATTTCTGTTTCCATTGTCGGAGTGGCGGTACTTTATTTATTTTTAAACGACCCGACATGAGGCGATTAATATAAATGTCATTACTTAAATCATTGTACTTTAATTAATTAATGTGATTATTTCTTAGTTTCATGTGCTTTAGTGTCCTACACTGACATTCGTCATTGTGGATATTCGCTGTGGAACTATGGCCGAAGACATCTCCAGTCTCTTCCTAAATCCCCACTGACAAAATTCACGCTTGGACTTTTTGATTCTGTTTCTAAATGTTCAGACTGACAGACACTGAACTCTGGGGGCCCTCATTTAACGGTCTGAAACGCAAGTGCTTAGTGGGCGGTTCTATGGCGATGTCGCTTTTCTACCGGCGCAAAAATGACTTTTGCGCCCGGTGCAAATCTAAAAAGGGTTGGTCTGAAGTAGCCTAATTACCCGTAGGTGTGGATTGGGCGTAACGTGCAATAAACCAATCAGAGTGCCAGCTCCCATCCCCTTTACGAGCCATGAGCACATTTGAATCTGACGAGTTGATATTTTTAACAGCGCGTCTGCAGTCTCCGATGAGACAGATGCACATGAATTTCAAGCTTCAAATGGCTCAGTTTATGGCCAAATAATATGGCCTAATTCACACATGGAATAAGGTTTTCTTCCACAACTTCAGAAATACTGAGTCCTCAAATAAATTTCGGCAAAGAAAACTTAACACACATGATATGCTGTAACTGTGGTTCTATTTAATGATATACATTTTAAACATTGTTTCTTATCAGTATTGTATGCATTATCGTTATCGACTTGTGTTCCTAATATGCATGTGTCCCCTCGTTCATTTACATTGCCATGGACTGTATTATGCGTTACGTGTTTACTTTGCGTGTGTTTATACAGATGGACGCACACACTCGCGCCCGCATTCATTAATTAATTTGCACATACACACACGCGCCCCCGCATTCATTCATTCTTTTTAATACTCCCTTGCGGTAAAACAATGTTTTCTCACGATCAAATACTCATGTACACGATGTCTGTTTCAAGAAAATATGTGTTTGCTGTACGGTGTTTGCAGATGCATTGATTTAAAAGTACAATTCATTAGCGCTGTATCAGCTGTTCATTCCCAAATAATTTACCAAGAATGTGTGGCTAGGTAGATGAGAGAAGCAAAGTGTATGCGCGAGGTGCACAAGCAACATTATGCGTGCGCCCTTAAAATAGCATCTGAACAACGCGCCACTGACTTTAAACCAGGTATTTCCTGGTTTGTGGCGCAAGTGGTTTCTGAAACTGCAAAATAGCACCAGGGAACGTTTGCGCCAGAACACGCCTCCTCCTTTCGCCAAACCGCCCCTTGGGTCGCAAGATCATTCCCTAATTTACCGACGCAGTGCAGGAGGGAAAAGAACCCTCTGCGCCAGTTGCAAACTAGTAACGACACATGCGCCAGGGAAAAAGTCAATTGTGCCGGATGCAAGATAGGGCCCTGGGGGTTATTTTAACGTTCATTGTGAAGTGGTTTACTGTAAAAGGACTGTCGGAAATCCCGCCTGTCTTTGCGCACTGAGGCCATAAATTAAAGGCATATTGTACGGGATCCAGTAATATGCACTTTTTAATATGTTGTTGAAATAGTTTTTTACACCCTGACAGCAATAAATAACTTATGGGCAATAAAAAAGAAGCGAAAAAAAAACGAATTCTGTATCTGCTATAAACCTGTTAAAATGCTTACCAATCGGAGACACTGTACCCGAATCTAAAGAACCAATCACAAGCCTGCGCGTTCTCTCCCCTCTGTGTACGAGCCTGAGCCGGCCTGAGCGCGTTCACGGAGGGCAAAGAAAGCGTTGTTGTCATAGTAGTTCATGATAGTGGACTAGTGAGCCTACAACGTTTACACAATGGAAGAGAAACAACTGAAGTTACCACTGCCACCGTTACTTGCCCCGGTTCATCCTTTTAAAAAGGCAAGAAAAAGAAAGACAGAAACTGAAAAGGCAGCAACAAAAAAGAAGTTGGAGACTGCTCGAGGAAAAACGAGAATAAATATTAGTGTTGCACCGATTCCGATACCAGTATCGGAAGTAGATCCGATCCAGCACTAAAATGGTGGTATCGGAATCGGCGAGTACCAACAAATAGTGCACCGATACCATTTTGATGCTTGTATGTCACTTGAACGCAGCCTTCTCTCTCCCGACACTCACTATCGCTATTGGCCTGCTCCAGACCAATGAGAGCGGGCCAATAGCCGCTCTTAACCGTCTTTTTCATGCGGCGGGAAAACAAACCAGGAGAAGAAAATGTCTGCAGTGTGGAGTTATTTCATTATAGAAACGCCAGCGAGTACATTGGCTAAATGCAAGATTTGCGACCTGAAAGTTTCGAGAGGTGGAGTTAAACGGGGCAGTTTCAATACCTCGAACCTGATAAAACATTTGAAGTCGAAACATGTGAACGAACACAAAGAGTTCGAGACTGAGGCAACTGCAGGTGGCAAGAGAAAGCGGGATGGACCGCAGCAACGATCCCTGGTCACTTCGTGCGAAAGAGCAGTGGGACGAGAAGAGTGAAGCAGCAAGACAGATGTCCGAGAAAATAACCGAGATGACTGTTCTCTGTAACCTGCCCCTCTCCTTCCTCCTTCCTCCCCTTCCTTCGTTGAAAGCGTGGGCTTCCGGCTTTTTATGGCTCACGCAGTACCTAAGTATAAGGTCCCAAGTCGCAAATACATAACGGGGACGACTATCCCTGCACTAAAACATAAAGTAACGGAGCATGTTTTAGGAAAGCTAGGGGAGGCAGGGACGAGGGACCATAAGCTTTTCAACTGACATCTGGAGCAGCCAAGTCTCCCCACTTTCCCTGCTTAGCTTGACAGCCCACTGGGTAAACTTGGAAACATTCACTCCAGAAAGCGTAATACTTCATGCGAATGAATTCAAGGGATCACACACAGGCGAAGCTATTGCAGGAGCAATAGAGCGCATGCTGCTCAACTGGAGCATCCCGAAGTCAAAGGTAACGTAACTTTTCTAGTCTAGATTTTGAAAGAAATGCCGCAGTAATTTGCGGCAGTAATTTGAGCCGTAGAAGTAAAGCTGTGTGTGTGTGTGTGTGTGTGTGTGTGTGTGTGTGTGTGTGTGTGTGTGTGTGTGTGTGTGTGTGTGTGTGTGTGTGTGTGTGTGTGTGTGTGTGTGTGTGTGTCGTGCTCTCTATTGCGACTTGTCTATTTCAGCAATATAGCACTCGTGGGAGTGGGGTAGGTAAGGGATTATCCCCTACCTACCCCACTCCCACGAGTGCTTTATTGCTTTGATAAAACAATTCTACCGTCAACAAATTAACATTTCAACACGAAGTTATTGATTAAAAATGGTTTATTTCGCCATTGTTTCTTTCTTTCTTTTCTTGTTTCAAAGACAGGATGCTTTGGTTAATTTTTATTATTATAATTACATTATTATTAATAATATTATTATTATTATTATTATTATTATTAAAGGTCCATGCCATTCTTCGGGACAATGCAAGCAATATGAAGAAGGCAATGAGGGACCTGGGAGTCTCCAGCCTGGGATGTTTCTCGCACATGATTCAACTCGTGGTGCACGATGGACTGCTGTCCCAGCGAAGTGTGAGCGATGCGCTGGCCAGTGGGAGAAAAATAATTGGGCACTTCAAACATTCCCCATTGGCCACATCAAGACTTGAAACTGTCAAGACGGGACTGGGAATGCCAGTCAAACGTCTGATCCAAGATGTTCCCACCCGCTGGAACAGCACCTTTTATATGACTGCGAGCCTGCTGGAGCAAAAGAGTGCCATCTCACTCTATGCTGCAGACCACCAGCTCCCAGCAACACTGACAGCAAGTGACTGGACCTTGCTGGAGAAAATCAACACTCTTCTGGCTCCATTTGAAGAGATCCCAAAACAGATCAGTTTCGCCACCTCCACCACCTCAGAGGTCATCCCCTCAGTCATCGTCCTTAAGCGTCTGTTGGCCAAACAGACCACGGAGGACAGCGGGATAAAAACAATGAAGGCAACACTTCTAGCAGCTATGGGCACAAGATTCCAGACCGTTGAGGCGGAGCCCTTGTACTCTGTTTCAACCATATTGGACCCACGTTACAAAGACAGGTATGTTACTTTAATTGTGAGCTGTATAATGTAAAGTTTAAACATCTTGTGTTAGTGTGTAATTAAATGCAGTGCTAAATAACAGCATATATGAGCTAACAGCTATATTATGCCATTCTGTTTACTTTGTTACTGCAGATACTTCACAAGTGCAGAGAGCAGCAAGCTTGCAAGAAGTGCACTGACCCAAGAGGTGGAGAAAAATGAGGAGTCATCACTGCAGACAACCACCACAGAGGCAGCAGACCCAGCCAGTAAGACCCCACGGATGACAACAGAGCCCAACACAAGCAGCTGCTTTAAGGGGCTGTATGAGGAATTCCTGCAAGAGCATGCTGCTGAACAAGGTGGGGCCAGCAGCACAGTTACACAGGTGCAGATAGACACATATCTGGCTGAGAAAACAATCCACCGCACAGAGAGCCCATTCGAGTACTGGGGAAAGAATAAAGAACGGTTCCCCTCCCTGGCTACTACAGCTGCAAAGTTTCTCCCCGCTCCCTCCACCAGCGTAGATAGTGAGAGGCTTTTCAGCAGAGCTTCTAACATACTTGATGAGAAGAGGAATAGGCTGTCAGGAGATCATGTAGAAACACTAATCTTCCTCAAGAAAAATCTGCCAATGTGCCTGAGCTTGAACCCCAAAGACTTGAATCCTCAAAAGTAAACAAGAGTAAACACTACTAGGCGTTGTGTGACAGATCTGTCACTGATTAATGCTATTTGTTCTTACCTCAGATACGTTAAATTAATGCAGCTATCTCTCAAATGTACCTCATATGTATATTATTTCTTATTTTAATACAATTTAACGTTCTACTTCTTACTCTTGCACTAGTTTTATACACTAGTATTATGTTATAATTTTATGAAAGTTGCACTATTTTGGCATTTGAGAGCCAATACTCAAAAACAGGGTTTTTAAGAGTTTGTAATGTATTTCAAGTTCAAGTTCAAGTTCAAGTGTTTTTATTTGTCACATACAATAAATTGAAGTGAAATGTTAAAGGGTCAATGCTCCACACTGTGCAAAAATAAATAAAAATAAAATTTTAATGTAATGTAATTTTAATGTATTTTACTTTCTTACTGTTGCACTGTTGCACTGTTCACTTCTATTATACATGTTCTAATTTCATGAATGTTGCACTATGTTGGCCTTTGAGAGCCAAAAGTTTATTCAGCTATTGTTGTCACCCATACCAGGTAGGCAATAAAAAGTTCTACTGGATTCACTTTGTATTAGTCTTCCTGCTTCACAAAGGTAGGCAGCAGCTTGACAAAGCCATGATGGCAATGATTTTACATCCAAGTAGTATGCAGCTCTTCATATATACACACACACACATCAATTTCAAACAGAGTGGTATCGGTATCGGCCGATACTGCACAGCCAGGTATCGGTATCGGAGCCAAAAAATGGCATCGGTGCAACACTAATAAATATTGGATTAGCTTTTCAGCGATGGCGACAGCTGAGGGAGTTGAATGGCCTGAAAAGTGACGCAATGGTTGCCGTTGAAGTAACCCATAAGCAGCAGCAGTGCTCGTGCACGGCTCTGTGTCGAGGGGTGGGGGCAGGGAGTCCTGAAGGGTGGGGGAGGAGCTCCGAAGAGAAGCTAATTTCAAATCATGCTAGCTCTCTCACATCGTACAGTATAGCTTTAAGGCTAGCTTTCAGTATAGCTTTAAGAAATGCTGAATTTCAGCATTCCCTTAATTTAATTCCCTTAAACTCGTTGGAGATTCTAGAAAAAAAAGACTAAATATGCAAACATGTTATGTGCAAACTCACAACTGCACGCAGGCATATGGAATGGATGTTGTTATTCTGTGGCTCAATCAATTTCACCTGACCAGCTGTTCTGACTATCTCCAAGGTCAGGGGATATTCATCTTCTTTTTTTTGTTTAATGTTTTTATTAACAATATGTCACGGATATGTTTAATGGATTTGCCTTCTATGGATTTTTTGTGGAAAGGGGTGGGTCTAGGCTATATTCTCGCCTTTCTCCTCTGTTAAGCACATTGTATTGCCTTTGGGCCGATACTAAGTTAACTGCGCCCATTCCTTTTGTTCTGCCGCGGCACTCCAAATAATTAATTCCGTTCCAATGTTCGTCCAATCCACTCCAAAAGTGGACCTGCAATGAGTTTAAATCCAACTCTAACAAACAAATTATTCAGTTTTAAATTTTGTAGAATATTTAACATTCCCAGTCTTAGAAACCTTTCATACCGGGCATGTTAAATAACGCCCCGCCACTCGTACCACACTTGTAAAATGCCATCATCATTTTTTTGGTATGGGTTATTTCATACATCATCACAACCAATATTTTGAATTTATCAAATAAATTACAGATAAATAATACTGAAATAATTCATGAACTGGCAACACAGGCAAAAAACAACCTCAAATTCTGAAAGTAGGAATATGGAGAATCGCATATCGGAATGGTAGCATGTAACCTTGATCGTCCTTTTTGGACCTTATGTAGGCAATGCTACACAAAGAAGATGTGCACTTACTGTTTCGAAAGAATACGGTGTGCCGTGCTATTCGCAAGGTTGTAGCTACGCTCAATATATTGCTAAATATGTTTGAGGTGTTTCCTAGATTTTTGCCCACTCAAACTGTCAACTTTATACACTTTCAGGAAAAGAGAACCTCCGCCTCCTTGAGAGAGTGGTAGAGTGGAGGTAGCGCATCAGTCTTGAATTTCTGCGTGCAGGGTTCGTCTCCCAAGTGATTCCTATTTATGAGTAGTTTAAAAGTCCCAATTCTTATACTTATTCACTAAAGGATATGGAATTATATTTTTGGGCTTATTTCGAACTTGAACCCATGTTCTCAAGGCCGTGCTGGCACCACATCTAGATGGGGATAAAGGGCACGATAATGGACAGGCAAGATTTGACCCCGGTCGCTGGTGTTCGGGTATTATAGTAATCGACTACGCCACCGCCGCTACCTCTCAAACATATGCTATAAATTCTTACATAGGGTGTATTTAAAGTGAATTCCCTAAATTATAGAATAAATGACGTTGCTTTTGCATTTTGAAATCATCATCACTCTATTGGGATTAATGGCGAACAATTCTTTGGGTATTCTCAAGCGTCTTTGGGTACCGAGAAAAGCGCTATATAAAACCTATGTATTATTATTATTATTATTAATTCTGTATTTGCCAAAGTAATTTTTTAGACAATATGCCAAATCTTTTCACTGACAAATTAACACGATCAGCTGTTTTTTGCCTGTGTTGCCTGTGTTGCACATAATGTTATCTGATATGACTTTCTGTTCCTCTTGTGAAATATAATGCTCTTGATCTATCCATGTTGTAAAGTGGACCAAAATGTCATGATAAACGCCCCTTTTATGGGAACGCGCATTAAAAGTAATTCGGAAAAACTTGCTTGATAAATCACTCGTAAGTGAGCTTCGTGCTACCATTTATCTCTGATTGTGAGTTTCATATTTGTCAATCCAGGTTATTAAAAGAAAGACTGGGTATGTTCAGCGCCATTCGTAGTATACCCCACTGGCACTGGTCTCCTCTGGCCAGACAAACACCACCTCTCAAGCAGAAGACGTTAATGCCCCGTTTACACCATCCCGCTGATGGCCGCTAATGGCCGATGGACCACCGATGTGGAAGTCGGGGTGATTCGTGTGACATCGGGATAAAAATGGATGATCGGGTCAATTTATCGGGGTAGCATTTACACATACCCGATGTTATAACGATAACATAACGATTTATGCCAGGGAAGACACCCGAAGTGCGTTTGGCGTCATTTGGCGTCATTTCGGGAGAAGGCAAAGGGGAGACTGGTTTAGACTGATTTATTTATATATTTATTTATATTACAATAGCGATTTTATAATAATAGAACGCCGGTTCTAAATGGGCGAAGTACCCTGTAATTATAAAAGTAGGACATCCATCCATCACCCCCTATTTATACCCAAGTGGCAGATTGAGGGTCTTCCTTAACACAATCTGGTCACTCACAATAGTTATTTGTCTAGGGTTCTCGAGGGTCTTTCGTGTGTTGAGGTTGCCGATATAAAGACGATAAAACACGATACAGCGCGGAAGATTAACGAATATAGCCGATGTCCCAGTAAAATTCCCGAACGATTTGCGATGTCTTACGTTATACTCCCGTTCTATTCCCGATTATAGCCGATTAGCCCATAGCAACACCTGGTAACCGATTCTACCCCGATAGACCCAAAATTAACAAACATGTTCGTTCTTTGCCGATGTTGCCCGATCATTGAGCATTTCTTCCCGTTTCTTCCCATTGTCTAACGATGTTCCCGGGAAGAGTAACGGTGTTTCCCGATGCAACCACGCTATTTGCCGATGTTATAACGATAGCTGCTGATTTAGCCATCGGGCACCATCGGGGCCCACTATCGGGTAGGTGTAAACAGGGCATAAAACATGAACTCCTCTTCGCTGCCCTCCACAAGACGGACGGTTTGTTTTGCCCCAGAACTGTCGGACGGGTTTCATCTTGCGCTGAATTAATCTTGTTTTCCAGCGTTTTCCCCCCTTTGCGCTAATGGGATCCTCCACACTGAGTGAATAGGAAGAAGGGTCTGTCTTGTGGACTGTGGGAGCATGGGGAGGGGCTCAGCTCGCTGGTGAAGGATGATTCTGGATGGATGGCGGTGGATGAGTGTCTTCAGATGAGGAGCCAGTCGTCAGTCAGCGACTCAATCACGTAAAGTGATTGAGATTTACAAGAACCGTCATGTGGGATCAAATAGCATCAGTGTGCATCCGGCCACCAAGGACACACGCACACATTCTCTTTACCCACGCATAGACACACAATTATTTTAATCATTCTTTATTTAGTAATCATTTGCGAACATGCTTCATTGCACTGTTGCACACGAAGACACAAACACAGGCTTACACACAACAAACTCACGCATGCACACAAGCTCAAAGGAACGCATAAACAAAAACACACACACACACTTCCATATTTGCTTAAACACACACATCTCACGTGCACCCATTCGCTACCTTTTCCCAATATAATTTGTTTGCGCACACAAAATACAAGCTGACTTTAAAATAAAAGCACTCGGTAGCGATGATGCAACAGACCCGTTAGGTCTGTGTTGAGATGTATAACAGGCGGTGTTGGTTCATTTGACCCTCATTAACCCTGAGCTTGCATTGTGAATGGAAGGAGTGGTTCTGGTAAAGTCAGACAGGGTACTGTGTTAATTTACCTGTGCTGGTTAATTAGGGAAGGCAGACTAAGGTTCAACAAGAATATTCTGCTAACACGGCAAGCATGACAGACCGTAGGCCATGATTAGTAACAGCTCATGTGTTGTGTGCCTGTGTGTGTGTGTACATTTATTCTGTGCATTGATGTGCTTCAATTCGAGAGAGAGAGAGAGAGAGAGAGAGAGAGAGAGAGAGAGAGAGAGAGAGAGAGAGAGAGAGAGAGAGAGAGAGAGAGAGAAATTAAACTTACTCAAATGGTTGTAACAAATCACTTGCATTTATAAAACAATTACATTGAACAACAGATTTTTTCAACAGAGCCTTTGACACACCCTCTCAATCTTCTCCGCCAGTGATACCACACACCATTTAACCTGTGTCCATCCAATTGTAACCCTCATTGTCATGGTGATATGCAATCACTCAAACCCTGCTCCAGCAGACGCTTTACCGATTGTTGATGCTCACATTATGAAATCATATCCTGCCAGCCACCATTACTAGCTAAAGGTATCTGCATGATTACATGTAGATATGATAACCGTCAAAACAGTTGTATCGCCAACACTGTGATGTCGTATAGAGATAACACAGATGATAAATGTAAACTGGTGCGATGGCCTGGTGGGCAATAATTCTATCTCCAACTTGATGGCAAGTCTCTCTATGGCGGACCTGGAACCCATGCAGAAAGGATATTGACAAAGTGCTTATGGATTAGCCTCATTAGCAACCTATGTTCTGTGCGTTGCTATCGACGATGGCTGGTTGACTCGAGCAGAAGCAGAAGCAGAAGGTGTGACGAGGGGTGCCACTCCCCGGACGGCAATTCAAATGTAACCCTGGGATACGGACCTTGTGGAAACTTCCTAAATTTATCCACGCCACTCACCCACCACCGGCTGACTTTGACCTCATGAGGAACCAACCGACCTTGTGAGGAACACCACAGCCTTCAGGAGAAATAGCGCAGCTCTGCGTTTGTAGCATGTTTTACAAAGCGGGCTGTATCAACAGCATCACACTCTTCTGTTACTTTTATGTTCATGTTTTAACATTTTCCCAGTTTTTTTGATTCAATGCCGGTTTTTAACGTAGAATTTAAAGCCTCTTTAAACACCTGCCATAAATACAGCCAACAAACCTTGTGACCCAGCCGGAGTCCAAATGTGGATATAAATTAGGCTGTTGTGCATTCCGAGGCAATGGATAACATCCAAACGCTAAAAGTTTCAAATAAACTTTAATGACTGCTTTATATTTCCTGGCTAAAGACTCATCATTATGAACTGAAATACTTAACAAAAGAATGCGGGGCAACGGGGAAAAGGAATGAGATTACACTTTGAATGAAACACAAATGAACGATTTCTAAACTAAATAAAAGGGACCATATAATTGCTCACGTTCTGCATCTACCGGGGGACTTCCTCGGAGACAAGGCAATGCCAAAAACATCCCGGCAGCAGAAGATTGCTTCGACTTTTTCCCCATTACCTCAACAACAATAACAGGAGCAACAGGATCCACCAAGGCAATATCCCCCATCTGCCATATTCATATATATGCATATCTGTGAGAGCGACTGGGCTAGGGGAGTTAAAGGGAGTTGAGGGTGGGGATGAAGGGAGTGCAGGGGAATAAAGATTTCCCCCTCCAAACGCATGTGTTTTGGCGTATGGAATGGCTTTGCAGGGCCATGTGAAATATGAAGGCTGTCAGCGGTGCAGACAGAACCCTTTATTCTGCGGGCGGTTGTGTGATGGAGAGCTGCAGTGGGTTTGACACCATGCTAAACTCCCCCCTCCACTGTGCCATGCAGCCCCCATAACGCCGCAGACCACGGCGGGGGGGGGCCTGACCCGGGCCGCCGATGCCATCGCTGTGCGAGCAAACAACATATTTCCCAGTCATATTTTCACCCTGGCCCGGCGTTTGTTATTATTATGAGACCCCGTGGAGCCGTGGTCTGTGGGAGGCCATGGTTTCTGTTTCAGTCGGGAGGGCCGGCTGATTGGTCAGAGTATTTATGACTTTATTGCTCCTGAAGGGTACAGAGGGCTGTGCTGCAGAGCTTGCTGCTGCTGCTGCCCAGCGCCACCAGAAAGCTGCTGTTCGATTTTGGGAAACTTTTTGTGGTTCTCCCGCCACATTGTGTATCCTGATTCACCTGCTTCGTCAATTTCATTTTTGTAACACCAAACTTTTATCCGGTTGTTACGTGGCCCATGCTTTGGCCCATGCTGGGCGCCCCCTGAATATTTGATGCACTAAGAAAAAAAGACAATACATTTCGGGGCAAATATATATTTTGAAGACATAAAACTACCCCCGAAAAGATCCCCTGCTGCAAAGCACTCATGATCCAAGACCCACTGTTTGAAAACCACTGTCCGAAGACCCACTGTTTAAGGACCAATGTCCTAAGACCCGCTGCCCACAGAACTGTCCATTCATTGCACCACACTCCATCCAGACTTGCATTTCAGTAAGGCTAGAGCTTTTATCCAAAGTGACTGAGGGTGAGAACTGTGAAAGGATCACAAAATTGTGTCAACAACGCTCAACCTCCTCACCATTGGCCAGCCGCAATATTCAGTCAAGCAGCGTTTGTGTAAAACAGGTATATAGTCTATAATAACCGATTCATGTTAACTGAGTTTAGAAGCTTACATAGCCGTAACTACGTTTTCTCGAACACATGGACAATTCAATAAGTCCCAAGGGTAAGAAGGGGGGATTTGTTATGGATTGGAAAAGCAGCATTCATTTCTGAATGAAAATGATCAGTTCCTGAATGCAATGGACTGCCACCTAGGGTCGAAGCAATGCTAAACCCACAGTTCGATCCAGAGCTAACCACTGTGCTCATGATCAGGACAATTAACATTCAGTACCTAGTTCTAAATGGGGGCAATTCAGTCCAAGTCTGTCAGCATGTGCAGTGACGCGTGAACACTGAATCAAAACTTCTGGATTAGTTTATTTGTGGGCACTATTTGAGAGAGCTACCTACTTGGCAAAAGTAGAGATTCAGTAAAGATACAGCTATGGGAGCTTATCAACACTCGTTTGGAATATGGATGATCAATGACTCGCCAACTGCCCTATTACATCATGAGAGGGGGTGAGTTAAACATAAATCATGGCTGATTTACAACTTAACATATACAACAATGTATAAATTTACTGGCCAAATCCTCTTAAACTAAACTGTATTCTTGACTGAGCCTTATTATACTTTGATCAAAAACAACACAATCAAAGGTTGGCAAAGCAACAGCACAGCTATACCCTTTATATACTCAGGTCAGGAGGTGAGGGTTTACTATAGGTCAGTCCACAGCATCACCCTGGTACCACTGGATGTTCTACTCACTCTCTCTCTTCTCATACTTTTTTTTATACAAAGCTCTCTGTTTGACAAATCCTATCGAAACAGACTGAATAAGATCTCAATCTCGATCTGTAGAAATCACTCGCAGCTGCCCACTGAAAATAATTATGCGCTACCGCTTGGCCGGCAGCATGGTGTTCATCTATAGTGCTGATAGCACGGTGGATAGCTGCTATTGTTTCCTGGAAACCTCCCAGTGTCCACAGGGGTTGAGCAACAGGACACTGAGCTGAGAGCCCATCCAGATAAACCCTTCCCATGGACGTAGACAGATGGCCAGCCGGCAGAGAGCACAGACAGTTTATCATAGTATCGCCCATTCCCAGCTTGAGATCATCCCTCCATTAGGTAAAAGGACATGGTTCAAATTAAGGCAAGGGGACATGCATTTATCACAGTGGAGAGATCGGAGAGGGCAGAGGAGACGAACCTAAGTGATATGAGAGAGGGGGACTGGGTTTGGTAATGGATAAGGATAAAGCGGCTGCTGTGGGATTCCTGGAGCCGGTGGATTTCTCTGTGGTTGAACCACTCTGGTCACACCAAGGGTTTCTAGTACATGAACGGGAGTAGTTTTGTCCCGCGCTGTTCCCGTTTTGTTTTTTTCTTTCCCCCCTGCATCTCTGCCCACTCAAGTCCGCCCCGGCAACGGGGTACATGTACTTTATTGGTCAACAAGTGAAAATGCAAGCGTTAAAAAGCTCTCTTTAATCCGTACAGCACAGTAATCCCAAAGACGACGTGTCAATAAATGTAAGCGTTTGAAAAACGATGGCAAAACCGGCTAACCCAATGAAGCTGACATCGGGTACACAATCCTCGGGCTGAGGCTTGCAGGTCTCTGAGACGGCAGAGGGAGGGTTATTGTAATTTTGAAATAATCTTAATTATAACTATAAAATCATAATGTCTATAATCGTATAGACACTAATACAGTTTTAACATTTAAAAAAATTCACTCTTCTGTTTTCCAAATTATTTTTTGCCCCAAATCAAATGTTTCATGGTCACGACTACCTTGACTACGATTTACTTTGTTCCAGGTTTAAAACTATTTTTATAACGATTTTATGAAAAGTGTCCGTTGAAAATGAATGGGAAATTTACTTCCGGAACCAGAGCTGAGAAATTCAGCGCTGGTGCTTGCATGCTCCTTCAATGTCTTGTTCAACACAGTCCATTCTAAATAATATAAGCCTGTGGTTTGTTTGTAGCTATAGGAGTTACATGAAAATACATAAAGATGGGAATCGGCATCAGATACAACAGTACCTACTGCCAGGTAAGGTAGGTTAACATTAAAACTGTTTCTACATGTTTGAACAGTATATACCTCTTAGCTAGCCGGTCTCAGTAAGTTTTAGTCACTGATTCGAGCAGGGATACCTTTGGTCTTACTCTGCTTGTGTCCAACCATATAACCTGGTTAGCTTGATTTAGATTTATTTTTTGTGCGTGTGTGTGTGTGTGTGTGTGTGTGTGTGTGTGTGTGTGTGTGTGTGTGTGTGTGTGTGTGTGTGTGTGTGTGTGTGTGTGTGTGTGTGTGTGCGTGCGTGCGCGTGTGCGCGTGCGCATGTGTGTCAGTGCGTGCCAGACCGGCACTAAATAAATGGCTTCCGACATTCGATTCTTCAGCACGGCACGAACGTTCCTGTCCTATCAGGAAGATGGCTTTCATTGCTAATGTATGAGGCAGACGGAGCGCAATGGCAGCTTCGTACTGCACACTGGGGCTCTTTTGTTAAAAAATAGATCCCTTAATTACAGCCACTGTCTGGCCAGCCCACCGATCAAGACAAACAGCTTCTGGGCTACTGTTGTTTAGACCGCTACCCGACCCAAGCTGGCTCTGCAGAACTTCTTCTTAGGCTATAAATCATAAAGGGTCAGCCATATGCTTGGAGGAAATATTTTGCCCTCCCTGCAAGAATAACATAAAACATGCATAGCTTTCTCTCAATATTTTAGAAGTGAGGTGGCAGCAGTTTGTATCTAAAAAGAGTGTGTGTGTGTGTGTGTGTGTGTGTGTGTGTGTGTGTGTGTGTGTGTGTGTGTGTGTGTGTGTGTGTGTGTGTGTGTGTGTGTGTGTGTGTGGATAGCCTGTTTGTGAAAGGGAAGCCGCTTGTAACTAAAGGACCACATCACTGTGTGTGTAGGTGTCTGCCTGCGTACGTTCAAAAGTGTGCAAAAGCTGTACATGCATGTATGTGTGTTCATGCATGTTCAGCATGTGTATGGTTTGTGTGCTTTTTTCAGTTTATCAGTTTGTCAGAGTATGCAGCCACATGACCCTTTATGTATTATGTATGTGTGAGTGCAGTGATGTTACCGTGAGTACCATGTATCTTGCAGACCACAAGAGACCGGCCAAAACGTTTATGCTTACCTCAACAAAGTCACAAAACACGTGGTGAAGTCACTCAAGCTCAACCCCCCCAGCACCCACACAGACACAGCAGTGTGCTGCATTCACATCAAGTGGGACCAAACCTAATTACCATCCTCCCTGATGGAGGACAATGCGTTCTTGTCAAGCCCTTAGAGTGGGAAATACGGGAACTTTGTGACAGCCAACAGACCTCTGAGCAATTGGAAATAGAAACGCAGAAGCACAGAAATCGTCTTTGCCGTCTGTTAATCTGTCTAAGTATCTGTGTATCTACGCATCTGTCTGCTTTCTGTCCATCCATGGATACATCTAGATATAAATCTACATCGATTCATTCATTCATCCCGTCCATCCATCTTAGCTTCATTCATCTATCTTCCCAACGTGACATGAACACAGCACCAGGCAGCAGCAGCTGAACTGAAGGAGTTTCATCAGGAGGATAAATACACTGAACTCCACCAGGCCTCTCTCACCTCCCTCCACCTTGGCTTTGTATTCCAGGCTAGCTTATTGAATGAATAATGTCCAGTCCCAGGAACACAAACTAGGAAATCAATATCAATTTTAGCTCCATGCCAACATAATACAGTTGTATGGCCCAATGCAGTGACCCCTCGCAGGCCTTAGTCAACAATGATCTATGACAATCGGAAAAAAGAGGGGGGGGGGGGGGGGGCAGAGAGTCGGTTCACCCTCTGTTGTTCTGAGTCCAGGTCTCTCACCTTGGGGCTCCAGGGAATTTAATAATAAGGTAATGGTGGAGTTCACTTCATTCCACTCTGCGCTGTTTTTTCTGTTTATTCTTAAAAGTAGGAATTATTGTACGTGGGGGGGGGGGCAGAGTATTTGCATAATTTGCATACTTCGTGAGGTTAGCATCAAGCAGGTTAGAGACGGAATAGTTGGAGGGCAGCAGCGAGGAGCGGGAAAGCGGAGCGGTCCGCTACAGGATAGCGCCAACGCAAGGCCGGGCTTTAACGCTCCATTCAAGGAAAACCTTGGCAATGCCGAGGCTGAGCGTTCGGAATTTGAGCATGGAACTCACTGCCTTACCCTGACTGCTCCTGACGAGCCGGCTGTTTCCTCACATGTTCGACACTGCCTTGAGTGGTATCGATGTGTGTATGAACGGGGGAATATGAGGCACTAATGGTGAAATGCTCTGGGTGGCCACATATGGCCAAGTGCCACATACATGCAGTCAATGCAGTCATAACATTTACGTTCAACAACTGTCTCACTCTATCAGACGGGCACGCATAGCACACTCGCTCACAAAAACACACTGTAGTGTACACCCACACTCATGTATGCACACACCTATATCCCCACACAGACACAAACACACACACACACACACACACACACGCACACAAAGGCAAACACACAAATATGTACGGTGGAAGAGACATGCAAAGGTAAACTGTCAAGCAACCAATCACCTTGAAAGGGGCTTTCTACAAACACAATGCGAACACAGCCCTGCCGTACTCCAACATTACGCATAATTCCAGAGGAGCAGGGTAAGGATTGGTCATGCTTGGATGCTATCTCTATCTTCCAGGGAGCATCAAAGCTGATTGGATCTCACAGCAGTCCTTTAAAACAGCCTATCTTACACATCGGAGGAAGGAAGGAATCTGAATTGAGACTCGTACACATCCTTGATGGAGTATGCAACTGTAAAAGATAAGAGATCTGTTCTGGATCAATCCAGATAAGGCATTGGATGGCCTTATCTCTGCAGACAAGATTCTTTCTGCTCATGTGCCCTACATATGCAACACTAGCATACTCACAAATAATCTCTCTCTTGCTGACTAAAGTTAACTCGGGCTGTCTCTCTTTCTATCGGCTTCCGTTTGAGAATCCCTCTCTCTGTGTTATTTATTTATTACCTATATGGAAAACCCAACAGGCTTGAGCACAGGGACACATATATACCAAAACTCAAACACAGATAACACACACACACACACACACACACACACACACACACACACACACACACACACACACACACACAGAGCACCCTGCCAGATGGACGATATTGGATGACCATCAATCAAAATTTACAGTTTATGTACCATTGGAAAAGGTCAGGGTGGGCCGCCATTTTGTGGTGGCAGCGGCAGCATTCGTTGAAGTCCTTCCCCTCCAATGCATTTTAATCAACCCGGCTGGCCAATCAATAAGCTAGTTCATGCAATCCACACTAACGTACATTAACCATCACAACCGTCCACCGTCCACATTGGCCACTGCGCCACAGAGAAAACATTCCCACACTAACATGTCAACCACCATAGCCACTGCGCCACAAAGAATACATTCCCACACTAACATGTCATCCACTATAGCCACTGCGCAACATAAATTACATTCCCATACTAACATGTCATCAAACATAGCCACTTCACCACAGAGAATACATCCCCACACTCAAATGTCATCCACCATAGCGCCACAGAGAATACATCCCCACACTAACAGGTCATCCAACATGGCCACTCTGCCAAAGAGAATACATCCCCACATTAACATGTCATACACCATGACCAAAGCGCCACATATTATAAATCCCCACACTAACATGTCATCCACCATTGGCCACTGTGCCACAGAGAAAACTTCCCCCTACTCTGTTGGCTGTAGGACAATTTCTGAACAAACTTATAAGGATGGGAGGGGGGAAATCGGTTGTGGTGGGGAGAACCACAACCGGTTTAATGAAATATGTTGCATGTCGCTGCAACTCTGCAGCACCCCATCCTATGAATAGTTTTAAAATACGATTCTTTATCTATCAGGAACAGCGTCAGGTTTAAAAAAGAATGTACAGAAGGAAGAATGATGTTTACATTTTAAGCCACTGGAATAATTCAATGTTTTTCAGGGATACAACCTTCTTATTTTTCAATTCTCAAGGTGTTGAAAATCTCACAAAGCATGTGACAACACATGAAGAATAGATTTTTGAAACCATCAACCGCAGCATCGTCCTTCGTGATCAATTCAATGCATGGTATATACGTAAGGGATAATGCCCGACGAGGTGTCCATTATCAGGAATTAATGGACGACGTGGAGGCGTGAACCGTCCGATGCGAAGCGGAGGACGGTTGCCTCCGCGAAGTACGTTAATTCCTGATAATGGACACCTCGAAGGGCATTATCCCGCTTATACCATGGTCACTTACCAACGGTGACCAAATTAAGACCATTAATTTATATTTTCATGCGTTTTACAATCTGAATATAAAGTTGTCCACAAAACATACATTTGTTTCCCTGGTTACGCCTGAGGGTCCGACTAATACCCGGAACCACCATTATGGTGCGGCCACACCAACCGCGTTACTCGCGTTGGACAACGCGAGTAACGCGCCTAACCTGACGCTTGACCAGTGTGTGGTGGTTCAACGCTTCCAACGCGTCAACGCGCCAACGCAGCTAGATGAGTCCATGTCCATGCAAGTGAACGGAGCGTTCCCTCTTCGTCATAACTATCAAACCAAACATCCTTCACATTCACTGAGCGAACATTATGAAAGTAAAATGCACATTTCTCGCTAAAAATGTTTCCATAAACGCATTTAATGGCGTAACTATGTAACTATTTCCACCCAGAATAAAGAAAAATGTCGGCCGTGGCTGCGCTGGAGTCCGAGGTAGGAAACCCAAACGCCGCCGTGTTTGGGTGATAGAGTTTAGATCAGGTTAGATTAAATAATCTCGGATATAAATAACAATAATCGGGTTAAATAACTTCACATGGTGTGTCTGGTGTGTTTCCAGCATTCGCAGTGTTGATCAGCAGAGAAGCAGTCCGCCAAGACGTTGAGGTTGCTTAGCAACCAGAGACTCTGTCCATGCAAGTGAACGGAGCGTTCCCTCTTCGTCATAACTATCAAACCAAACATCCTTCACATTCACAGAGCGAACATTATGAAAGTAAAATGCACATTTCTCGCTAGAAATGTTTCCATAAACGCATTTAATGGCGTAACTATGTTACTATTTCCACCCAGAAAAAAGAAAGATGTCGGCCGTATGCTTCTGTGCAAGCTCACTACTCTCTGCCAGTGACGTCGGGTCAAGCTCCACGCTGATTGGCTACCGCGGCTAAGCGTCACGCGTTGGAGCGTTGAAAGTTCAATTTTCTGAACTCCGGGCGTTGGTGCGTTGGGCGCGTTACTGCGTTTACGTGCGTAATTACGTGCAACTTCCGCGCCTAACGCCCCCAACGCAACGCTTCAACGCTTCAACGCGTGTACCGCGCCTAAACCAATGGTTCCCTATGCAAAAATGCCGATTTTCAACGCCCCTTACGCGAGCAACGCGGTTGGTGTGGCCGTACCATTACACGCCCGTTGGGTTCTCATGCAACGGAAACGTTGTTCACTCCTCCAGTAATTAGGACGGACCATAGCTACGACTTTAGAACGGGAGGTAGCGGGAGGTATTATATGCCGCTTTTCCACTGCATGGTACCAGCTCGACAGGACTCGACTCGACTCGACTCAGCTCGCATTTTTTGCGTTTCCACCGCGTAAACATGGTGGCTGCTTTTTCTAGTACCGCCTCGCTCTAGGTTCCAAGCGGCTGAGCCGATGCTAAAAGGTGACGTCGGCAGACGGCCGGCCACTGATTGGCCAGAGAGTGTGACGAAGTCACGAGAGCGACATGGCAACCATGCTGGTAACAGCCATAGCAGCGCCGCAGCCAACATATTCCACTTCTTCAACTTCTTCAACATGCCAGCTAATAATAGTAATGGTATCAATGTCCTCCATTGTTGTTATGTGGGTTCTCTCCATGTGTGGGTTGCGTAAGTGTTGTTTGCGTCGCGTACAAAAATACGTCAGGGCCCTTTCGCGCAGCCGACCCCGCCCACGTCCAGGAGGTACTATTTGCGGTGGAAAACGACCCGTGCAGCTGCCGTGTCGAGTCGTGTCGAGTCGTGTCGAGTCGTGTCGAGTCGAGTCGAGTCGAGCTACATGTGCGGTGGAAAAGCGGCAATAGTCCGCTGAGCTTTGTTTTGTTTCCCGTTGCTATGGTTACTACTATTTTAGAGACGATATGCCAGCTAGCGCATTAATTGAGAACGGTAAACAGACAATTTGACGGAACTACTTGTCCAGGTGTCCGTATTTAAGCAATAGATCACGCCAGGCTGTGGTATGTGCTCATTATACCACTGTTAAGGGGCGTTGTCCGGCCCCGACGCGCAGCGGAGGGCCGGCGACCCCCTTCACAGTGGTATAATGAGCACATGCCACTGACTGAAGTGATCTATTGCTTTTATACAACGGTTACTATTATGGCGAAACGAAAGTCATAGACACACTACATTTAAAAAGAAACCAAGAAAGTCAAAATAGCCGTTTAATTAAAGAATACAAAAAAGTAGTCCCTCCTGGCTGCCGCTATGCATCGACGGTCGCTATGCAACACACTTTAGCGTCCCTCCGAGAGAAGGCTCCGATAGAGCGGTTCGCCGGCAATTTATCCTATGGAGCAGTTCACTCGCCGTGTGCCTAAGCTTTCGTTAGTCTCTCCATCGCCTTGCTCACTCCCGGAGTAACAACATTTACACGCTCTCCATCATCCAACATATGTTTTACTTTGTAACTGTTTCTACTTCCAGGCGCGGAGTGATATGCAAACTTTCACAAAATGATCTGGCGTCATAGCAGTTATGTATACGCTCATTATACAACAGTTGGGAACCAATCAGATCGCTGGATTTAGGTCCCCCGTTGTATAACAGGAGTTAGTTCACACCCTGCATCCAATCAGAATCGAGTATTCCCGCAGACCGTGGTATAAATACAATTAGTGGGATTGCTTTTAGATATTAAGATGAGACGTCTGGATCTTGTCCAAAGTACTACAGTAGTACATACAGTAGTAGGTGACTGCTTCTAACCAGGCTTGAACTCATCTCCTCAAACAAAGTAACTCCTACCTTCATAAATGCGGGCTTCATGTTACTCAGAGTCAACCAGCACTCTAACATCAGTCCCACTGACCTTCACAATATTATCAATTCATGTTTCAACCACCTTCTTGGTATGCAGAAACTGTATTGGGAGACCAGCACCTACATCTCAAAACACAAATCCTCAGATTAGTTCCTCCAGACTGTACCTCACATCTGCTTTTCCCTGAGAATATATCGCTGCCGGGGTAAACAGCGGTAAATTAGGTAAACATCTCCAGCCATCAATCAGCGGTGACTGACAGGTGTAACGAGAGAGAGAGAGGGGGGGGGGGGGGGGGGGTTCTGAGGGCGACCCCGCCACGTGCAGCCTTCCATGGCGTGGGACGGCGAGGTTTGTGCGATGGGACATTCTCCACGTTGATGCCTTTTGACTAATGAATGCACAACCCAAACCAACGGTGCGACGCAGGCGGTCACATGAAACGACAGTGTATGTGTGGATGTATAGATGATATGGAGCACTGCATTTCTGAAACAGTACTATCTGAGAAATTGATGTTGCCTTGAACCCCTTTATAAGAAATGATATGTTGTTGAATTATCTTTAACATCTGCTAAATAGTTGCTTTGCTCTTCTCTTGACTCATTGATAATGATAATGTGCCGAGTTTACTTATCAATCTTCTTTTTCTGATATACGTAATTGTCGATCTGCCTTCCAAATGCTGTCCAAGCATTAGTCCTCATGGAGGTTCCTTTGAATGTATGTTCTCAACCGGTTCCACCATTTTTAAAAGGTTCAACTCAAATTGTCTTAATCTCTCAATACTGCTTTTTTATGCTTTTTACACACCACTCCCTATCATTAGCTCTGTCTGTTGACTCCAGTTTGTTTGTTGTGTTTTGCTGCCAATCCACTCGATCCCCATCATCACGTTCCATCAGAGACCATATTCCAAATCATATTCAATAAGTCAATGTACTCAAGAGGCCGTAAAAGTAGTCTTTTCTGTATTTGAAGAACAGCATGTTCTCCTCTCCTAGTTACTGGGCGGCTGACTGTTATACCATTTTCATATTTGTGGGGTAGAATTGGCTATACAGTGTATACATATACATCTATATATATATAAAACAATATAAACAGACGTTTGTGCATTGCACACACAAGCACATGCACACACACACACACACACACACACACACACACACACACACACACACACACACACACACATACACATACACACAATGTTTACCCGGAAAATCAAACCCGGGTCTATCAACCCCTGTCCCGCCAATGGTATGTACCCGTCTCTGTGTCATGACCCAGGGTTTACCTCCACCTTCCAGGGTGGAAGGTGGGCTGCAGCTGACCCTGCCAGGGGGGGGTAGAGGCAGAGATTAGGGGGTTCAGCAGGTCCAACTTCCTGGGCTCCGTGGTGGGCTGAGTCAGCGCACAACAGATGAACCTGGTCCTGCACTGGCTGCTGTTGCCATGGATAATAGGCTGCACGCTCCGAGACCTCCAATGACCGCCGCCCACGTCACTCTATCTTCTGTGTTTGTGTGTGTGTGTGTGTGTGTGTGTGTGTATGTGTATGTGTATGTGTATTCGTATGTGTATGTGTATGTGTGTGTGTGTGTGTATATATTTCTGTGATTTTGCATTCTTTGACCAATCTTTTTGAATGTTCAGTGTGCGCATGTTTGGGAGTGTGAGAGAGATAGAGAACGAGAACCAACATCATTCTTTTTCACTCTGCTCTAAAAAACAGTTTTCAGAGCAATAGAAATCTAAAACCAAATGATGGATTCATTTTGAAGTAGGTCACAAAAAGAGAGAAAAGCGCAGAAGAAAACTTTTTGCAAAGAGAAGAAACTAATCGTAATTCAAAAAAGGACTAAATTAATTCCACGTCACCATGGAGTATTCATGAGCACCAACCGAATGACCTTTGAGGCGAAAGAAGTCCAATAAATGTTTGATATTTAATAAATACCTAAAATTAGAATTGTAAAATTACTTTGGAAGAAAAAGGGGGATTGTTGACTTGCATGTTCACATTCACATGCCAAGCATCAAGCAGACATCCTTG
Organism: Gadus morhua; assembly: GCF_902167405.1. Taxonomy (NCBI): domain Eukaryota; kingdom Metazoa; phylum Chordata; class Actinopteri; order Gadiformes; family Gadidae; genus Gadus; species Gadus morhua. The sequence continues at coordinate 18,139,468 of NC_044064.1, read as the reverse complement.
ATAGCAACTTCCTGATTCTTGTTGTGTTGTATTGCAAAACGCATTGATGATATACTTTTTGAAATGCATACAATGTTGGAATTTAGTTGGCTCTGTGGTCATTTAAGCATACAAGCTGAAAGAAAGATGAAGAGTTCAAATTTAAAGTAGAAAATGAAATGGAAGAGCACAAAACATAATAATTAGGTTTGCAAATAACACAGCAGGCCTATATGGTTGGTGTCGTCGAACCCACGGTCTAATCCTCGAGACAAAAAAAAAGAGAGGTTGAGAAGGACTTGGATTGAATGATCAAGGCTTTGTGAGGTAATCCCAAAATCTGTGACCTCCTTGACCAATCACAAACTACGGGCCCTTACCGTTCCCCATTAACATTTATATTCCCGCCAACGGTGCCCACAATACATTATATTCAGTAATTCAAGCATTACGTACAAAAGGGTTGCATATTAAACATTTCAGTCACATGAATTACATATTAGTTATATGAAGTGAGGTCTTCCATTCATCGCCTTGTTTATTAACCTGATCTTAAGTCGTCATGACTTACCACATATGTTTAAGAGATGAGCCCTGTAAAAGCAATATCCATTTAACCAGTAAAACATGAATTTGTAATAGTTAACAATACCACTTTATTTGTCTGTGGCATATACAGTCATAATCATAAAGCTGGTAGTGTCTGATTTTAACCGGAGTATGGATTAGTTAACTTAAACTTCTAAGTTGAAGCCTACAGAATAAACATTCTAAAACCATAAGGAGGGGGAACCGCAAGAGGGCCAGCCATCTCTTTGATGGGGCACTTATACGTAAATGAGGTGTCGGGCCTCATCGGAATGCAGGCATTTGCTGTCCAAGGAAGGCCAGGTAATATCAATACAGTGTTTAACATTTGGCTCCATTGAAACAATATTTACCTTATATTCTTTTATACTTTATACTTAAAGGAGAATTTCACCGGTGAAGACATGAATCTGTATTGAAACTGGGTCATATATATGCAGTCGAATAGTAACATACATTTCTAATATAGTGTTTTCTTGACCGAGAAAAGGCAGACAGTGACTTTTTCGGGCATGTGGATTGAAGACGACAACTCCCACAGCGTTCACTCCCTGAGGGACGTAACACAACAGCCAATCAGCGTTCACTCCCTGAGAGACGTAACATAACAGCCAATCAGCGTTCACTCCCTGCAGTACAGAGAGAACTGCAGCATGGAGAAGAAGTTATTGTTAATGTTTGCGGACTCCCGGAGCTCTATATCTAAATAATATAACATGATATAATGTATAGGTATCTATATAATATAATATTATATGTAATATCACGGCAAAAATCTGTGTGCGCTTCCGGATGATATTATGAATTAAAGAATGCGTCAGGTTATTGGACGTCTCTGGTACTTTCACAAAAAGGAAAGACTCGTAGTGGGGGTTATCTCGGCCAGAGTCCTGCACAGAAACGGGTGAAAAATCATGTAGCCTACTGTGTCGGACATGGGTGCGGATCGGGTTGGGCGCCAGAACAGCACGGGTCGGTTGCGGGTTTTGTGACCCGAGTGAGCCTTCTCCGGTGCTGGATATGTTATTCAGGAGAGGAGGAGTCACTAAAACCGTCCACAGTTGATTATGTGCTTTTTACGCAGTAGTTTAGTCATAATATCTTCCATAGGCGCACGCAGCTTTTGGCTGTGGTATTATACATTATATTATAGATGTCTATATATTATATTATATAATTTAGATATAGAGCTCCAGGTCTCCAGCTAGAGTGTTCTAGAATATCTTATAGAACACGGCCAAAAGCTGTGTGCGCAGGATGATAAAATGAATAAATGACTGTGACTCTGGTACTACATCATTGCTTCTTTTGCACCGTAGTGCAAATTCACACCAGTGTACTCTATACCGTTTATATCATACACTCCTAAGTCCCACCCACTGGCACTGATCTGTAATAGGTCTGTAGTTTCAGTGGGTCCCACCCCCTAGGCGGGTTTGAAAATGAGGTGCTTGTAGTTTTCAGAGCCCCCTCCCTCCTACACTTCCTGCCTTAAGTGACACAAAATGATGTTTTTTGTGTAAATTAAGGGCGCACTCACACTAGGCAAGTTTGCCTGTCCCGTGCTGCAGGAAGATTCAGCACGATTCCCCCCCTCCCCACCCCCCCCGCTGGCCCGTGGTCACACTGCTCCCAAAGGCCGTGGCCTGGGCACGATTGCTCCTTCATACATCCGTCATCACGTCGTAATACAATAAATACGTCATCACCAAGCGTCCTCGCCGCCTTAACAACAATGGAGAACAACAACGTGTATGTTGTCGTCGGCCCAAATTTCAAGTAAACACTCGACTTCACTATCGCACCAACGTAAACCCACTCGTGAACCGCTTGCCGCCATTGTTTAAAATGATTATTGTGGGGAAGAAGGGCACGGACCTATAAAGAAAGAAGGGTCGCGCAAGGACTATGTCATCCAGCTCACTTTGCGTATCCACGCGTGTGCGCGTGGCGTCTCATTAGCATCTGGACTTTGGTCACGGCTAGGGATGTAACGATATTACATTTTTAGTACGATACGATACGATATCAAAATTAATATCACGATATCACGATACGATATAATTTTTTTTTTGAGATGGCTAAATTGAGATTGTTCCCAAAACACCCTAACCACACCCAAGGATGTTGGTCATCTTCAAATGCCTTCCTCATGTTGGAGGCATTATCTGTTGTGAAACAGACAATCTTCTCTTTTGGTATTTTCCAAGCCTGGAGAATACTGAATACTGAAAATGTGGTCGTGGGTGTGGTCTTCCAGGAAATACATTGTTTCCAAGCAGTGGGACATTAGCTTCCAATCCGGGGCGATGTATTGGATGGTTAAACAGATGTAGGGTTCTGCTCGTCCACAGGGTTCCCTCAGACACATTTTTCTGAACAGCCGCACACACCTTTTCAAACATCTGGGGAATCTCTGAATCCGAAAAGTAAACCCGAGATGGCAGCTTGTAGCGTGGGTCCGTCTTCTGCATCAAATGCTTAAATCCAGGCTTTCAACCACTTGGAAATGTCCTTTGCAATAAAAAATGCCACTGCTTCATCTAATTCCTTTGCCTCTTTTGATTTGGGAGCATATTTTGCTCCCTTGGCAAAGGATTATTTTATATTAGGATGGTTGCTTGATGGCGCACTTGAAGGACTATCAAATCTATTTTTATTTTCAGTTTTTATCTTAATACATTCTGACTTAATGAAATAAAAAAAGGATTACCATATTTTTATTTCCTCATCATCCTCATCGTCATCCGCTTATCCGGGGTCGGAGCAGCTCAAGCAGGGGGCCCCAGACTTCCCTTTCCCAGGCCACATTGACCAGCTCTGACGGGGGGATCCCGAGGCGATCCCAGGCCAGTGTTGAGATATAATCTCTCCACCTAGTCCTGGGTCTTCCCCGAGGTCTCCTCCCCACTGGACGTGCCTGAAACACCTCCCAAGGGAGGCGCCCCGTGGGCATCCTTGCCAGATGCCCGAACCACCTCAGCGGACTCCTTTCTAAGTAAAGGAGCAGCGGCTCTAATCCGAGTTCCTCACAGATGGCTGAGCTTCTCACCCTATCCCTAAGGGAGCCAGCCACCCTTCTGAGAAAACTCACCTCGGCCGCTTGTATCCGCGATCTCGTCCTTTCGGTCATCACCCAACCCTCATGACCATAGGTGAGGATAGGAATGAAGATCGACCGGTAGATCGAGAGCTTTGCCTTGCGGCTCAGCTCTCTTTTCGTAACAACGGTGCGGTAAAGCAAACGCAATACCGCCCCCGCTGCTCCGATTCTCCGGCCAATCTCACGCTCCATAGTACCCTCACTCGCGAACAAGACCCCGAGGTACTTGAACTCCTTCACTTGGGCTAAGGACTCATTTCCTACCCGGAGTAAGCAATCCACCGGTTTCCTGCTAAGAGTCATGGCCTCAGATTTAGCGATGCTGATCCTCATCCCAGCCGCTTCACACTCGGCCGCCAGCCGATCCAGTGAGTGCTGAAGGTCACAGGCCGATGATCCAATGAGGACCACATCATCTGCAAAAAGCAGTGACGAGATCCTCAGACCACCGAACTGCAACCCCTCCCACCACGACTACGCCTCGATATCCTGTCCATGTATATCACAAACAGGATTGGTGACAAGGCGCAGCCCTGGCGGAGACCAGCACCCACTGAGAACGAAACTGACTGGCTGCCGAGGACGCGAACACAGCTCTCGCTTTGGGAGTACAGAGATTGGATGGCCCTGAGGAGAGACCCCCTTACCCAATACTCCCGCAGCACCTCCCACAGTTTCTCCCGGGGGACCCAGTCATACGCCTTCTCCAGATCCACAAAACACATGTAGACCGGATGGGCATACTCCCAGGCCCCCTCCAGGATCCTTGCGAGAGTGAAGAGCTGGTCCGTAGCACATCTGGGGCGAAAACCGCATTGTTCCTCTTCAATCTGAGGTTCGACGATCGGCCGAACCCTCCTTTCCAGCACCTTGGAGTAGACTTTACCAGGGAGGCTGAGAAGTGTGATACCCCGGTAATTGGCACACACTCTCTGGTCCCCCTTTTTGAACAGGGGAACCACCACCCCGGTTTGCCACTCCTTTGGCACTGTACCCGACTCCCACGCGATGTTGAATAGGCGTGTCAACCATGACAGCCCCTCAACACCCAGAGCCTTTAGCATTTCTGGCTGGATCTCATCAATCCCTGGGGCTTTGCCACTGCGGAGATGTTTGACTACCTCAGTGACCTCCACCAGGGAAATTGACGACGAAACACCATCAACCTCGAGCTCTGCCTCCAACATAGAGGACGTGTTATTCGGATTCAGGAGTTCCTCAAAGTGTTCCATCCAACGTCCGACAACCTCCTCAGTTGAGGTCAACAGAGTCCCATCCTTACTGTACACAGCTTGGATGGTTCCCCGTTTCCCCCTCCTGAGGTGCCGGATAGTCTTCCAGAAACACTTTTTATTTGTAAATTATTATTTTAAAAAATCAGTCTCAAAATTTAGGTTTTTACAGTGCACTCTTCTCACCCCTCCCTCCCTCTCACCATCGGAGGTGGGCAACGTCACCTAAGTGTGACCTAGTAATGATTCCATACTTGTGCGCAAAATGCCGGTAGTATACAAGCTAAAGTAAAGTTATGGTGAACATATTAAGGATCATTGGACATATTTATATCATCTGTCATGGATGTTCGCCAACCTTAACGTGGATTTGACGATTTTGGCATGGTCTTGTGGAAGTTTCTCACGGAGATGATGTACCATGTTGGACGTGTTTGCCGCTTTGCAAGGCACTTTTCTCTTGCAGCGTTTGCAAGTCGGCATTCCATCTACAAGAACTTTGCCGTCTTCATCCTTTAGATAGCCGAAAAATTCCCACACTGACGACCTGGTCCGTTTTGGTGGCCTAAATAGCGGTGATGCGTCCTCTCCTTCTGCAATTTCTTGTTCGCCTGGATTCATAATTACTGACCCGTGATGAACCACTTTCTGCTCCAACAGGTAAGCTAGTTTCAATCGCTATTCTTTCTCTTTTTATCTCTGCTAGCCTTTTCTCTTCTTGGCTGCTGTGTGCATAGTGTTGTTGTAACGGACAGTGCAACACTGAGCTGGTTAGTGTTTACAAACAAAGGTCCACGTGAGAGGGGACTGATTTTCAAGTTAGGCGTCATATTTCAGTGGTGTTGTGTCAATGCTTTATTAATTTGTGTGGTGTGGGCTGCCTGGGCATACCATGTTAAATTGAGTGCAACGTTTAATGACAATGTCGCTCCCCAGACTCCCCACAAATGACGGTGCACATTTACCATGCAATCCCGCGGCTATACCGCAACATGGTATTACATGAAAAAACGTACTGTTGACATTCGTGGCCTTTTCATATGGCGATATACCGTTTTACGGTATATCGTTACATCCCTAGTCACAGCACACCTCTCCCAATTGTGCCGTGGCCAAGGGGCTGTTTTGTGCTGGATACGGATCTCTCCTGTCTCAGGGGAAAATGAGGGCAAGACCATTCAAAAATATGCCTGGGTTTCTAATGATAAAAAGCTTAATGCAAATGGGTGCAAGTGTCCCTTTAAAGTAACCTTACTTGACGCGGATATCTCTCTCTCTCTCAAGCCAATATTCCACAACAATTTGGCTGAGAAGCCTCCATTATATTCCACCATATTAGTAAGCAGATAAAATGATGTACCTTATATCTAGTGCTTATCCAAAGGCAGCACATGCTATAAAAGACTAAATCTACAAAACCTAATGCAGGATAGTCGAGCATTGGCATTGGTTAGGGTGTTGTGTTTTGTAACTCCTAGTTGAAAGGCTCTCGGTTCGAACTAGGGATGTCCCGTTCTGATCCAAGGCATCAGTATCAGCAGAGCCCGTCTACGAAGAGCCTGGGCACTTCCTATACGGCCCATTGTACCGATCTTGGTTGTAGTTCCATGAGACATCCACTGGGGGTGATCGCGGGCGAGTCCAGATTGAATGGGAGTCTATGGGGCTAGACGGCTAATTATGCCTCTTTCACCTGCTTGTCGTTGATATTAGGGCTGGCCCGAATGCCATTTTTCAGGCTTCGAATACTCATTGGTTTTTCCGGGCGAATATTCGAATACTCGTTCCAGAAAAAAACACCATCAAAAACAACATTTATAATCCCTATATACTCCCTGGAACCGATTTTGACAGTATCTGCATATTTTGTTGAAGATTTAATAGCTTTTGAACGTTAATTAGTAGGCCTAAGTAGGTTGAAGTTCCTTAGTTTTTCCCCGTGAAAGCGAACAGCTGTTGCTCCGTTCCAAATCAGCTGTTCTCTGCCATCTCAGCCCTTACGGGAGCTTTTCAATTCATCCTGGAACGTGCATCTTTTCAGGGAATTTGTACAATAAATCCATAACAAATACCGAATATTGATTGTCTTATGTGTCCATATTGTATCCATTATATTGACCGGGTATTCCCAAGACGGTCACGCTCTGCAGCATGCCACTCACAGTTGATTGGCGCGGCGCTGTACAGCGAACGTAAACAAACAACTAAGCTAAGGTTTTAAGTATTACTTTTCCTCCAGAGATCCCGCTAATGTTGTTTTATAAAGTAAAGGGAAACAAGATATCTATTCTTCCTCCACCTCTCTCGCTTCTCTGCTTGGTGTCGCTGACGCTTATAGTTTGCCTCCCTCGCTCTGGTAACATCACGTACGTGAAAAAAAAAAAAAAAACGAAGCTCTGAATACTGATTTAAGCTTCGAATACTAATTTTCCGAACGAGTATTCGAATATTCGAATAATTCGGGCCAGCCCTAGTTGAAATATCGCAAATTTTATTGTAGATTCCGCAAGTTCAATATAGATTATAGTTCAAAAGTCAAATTAATGAGTACTTATGTCCTTTCGATTTCTTAGTTTGGGCCGTTGTTGGCCATACACGCTAGCATTCTGCTAATGAATGCTGATTGGTCAGGGATGGACTTGCGACTGATTACGACCAGAGACCCCTCTTGACGGCATCTGAAGCTGAAGCGCAATCAGAGACGCGTTAACCTCGACATTCCGTCAAACTTAATTTTTGCGTACTGTATTTATATTTTCCTGCAGGCCCTTTTATTTTTTAGATAGTATGTATGGTGAAAGTACATGGGCATGAATGGAATTTCTTCCATTTCTTCTGTTCAATGTTCAATGTGTTATATACATGGTAGGTACGGTATGACCACCTTAAATAATACAGTCAATGTCCCGCTCAATATCATTTCATCTGTCATTGTCTATTTTTCGAAAATAAAGATAGTTTAAAAAAGAAATGCCTCGTAAATGTGCAATGATAAACTGCCACAGGGCGCGGCTGCGGAACGTCTCAGCAGCGTCCCAGGAGCGGCTCGCCGTGCCGCAGCGCTATCATTCCGTAGCATTTCTATTTTTGCCGCAAGCCGTTTCTGAACCGCGTCAATTTCAACAGAGCAGATCGATCAGGGCAGGAAGTGAAAAAGTAAAAGCCATAGAGCATTCCGGTCAATTTTCAAAATAAAACACAATAAATAAAACACCAACATTATTACGTCATGACCGGTGGCACCAGGTCAGCAGTCAATCAATCAAAGGGTCTCAAATCATCCTTTTTATAAGAACAATGTCAGAAAGGACAAAGCCTGGCATTTAATTGCAGTAGTTTTGGGAGTGAAAGGTGAGTACATTAGGTTTAGGATTATCGCGGGATCTCGTGATCTCGCGGGAATACGGCTGGCTCGCAAGGCAGCGTTGCGCTGCCGTAACGCGCCCGGTGGAAATGCAAGCAGGGCAAAGTCGCGGCCAAGACGTGCCGCAGCCGTAACGTTGCCGTAACGCGTCCGGTGGAATCCCCGGGTGAGGCTTCACCTGGTAAGGAAAGTTGCGCTGGAGCCCGGGTAATATCGCACATTATTCAAGTTGCGCGCTAGACATTCTCGTCGAGACTCAAGCACTTAACTTACCTTAACCGATTGTTCCATACAAATTGTTAGTTAACGATTTAACAACTTCAACATCTGCTATTACAGTCATTATTTTTTTGTAGGACTTGGGCTAATGACCTTGCACAGAGGGAAAACCATCTACACCACTTGTCATTGATTTCTATGCATTCACTGATCTTTACAGATGGGTTTGTTTTAAGCCATTGAAATAATTGCTCTGCCCTGCAACACATTATAAGCTACACATGTTTGTTGAATGAGAAATATGGTCTGGGTCACATTGAAACAGTAACAGTTGCATAACAGAAATTATACAAACATTATACCAACATTGCAACAGGCAAGTTTATTCAAACATCACACTAACAAGAACACAATAAGAACAGTAACTAATAGCAACTAATAAAAAAAAGAGAAATGATTTAACAACACTGAACAGAGGCAGGGGAAAAGGACAGAGGAAGAAGACTTGTCCGTTGTCACAGCATCAAGGTCCAACTGTAGAGATCAAGAAAGGAAGAGGCATGAGGAGGAGTACAACAGAACACTGCTCTCTAGGAGATTGTTTACTGATGTAAACTAAATTGATGCAGTCTTAAAATGATGATTCTAATCCAGGTTTCTATTTCAGGAGAAAGAAATGGCTCATAATCGTTACTAAAAAAAAAGCTTTATCATCGGCACTAGTGAGGATTAGAAAAAACACTCTCTGTAAGCAAGATACATATGTAAAACATTCGAGCATTTCTTTTTTTTTACATTAGCTCACTAAAACTCTGTAAGCAAAAAAAAGCCTGACCTCCAACAGCTGGTGTTATCGTTGCGGGAAAAGGGAGGGTGAAAATTCAAAATCACAAGCTTTAGTGTCGGTTGCCGGGGATTCCAGTTATGGAATAAGCTGGAAAAAGATGTAAAGAACTCTAAATCGTTCAAGCTCTTTAAGACAAAGCTTAAAAAACAATTCCTGTCTAAATATGTCTAAAGATCACGTATCACACCTTTTTAATATATCTAAATAACGCAATTGTAGTACTTTCCCTACTGTGGTTTGGGGGGTGGGGGGGAGGTGACGTGGCACTATCCATTTGGATACTGCGGCGATACCTTGGGTTTGTGTACTGTATTTTTTATTTATGTATTTTTTGTCCATGTTTCCCGTCTACCCTATGTCTTGTCCTGTCTCAGGTTTCTCCGCCGACAAGCAGCTCCTTGCAGTTTTTTTGGGTTTTCTCCTATTTCATATCTTAATTTCAAATGAAATGTCAATTTGTACAACTAGATTGTAAGATATGAATAAAAACACATCGTATTTATCGTAATTACTTGACAAAAAATTACATCGTGAGAAAAGTGGATTCTGAGGATAAAACCCCATTGGCTCCCATTCATTCTGGACTCGCCTGCGAGCCTCCTGCGTGGTCAGAGATTATTACTGCAACCAGTCCAGAAAACCGGAACTAACCAGCGAGTGCCCATTCTCCTCATATTAGACATTCTCTGGTATCAGTCCGATATTGGCCCAGTACGCTGGATCGGATATCGTCGGGGAGAACAAATATGATCCGATCCCTGCAGCGTGTCACATGATAACAACAGTCGCCAATTGTGCGCATGCAAGAGCTAGCGCATGAGGGCTACCTGTTAAACCCCAAGTCCCCAGGAACACTGCATACTTCCGCAATCCACCAGTGCTCAGCGGCCAAGCCTGGTATTGCAGCTGTTTAAGCGGGCTGTGGACGGGTCGCTCAAATCATGGGACCCAGAAGTAGATATCTCCGTTCACTCCAATACAAGTGGGGAACAGGAATGTGTCTCCGCAAAAAATGTCTGGATATCAATCAAAGGCTCATAATTACCTTCATGCCATGCCCTTTATTATGTCCATGGTTAAACCGTCCTGTCAGCAGTCCGGCAGTATTTCAACCTTAAAGCAGGTTGAGTTATGCACCACATCACACGAGAGAGACTCCAAGGAGTCCAACCGTACAAGCCTTTCATTCAGTGAGCCTATCTCGATTAACTAGATGCGAAAGAATAACGTCAATAACACTTTTCCTTGTTACTACAAGTGATGACACACACATGCATACGCGCACACACTTGATTCAACCACTTCTACGAACTATCAGCTGGAACAGCTCAGCTCTATACATTATCACAAATCTATTCAAACGTTTTCCCTTTCAATATTTGTTAAACTCTTTTCTTTAGAACTATATGTTTCCAACCGTTCAATTTTTTTTTAAAATGGTGTGCATGTTTACATTGCTTATTAGACTCCATTTAGACTCCAACTTGATTTAAGCCATTCAACTTTTCTTTAGTAAATTGTTTTAAGGTGGCTAATTGGCAATCATGAGCAAAGTGCTTCCATATAGCCTATATATATTTTTTTTTTTAAGAGTGAAAAATAGTATCTGACTGATATTAGTATCGGCAGATAGCCAAAGCTGCGGTATTGGTATCAAAAGTGAAAAAGGTTTGGGGACATCCCCAGTACGAACCAAAGTGTCTGCAGTCAAGCTGCTCTCTGCTCCTTAAAGGTTGTATAGGTGATTTGCTTTTTTGGCCATTTTTGCAAAATTACTTGAAATCCGTATCATAACCCGCTTACAGCCACTGAGTTAGAAGTACTGACATGAAAATTAAACAAGTCAATCATCTGTGGAACGGGCAGGGCTCGAAAAACTCCAGCCAATCATTTCCATTGCCACCGAGTTGCATTGGACAGTAAGTACGTCAATCAAACGGTCGTACTGCACTCCCCCTCCCCCGCGCCCCGCGCGCGACCCCTTCGTGCAGTACTCGTGACCCAGAGCTCGTGACCCAGAGCAAGCTCCTGTTTGTTGTTATCCTGCGGTAGCTACTGGAACTAGTTAATCCACATTTGGACCTAGCAGTAGAAGACAATTTCCATGGCAGACAAGACGCCACCATCCCCACCACCACCACCACCACCAGCAAAGAGAAGGAAAACTCTTTTTCAGAGAGTAATTGATAATAAAAACGCTGAAAGAGAAAAACTGAAATCAAGAATAATCCTAGGCGCTGCTTTCGAACGTTGGCGGCAACTGAAGGACGAGAAGGGTCTAAAAACCGATGCTTGTGTGGCGGTTGACCTAGTTTCAAAGTTTATACCGTTTATACTCGGTAATACCGGTGTGGAGACGAGTGTATTACTCGGTGTGAAAATGTCCACACCGCGGCAACCCTAGTGAAAACCAGGACTTCCAATACAATTATATGAAACAAACATACATTTTCTAAAAATAGTAATGATTTATGTGACCGTTCAATGTTTATAACATCTGGTCCAACCATTGCAGCGAGAACGTATTCTCAGCAGGGGGTGCTCGGAAAAAAAAAAACTCAGCCTGCGCTAGACTCGCAACTCGTTACATTGATAAAAAAAGATGTATAGCAGCGCAGCTCAATTACACCAGTGCATGCGCGGACAGTTGAAAATCGATCGTTCACATCCAGCTGCTCACAGAACAAGTTTAGCGCACCACCGCTACCCTCACACTTTTTCATATAACCTTTTTTCAGCACTAGGTCATATGAGCATTAAATAAATGCTGCGTCTCAAAATGCCTTGGACAGCAGCGAGGATGACTCGCTTTGCCACGGGCCGAAACAGTTCGGAGCGACCACAGCTAGAGCGAAGACAGCGGGGCAGAGGAGTGTCAGGAATAGTCTTTGGTGTACACATCAGTACGGCCTATTTGCACTACTGTTTAGTGGCAATGCAGTGTTTTATTCGATGCCTTTTTATTTTCGTATATTATTTCAATGAATACAATTTATTTATTCATAAAAAACGGATCTGGTCTTCAAATCTTTTTTCCAAATATAGGTCGTCTTACAATGGGGTTTGTGTTTATATTCGGACCAATACGGTACAGCGGGCGCTCACATGACGTTAAGCATTTCCTGGTGCATAATGTGACGCTTCAGAACCTAAAATCCCGTTTCTCCCCGTTGACACGACAACACATAACCGGCGTTTTCAGAAATCTCCACTTTGGCCGGAGTTTTTAGAAATGATCGTTTTCTGTGATAAGACAGGGCCTCGGACAGGGGGTGTTGCAGCACCCCCAGCACTCCTACTTCCCGCGGTACTGGGTGCAACTTACAGCTGAATGTAGTGCCATGTTGTTAAACGAAAACCTACGCTAGCCTGGCTCGCTCTCGCGCATCTCTGTTCGCGCTCGTGCATGATTGCGCGTCCAGGTACTTGGAATGGGTGGAGTCAGAGTCAGCGTTGAAGGAGAGGGGGTAGGACCATTTGAGTTGTGTATTTTCAAAATCTGCTGGCGTTTCGCAAATCACCTACCCAAAGGTTGGGTAGGTGATTCGCTTTTTTGGCCATTTTTGCAAAATTACTTGAAATCCTTATCTTAACCCGCTTACAGCCACTGAGTTAGAAGTACTGACATGAAAATTAAACAAGTCAATCATCTGTGGAACGGGCAGGGCTCAAAAAACTCCAGCCAATCATTTCCATTGCCACCGAGTTGCATTGGACAGTAAGTACGTCAATCAAACGGTCGTACTGCACTCCCCCTCCCCCGCGCGCGACCCCTTCGTGCAGTACTCGTGACCCAGAGCTCGTGAACCAGAGCAAGCTCCTGTTTGTTGTTATCCTGCGGTAGCTACTGGAACTAGTTAATCCACAATTGGACCTAGCAGTAGAAGACAATTTCCATGGCAGACAAGACGCCACCATCCCCACCACCACCACCACCACCACCACCACCACCAGCAAAGAGAAGGAAAACTCTTTTTCAGAGAGTAATTGATAATAAAAACGCTGAATGAGAAAAACTGAAATCAAGAATAATCCTAGGCGCTGCTTTCGAACGTTGGCGGCAACTGAAGGACGAGAAGGGTCTAAAAACCGATGCTTGTGTGGCAGTTGACCTAGTTTCAAAGTTTATACCGTTTATACTCGGTAATACCGGTGTGGAGACGAGTGTATTACTCGGTGTGAAAATGTCCACGCCGCGGCAACCCTAGTGAAAACCAGGACTTCCAATACAATTATATGAAACAAACATACATTTTCTAAAAATAGATTTATGTGACCGTTTAATGTTTATAACATCTGGTGCAACCATAGCAGCGAGAACGTATTCTCAGCAGGGGGTGCTGGGAAAAAAATAACTCAGCCTGCACTAGACTCGCAACTCGTTACATTGATAAAAAAGATGTATAGCAGCGCAGCTCAATTACACCAGTGCATGCGCGCACAGTTGAAAATCGATCGTTCACATCCAGCTGCTCACAGAACAAGTTTAGCGCACCACCGCTACCCTCACACTTTTTCACATAACCTTTTTTCAGCACTAGGTCATATGAGCATTAAATAAATGCTGCGTCTCAAAATGCCTTGGACAGCAGCGAGGATGACTCGCTTTGCCACGGGCCGAAACAGTGCGGAGCGACCACAGCCAGAGCGAACACAGCGGGGCAGAGGAGTGTCAGGAATAGTCTTTGGTGTACACATCAGTACGGCCTATTTGCACTACTGTTTAGTGGCTTTGCAGTGTTTTATTCAATGCCTTTTTATTTTCGTATATTATTTCAATGAATACAATTTTTTTATTCATAAAAACCGGATCTGGTCTTCAAATCTTTTTTCCAAATATAGGTCGTCTTACAATGGGGTTTGTGTTTATATTCGGACCAATACGGTACAGCGGGCGCTCACATGACGTTAAGCATTTCCTGGTGTATAATGTGACGCTTCAGAACCTAAAATCCCGTTTCTCCCCGTTGACACGACAACACATAACCGGCGTTTTCAGAAATCTCCACTTTGGCCGGAGTTTTTAGAAATTATCGTTTTCTGTGATAAGACAGGGCCTCGGACAGGGGGTGTTGCAGCACCCCCAGCACCCCTACTTCCCGCGGTACTGGGTGCAACTTACAGCTGAATGTAGTGCCATGTTGTTAAACGAAAACCTACGCTAGCCTGGCTCGCTCTCGCGCATCTCTGTTCGCGCTCGTGCATGATTGCGCGTCCAGGTACTTGGAATGGGTGGAGTCAGAGTCAGCGTTGAAGGAGAGGGGGTAGGACCATTTGAGTTGTGTATTTTCAAAATCTGCTGGCGTTTCGCAAATCACCTACCAAACCTTTAATGACATGCATCAGAAATCACTGTAATTCGCTTCGGACAAAAGATTCAAAAGCTAATACATTAATAGGAAAACAACACATACATCACATAGGCTAACACTGTATCCATTCAGACACTTGTCGTCTTTTATTAGCTAACTCTCATACTGAGCTCAGATCAGCTGTGTGATGCAACGTCTCCCAGAATAGCCTCCACATCGAGACACCGAGTGCAGTGGTGATGTCAGGCAGAGAAGAACACACGACAGACGCTAATAGGAAGGCAGAGCGTGCACTGCAGAGCAGAACATTATGAAGTGGCTCACTAGATCTGGACAGTTGGAGAGAAGATCTGATCTTCTGATTAAACCTAGAAGGTAAGTAGGGGTGGCTTATGCTAAACTCTTCTAACTATACAAATGGCATATATTTTGCAGATAAATAACGATGATATATTATTTGCAGTTTGAGCTGAGATACCATTTTGTTTTTTTTATTTGGAGAAAAGGGCTGAATTTGTGTATATATAGATAGATAGATAGATAGATAGATAGATAGATAGATAGATAGATAGATAGATAGATAGATAGATAGATAGATAGATAGATAGATAAAACAAAGCAATGACCAATATCTGTAAAAAATAAATATCTTATTTTTTTACATGCATCGATTGTGTATCCCTCTCTCAAAAAATTAAATCATTTTATATATATATATATATACACACCATTGTTGGATGCATTTTACGATACACTGAGTGGCCCCAGTGGGAATGGAACCCCTAACACTGGCAGTTTTGAGGATTGAGGATTGATCCTTCAGATCTTTCATCTGAGGCAAAGCATGCACCCCCCCCTTGGTGAGAGACAAAACATTGTGTCATTATAGAAAAACCCTTGAAACCACACATGAGGTCAACAAGTGAAAAGGAGACAGTCAAGGAGTTACAAAATAGTGTCTTTTGGCCTTAAAAAAAACCTGCGCCACCACCCAAACACTCTCAAAGGTCAAGCACTCAAACTTGGCTTAGCACTCAATTAGCTGGAAATTGCCTCGTGTCCGGTGGGAGCGGGTAATAATTGCTGTGGGTCATGAGTGATAATTGCTAGGGAACCCCCGTAAGTCGATGCCTATTAAAATAAGTTATTTAAATCTCATCACCTTTGGGGACCCGCTTTAATGCTCATCACCTTTAATTGGGAGGCACATGTGCACAAACTTCGGATACAGCGGAACTTAACATTACAAGTACAACCCAGAGAGAGAGAGAGAGAGAGAGAGAGAGAGCGAGAGAGCGAGAGCGAGAGCGAGAGCGAGAGAGAGAGAGAGAGAGAGAGAGAGAGAGAGAGAGAGAGAGAGAGAGAGAGAGAACACACAGCTGTGGCCCCGTAATGGCCTCCCAGAATTTCGTTTTCAAACCAAACTTAGTATAATGGGTAAACACTGGAGTATGCCCACTTTACGGAGCGCTGGGGGAGGCTCCTGGGCTATAAACTTGTAGACTTGTAGATGTGTGAGTGCTTATCATTAACTTGTCCTCTGTGGGTTATTCTCTGTGTTAATCTGACATGGTTACGGTCTGGAGCTACTATCTGGTAAATTGAAGTGATATTGAAATTGTTAGATATTTTTTGCGCTCAACAGATCCAACTAAGGTTGGTTGGATTTGTGTCGATGTACACAGCAATAGATCTGCGTAAGATCGTAATGCTATACCTTAAGAATGCACACCAATGGATGAGTGTGCAGCTAAACGCAGCGTGCTTTAATTTCAATTGGTGCGCAACAGGCTAATGCTTCCGCACGACTATTGAACAGACATAATTGATAAGTAATTCATTATCCAAGGAAATTCTTTCTAAAAAAAAAAATAGTAGTACATAACTATACGACTAACAATGACTTGAGAAGCTACTTCTGGAAAGCACCATCAAAAACCCATTCAATCACATTAAGTTGTCTTAACGACTTGTGTATTCGGGATTATGGAACAGGGAGAGGAGGGGTATATTAGATAGGAAGGAAGGACAGTAGACAGACAGGGAAGGAGAGAACAAAAGGGAGGACACTAGGGGAGCTTAAACTTCAGTGTGATCGTCGGGAGGCAATTAAAGAGAACTTTAATGGCCACGAGGTCTGCACTCTAGGGGCCACACGTTAGGAAAGTGTCAAGTAAGCCTTTTCTAATTATCGGCCACAGTAAATGTGGCAGAGGATATCTAATTTGTGCTGGGGGGATCATAAAGCCAGAGCTATCGACCTCTGCAATGCCCCATCGGAAGACAGGGCACTCCCCACCAGAGGGTGGAGACCAGGGAGGAGCCATAAAGATAGCACGCTAAAGCTGGGCAGTGGCTAACTGATGCTAACCCCAATTACCCAAACGTTCTTACCTTGGATGTGCATGTCTTGAGGGAAACTGGTTCTTTTTCTGCCTACTTATGATTCAGCTGGAACGGAAATAGATGTCTCAGTAGCTCTCGGAAGTGACCCTGTTCCACTTTCATCTGCTTGGTTAAGCCCGGCTAACCTGGAACATGTTGGTCCCAGGCTAGCATGCTGAGACTGCATGGAATTGCCACAGGCAGGATATTTATTTGACTGAACGATCATCCAAAGAGTGGAGGATGAAAGGGATTTAAGTCGTTTTTTTGGTAAAACTGAAAAACGAAAGACCTGCAGTTTGTATGTATCATTTGGTCAACCTTTGTTTCCCTTCCTTACTGGTTCCGTTGTTCTTTTTATGTAAAATATTTACTGTGGCAACTTTCTTGTTCCTTCCTTTTTTTTGATTTTGCGAGAAGGGAAGCAGCGCGTCATTTTGTTAATAACAGGAAGTGCATTGGGAGAAATTGCAGCCTAAATCCTCCTTTTGCTGTTGGTTGCAGCTTGAGTCGCCTTTCGCTGCTAGTACAGGGAAGATGAAAAAAGTACACCCTGGGTTCTCATCTATAGATTAGTACAGATTATCTGATTGCATTCAGAATTAAAGCTAGCTCCCAACCAGCCCTCAACATGTGACGCGTGCTTGCAACCTTGGTCGGCTAATTTTAATGTTTTTCCTATTTCCTGTTCTGCCGTTGAGGACAATCCAGTGAGACCCTCCTTCTTGTTCAGCAGACAGCCAACAAGCCAAGAATTCCTGTTGTAGTTCTGCCTATATTTCACCTCTTTTTTTTCTCCTGCAGTGGGGGAGGGGTGGACCTTTCATGTTTATGAAACTGAGCCAAAACGTTTCAGTTTGACTTGGTGAACCTGGAATGATCCTCTGTTCATTTTCTGATTTGTTGTCTAGCTGCAAAGTGAAATATCAATAAAGTCAACCAGCTAAATTAAACAATGTTACCCTCCTGCTTTAAGGTCATAGTGAGCTTTGGCCCTCCATTGAAGACGCAGCTGTGAGTCAAGAAGGAAAAAAAGGAATGCACTTAATTCATAATGGTCGTTGCTTTATAGATCTCTGGGGCATATGATGCCTATCAGAAGCATGGTGCTCCTAATAACATCCATTATATCACTTTGTGTAGCACTCCAGTTCTAAACATTAGTGTTAGTAGCATAGTACTATAGTCATTTTCTGCAGCAGAAACACAATGTAAATGCACACATTGAGATAGTCAATGTAAAGGCTGAGCCTAAAGCTGCTATACTCCAGCAAGACCTCATAGGCTACAGGACTGAAGTGTCTGTAGACTGAAGGAACTCTTTCTTGTTCCCTCTATCCCAAGTGCAAAATCCCCCACTAGTGCTCCTACTTCATGTCCCTCTCCTTCTTAATTAGCCCCTCTTTGTGTTCTGTCCTCTGGGAGCTCAGACAGGAGAGCAGCCACAATAGAAGATCCTGAGTGTTAAACAGGAAGTTCTGTGCGTTAACCAAGACTTCAATAGCCTCTGGATAAATTGTTAGTGTGACCTTTGGTTTTTTAAAGTGCTTGAAAAGGCAGCCAGGGTATATCGAAGAAAGAGTACAATACAGAAAAGGAGATGCTGCTCTGTCGCTCTTTTGAAGACGCATGAAACGTTCAAGTGCAACAAAAAGAGACCCACAACTTTACACCATCAAAGATACAGGCCTCGTTCTCCATCGCTCCAAGAGAGGATACCGACGCACCCCAGAAACACCCTTTCAGTTTTTTTATTGTCAGCTTAAGAAAAGCACAGAATTACGCCGACCTTATCCTTTAAACCAAAAAATTGCAATGTCTTAGCCATGGTTTCACCGAGTATTGAAACAACACAAGCAGTCTTCTGCCAACAGCCTGTTGGCTGCCAAACTCTGTATGGAGGCAGAAAATCAGTTAGTAGGTGCAGATATCAACTCAAGCTATGAAATCAAATCATCGATTGTGGTCATTTTAGATACATGGGAGCAGTACAGTCTCTGAATGGCGTAAAACAATGATTATTGAATATAAGCCTTAAAATGAACTCAAAAGAATGGAGTTTAGCAGGCGGTATTCATGTGGCCTGATTATCTTGTTAAACAAATGTATTTATAAAAGGGAACCGTTAAAATGGATCTTTTCATTTTAATGCTGAATGCATCTTAAATGTTGCATTTTCCAGTTGATAAAACAAATGATATTTTGTTTTGGCAAATATAACTTGACATTCGATATGGGGCTTTTTACAGTCGATAGGGGGCTTAAACGTTTGCAGGGGTCGTTTTGGACAAGATAAACAATAAACGATTCTCAGATCTGAGAGACCGAGATGGCTTCAAGCTGCCTCCCCATTGGGGACTATGGGGCTAGCTGCATCTAAAGGCCCTGATAGCTACATATCAAAGTCCTATCTGAGGGATAGGCTGGTACCAGCCCCAGCAATCATTAACTAGTAAGATAATCTTAAAACCAATACTAAAAGTGATATGTAACCAATGCAATGATCTTAGCAGAGGTTTTATGTGACCTCTGTCCAGGCTTCATCAGTACTTGTCCTTCATTGTTGTGAACAGGTTTCCACCAGTAAACAGCTATTTAGGGCGGACAAAACAAGAGACCTGCAATAGTCAAGCCTAGAGGTTATAAAAACATGCATGTGTTTTTCCTGTGTCAGCCCACGAATGAAGGGGTCTAACCTTTGTAATGTTTCTCGCATTGATAAAATTACACTGGTGATATTTCTAATGGGACATCGGGTCGAGTGTCGACCCAAATAGATGGGACATAGACTCTCGACCCAAATAGATGGGATGTTTCCACCACATTCTCATTTGTAGAGTCATTGGTCTGAACAGCCATGAACAGTCGACCCATTCAGTGCAACACTGCCCCCTGCTGGCTCTGTGATGAATTGGCGTGTGAGATGAGGGTGCTGCTGGTGGGATGGGCCTGACTCGTTGCTTCAAATCCCAGTGTTTTCCTTTTTCGTCCAATGTCTCACTAAGTAAGAGTGTCACCCAATATCTCTCTCTATCTCTCTCTCTCTCTCTCACACTCTTTGTCATTCAGCCTTGTCCGATTCACTTAGTAAGTAGCTCGCCTCCTCTGTGTGCCAGTCGCTTGCTTACTTTCGCTGACTCCATCCCTCTCCTCTTATTTGCACAACTTACATCGCTTCCCCGTTTCTCCCTGTCTATTTCTCTCTGTTTCTGTCTCCCTCCCTCCCCCTATTCCTCTCTCTCTCTCTCGCTCTCTATCAACCGCTCCCCGGCACTTTTTGCACCATCCATCACAATCCAACTCTCTCTCTTTTACCGCCACTCTTTCTGTCAAGATGTTGCTTAGCTTCCCTCAACACCTACTTCCGAGCATCTTAGTTTTGGTGCAGAAAACTTTCCCTTTCATAACTCCCTGCATAACTGCCACCTATTTATTAGTAATTTATCTTTTTTTTTATTTCTCCTGTCTCCTCCAAGTTTTTTCCCCCCTCTTCCCCATGGCAATTCATATCCCCCCCCCCCGGTTCTCCCTCTTTCGCCAGACTTGTCATCACTCTGACACATCTGTCTTCTCTCACTTTTCTCTCCTCCTCCCTCCCACCACCACTGTTCATCTCTCTCTCTCTCTCTCTCTCTCTCTCTCTCTCTCGCTCTCGCTCTCGCTCTCTCTCTCTCTTTGATTCCCTCTCTCTCTCTCTCTCTCTCTCTCTCTCTCTCTCTCTCTCTCTCTCTCTCTCTCTCTCTCTCTCTCTCTCTCTCTCTCTCTCTCTCTCTCTCTCTCTCTCTCTCTCTTTGATTCCCTCTCTCTCTCTCTCTCTCTCTCTCTCTCTCTCTTTGATTCCCTCTCTCTCTCTCTTTGATTCCCTCTCTCTCTCTCTCTCTCTCTCTCTCTCTCTCTCTCTCTCTCTCTCTCTCTCTCTCTCTCTCTCTCTCTCTCTCTCTCTCTTTGATTCCCTATCTCTACGCCCTCTTTTAATCTCTCCCGGTCTGTTCTTAGCGGAACAACGCCCGAGCACCATAAACCTTGGCATTCAATCCAGCCGGGCTCATGAATTTTAGCAAGGTTCACAAGTGGACAGGAAGGAGGTCTTTCCAGAAAACCCTCCAAGCCCCAGCGCCGCCACCACTGTCAGCTTTTGCTTCTAGCAACACGCTCTAGGGGTCGTCCAGGGAGCCGGGTATTATCTGGTCTGCTTGGACCCCATCTACAGCACAACAGCTCCCGGGCCATGGTCAATGCTGTGCCCGGCTTGAGGCCGCTGCTGTTCTCCTGGTCTGATGGTCTGCACTGCGATTTAAAGTTGTGGGCTGTAAGGGTCCAGCAGCGTTGCTAGGTGATGGTGAGGCCATGAAATATGAACCTGTAGTTGACCCAGGTGCAGCACTGGGAAGTGTGATTGTGACATTATCTTGCCACGCGGAGATGAGTAGGGTTGAGTGCTAAGATTAGCTAGTATCCCCGTGATCCCAGAGGAAAATTGTGGGCGCCCTGTTAGTGGCAAGATACCAATATAATATCGATATTGCAAAATGAGACTTTATATTGCCCAGGACTTCGCTCATGGTTAAATCGTGTTATAGATTATATTCATCACATTAAATTCACTGTGATATAGTCTCGCAAAGCTCCATTCTTATTTTGTCAATATTATCCACTTAGGTCTATCTACTGCCACATCGCTGGCTATTCTTCTGGAGAAACCACACAAGAGATGTAAACCGGAGAGAAGCCAAACCGTGTTTCTAGATGCCACCATGAATAATACAACAACGTGATGCTTCCTACATGATGAGGGCGTTGGAATATTTTAATGGCGTTACATTCAACTCACCAAGGCAGCACAAACAAACACAGTACACAGGTCTGCCACGTCGTTAGTTTACTGCAGAGTGGGTATAGCTCTGAACGAGGAGAGAAAAAACACAAACAGTAACAACATGGAGTTGTATATCAAATCTAAAAAAACAATGAAGGACTGCTGCTGTCTTTATATCAGACTGAACCACTGCATTACACAGAGACAGCTGCTGTCTTTACATCAGACTGAACCTCTGCATAACACTGAGACACACAGCTGCTCTCTTTATATCAGACTGAACCACTGCATTACACAGAGACAGCTGCTGTCTTTATATCAGACTGAACCACTGCATTACACACAGACACGCAGCTGCTCTCTTTAGATCAGACATTCTTTCCTTTTAGCTGTCTTTCACAGTTCATGGTTTTATTTGATGATCAACACAAAACTCAATCACAAGACCTTCTCTGATGATGATGAGGATAATGATGAAAAAAAGCAATTATTAGTAATTATTATTATTACCATAACTAGTATTATTATTATCATTGATACTGATGACTGGTTTCAGCTCTTTACTTTGTAATATGTTTGATTGTTTTGTATCTTCCTTTCATTAGGCATCAGTGTCTTCTCCTGGTTAAATTATTATCTCAATGCCCATATTGTCCCAATGGCCAAAGTGAAAAAAGAGCTTTGAGCTCTTATGAGCTGGCATGTTAGTACCAGCAGAGGTCAACGTTGCATCAGCGCCTGCCAGTTTCCATTAATACGCCTTACATTATTTGAGAATCGCAGAGGCGTTTCAAAGGACTTTCTTTACGCCATTTGAAATGTTCTACTGATTGTCTGTATTTTAGACTTTTATTTACTTTTTATTAGATTCCAAGTTCATTTTGATTGCTGCTTTGCATGGTCCCAGCTGTCTTTAATTATGGTCATGTTTCTCTATGAGCTTCTGGAGTGTCTGGATGGATCTCTGAATCAAACCAGTGGGCTCTGATGTGAGCGCTAAACATTCTCCTCTGACTCACAAATCCAGCGAGCCACTCACATGCATGTACACCACTTTAGAATGCAGAGCAGCACAATACAACTGTGTAGGTGGAGGAATTAAGAGATTCTGCCTGACAATGTACCCTGGCAGATGGATAAAATTAAACTGAGGCATAGAGACCCGAGACACGCTAGCCAACGGCAGCACTTCAAAGTCCACTTTAATACAATGTGAACATTGCCTTATATATATATAAATATGTAAATATATAAATATATGTCTAACTGAAGGGAAGGCCAGGTGACAGAGAACATAGTTTTAGCTGCCAGGTTGACAACTATATACTGTGTATATATATATATATATATATATACTGTAGATAGATATACTGTATAAATATAATGTATATAGATATATATTTAATTATTTTCTAACATGTGGGCGGGCTATCTCTAGGCTGCTTACAAGACCGAGGAAATACACAGTTTTACCAACACACAAGCAATCTCCAGACAAACACACACACACACACACACACACACAGAGCAGCCCCACATAATCAAAGGCCAGCTTGCCAGCCAGCGTGTCTTAACTTGCTGTCCTCCCCCTGAAGCCCCGTCCAGCAGGCTGGTGGAGATGCAGCACATGGCTCTGCTGGACGGGAGTCCCTTCCATCCATGGAACATGAGTGGGAGATTAAACCTCCAAGGGCTGAGAGAGATGTCCTGAGACAACAATGCTTACTCTTCTGGCACATCTAACCATGGCCTGACAGCAATGGTCTGCACACACCAATTTTGTGTATGTTTGTTTGTATGTTTTTATATGTGTGTGTGTCTGTGTGTGTGTGCTTGCCTTCGTGTGTGTGTGTACTTGCGTGTGTCTATGCACGTGGGTGCGTGTTGGTGTGTGTGTTTTGGTCTTGACTATGTGTCTAATGGCGCGTTTCTCCATCGGGTGCGGGACAGTTCGGTGTGCAAATGTACGGCACAGTTCGCGTTTCCATCACCAGAAGTGGGTGGGGTCTGGACTGAGCCGTAATGAGCCGTACTCATTTAGCAGTACTCCTCCATTTGGGTACTGAGACATCTGAAAGCGTGCCAACTAGTTCGAGCTACACACGCCATCCGTTTACTGGTCGACAGAATCGTCACATCCGTGCAACAGGGGGATAATAACTAAATAACAGAGTACCTGCAAGGTATTTCTGGACAAAGGTGAAAACTTTGTTCATTGAAGAAAATGTTGCGCAAAAGTTTGCCGTCCCTCTTGGACGTCCTACATTGTTGCTCTTTGTTTATTGTGTCACATTCCAGCTACACTGTGTCAGCTATGACATGTGTATGCGTCTGTAGAATTGTGTGTGTGTGTATGTATGGATGTGTATACATCCATGCAGTATTATGTGTATGCGTGAATATGTACACGCCTCGTGCCCACGTCAGTCAAAGGACTCAGAAGGCGTGGCTGATAGATGGGGGAGGTTTCCAGGGTTGTCAGAGCCCGAGTAGTGTCACAATGCTTAAATTGGCATACGTGATCTGATTGGATGACAGATCCGTTGCTGCCGAAAAACTTGAACATTTTTCAACTTTTTGACGGAGCCTTCAGCGCACTGATCCACAATGCATTGCGCGTCCGTCCCCATTTAAAGTCAATGGGGATCAGTCAATGGACGGAGGTAGTGGGCACGAGGCGTTACTGTCAATATGCCAAAGAGCTGCGTCTACCACAGCAATAGCCGTCTCTCTCGAAAGTTTGAGTAGTGATGTAAAATAACGTGATTCTGCAGAGGGAGCGTCGTTTGATAGAGGCAATTGGTCTGCAGATCAAACATGCTACCGAACACATAGGGAAGCATCTTCTCATAGGGTAGCATGATTTTTATAGACTATGCTATCAAGTCGCACTACGGCAGCAAAATCTGACAAGGGAGCATAAGACAGAACACCGGCCATAAGCACTGACCGAACTGGCCTGGGACGTGCGAGTCGACAGCCGAGCACCGCGTGTGAAGAGACCCCTATAGAAATTCATAAGGCTGTCGGCAGGCGATCAACCTAAAGCGGCCGAGGGAGGAGGGAGGGGGAGTCAGGGCCATGGGATATAAAGATGGATCGTCTTCATCTAATGCGGGAGAGGCAATCTCTGGGGATGTGACGACAGCCCAACGTCGCGTCCCGCTTGGGTTGAGAGAGCGATGTAATTGTTTTCAGTTATGATGAGCGTAAACACAACGGTGAAATGTATATTAGCAGTCTGAAGGCGGGGGGGTGGTGGCGGGCGGTCCTGCTCTGTCAGCGATTCGATACTGATGTGTGTTTTGTTCTTTGTTTACCTGCTTGTGAATAATCGTGTTGGGGATGGGGGGGGGGGGGGGGGCAGTGGAAGCTGGTGGTGGAACTGGGAGACACGGTTCTACACCCATTTGCTGACTTCCCTGTGGTGACAGTTTGAGTGTGTGTATGCCTGCCTACATGTGCAGGCCTGTGTGTTTACATTTAAACTGCTACTGTCATTGTTCCACAAACCCAAGATGTAGGTTCTAAGATGAATACAGTACACACAGGTTTTGAAAATAAAATACCATCTATGCCTAATCATTCCCCCTTTCATTCTGTCTAATGAGCATTCATAAAACATAATTTTCAGTGTGAGCTACATCCTATTAGAACTAAATACACTACCATTATAGTACTAAAGTGTTTATTTCTTTGAGGTTTAGACTTAAATGTATTAAATCTAATTAATTAAAGAGGAGAAAGGCCACTGGACACTATATGATGGCAGTATTTTGTAAAACGATGCTGATCCCTGCTGGCAGGTGGAAGAAGTACATGACGTGTATGTGTGAGTGCGTGCGTGCGTGCGTAACCGGTTTATGGATAGTTATGTTATATTTCACCAATAATCATTTTATTCCTTTAAATTATTGTTTTCCCTTTATGTATGAATGTATATTTGTTTCGAACGCTTTTATTTTAATACTTTGGGTTGTGTGTAGTCACTTCCTGTTTTTTCCGCGCCGTCCTCTCCAGTCGGAGAGTTGCCCTGCTGGAGAGAGGTAGGAATGTAGAGTGCTCCCGGTTTATTAAAGGGGACCTATTATGCTTTTCGACTTTTATGACCTATAAACGTTGTTATAATGATTGATTGGAAATGTGAACAAGTGAATCGCAATCGTTGTCCCGAGTGTTTAGCGCTCTGCACAGCCACCCCAGACTGTCAGCAGGGAATACGTCGAAATGCATGTACGTCATTATTTGACACTTTAGTATGGTTAAACATGACTATCAATCATTATAACAACGTTTATGGGTCATTAATGTCGAAAAAGCATAATAGGTCCCCTTTAATGTTAAGTTATAAAACATGGTCAAAAAATAAAACAAACGTAAATAATAATATTTTGAGTTTGTGGTTGTTAGTTTCTGACTAAAGGACGCTCTGTTTAGTGGGTAAACATACTTTTATATTCAGTTCGGCCGTCTTTGTTTGATTTGGCGCCTTTTGCGTCCCCTTGTTTAGAGTGCAACAGCAATCACAGCACTGACGTATATATTAACGTGTTCCCACACTGGTATGTGAGCTCTCTTTTTGTTTGTTTTTATGTATTATTTATTTCGCGGTATTTTTGTTCAATTTCATTTGTTCAGTGGGCATGTTAATTCTGATGTCGTAATGCGACATGTTCGCCAGTCGGAGAGTTGCCCTGCTGGAGAGAGAGTGCTCGTGAGACGGACAGCAATCACAGCACTCACGTATATATTAATGTGTTCCCACACAGGACCCACACAGAATAAAAGCTCCTGTGGCAAATCAGCAGTTGTCTCCCGACTCATTGACACAACGCAGAATTAGCTGATGCAAGTCAAGGCCGGCTACACGTGCGTGCGTGCGTGTGTGTGTGTGTGTGTGATGCATGCATATACATGATCCTTGACAAACAATAGGAGCATCGATGGTGACGTAGTAAAGTGCTCTTTTTCCATATGAATGAGTTCACCTCAGGGTTGCCCGTCTGAAGACAGAAGGAGTGGGTCATCAAAAGCCCTCTTCAATACACTGTTTACTGCTGGGGCCTTCATTGTGATAACCATCACATCTCAAAACCTTGGAAACATAATAACTTCTTTTGATATTTGATTACGTATTGAACAGGAGCGCACATCGCAGTTTTGACCAGTGTACCTGCTTTACAGACGGATGGAGGGCATGCTGAAGGTTTCAACAGCCTTTAGAGATGTTGGCCATTAGGCCGCAGCACAGGGGAGGTCGACATTGGAGTGGGAGAGCTGAACGGCAAAATGTCATCTCGACAGCACACGTCCTCGGAAACTCTGAAACCGGGTTGCCATGACGACGCTACGAGGTGCTTGCAGACGTTGGCTCCGCCCACCTCTCACCAATCAAACCAAATCACACCAGCAGGACACTGTATGGTCCCTACTGGCAGTCTCACAACACAGATCATGGTCACTAGTACCACCACCACCGTCTCATCATTATCAGCCAATCACAGAAGTCAGGAGGGGAAAGCGATGATCGTTCCCAGGTGGACCGCCTCTCTCACTCTCCCTCTCTCTTTTTCCCTCTGTGGGTTTTACCTGCCTTAGCTATGCGTTACGCCACCTGATATGACGCTTTGGTTGTCTAGATTACCTTCTGTGATCGCAGTTCATTTAGCTTCCTGTAAAAAACTCCCAGGGCAGTGTCACCAAACTCGGGTGCTTGGTCTTAATATGACGCCGGAGTCAACAGGGTCTTATACCGTCATTAGCAAGCACCTCTTGTGCAAACAACACAATGTGGCAGTGGAGCATCTTCAGAACCAGTCAACATCTAAACTTTAAATAATCATGGTCATAATTTCTTATTTTTTTGCTTGCCCCAGACTCTGTCTCCTTACTCACTGTAGCTTTAGGTACTAAAAACAGATCCATTTTCCACTGCCACAACAATATTGTTTACTGTTACTTTTTCGGGTTAATTTTTTTCTCACCAAATATTCTAGAACGCAGCTCTTCAGGCCCAGTGACTAAAAAAAGAGAACAAATACGTGTCCGGCCTGCGCTGGATGCCTGACAGAGCATTGACAATCCGGACTGTCCAGGCTAAAAGTAGGCCGGACGTTGGGCCACCACCCGCCCCCTAGAATGTCCAGACGTCCGGCCCAAATCTAGGCCGGACAGTCCAGATTTCCAATGCCCTGTCCGGCGTCCAGCACAGCAGGCGCGTGCCGTCCATATGGGCAGATCGGGCAGTGAACTCCCTGCAAAAGCATGCTCCCAAAAAAATAGTTCCTCAGTAAATCAGTTTATTTTTAATAATGTGATTGTCACATTAACTATCTATAGTTTCTGTAGGCTTTCAACAGACCAAATAATTTTGGTCTGTTGACATCAAATTCTGTTTGATGGTGGCGATTCTTGTTGAGATTAACGTTTCATGCGATGTTGGGGCAGGGCAGCTCAGCGACCGCGTCCCTCCGTATGTTTCTCGCATAACCCTGCAGGCTGCGATAAGAATTGCAATATGCGCTATAAGACACGCATATGGTCGTAAAGTAGTCTGCCCCATGGTCTTATTCTAGGACTATTGTTGTTTTAACTCAAATAAATTTCATCAGTATCTTTCATCTTTTGGCAGACATGGCGAGTGGTGTTGCACCTGCGGTTAACACTGATGAGTCTCTGTTAAAAAAAACATTTGATAGGTTCAAATTTGAAGATAAATTAGCCATCAAACAACTTGGACCAGACAAACCGGATATTTGTATTAACCAACAAATGAAGGATAGAGGTAAAACGTACAACAGAACTTTCTCCCGAGCATGGTATGAGAAGAAAAAATGCCTATGTGGTTGCTCAAAAAGAAACACAGTTTTTTGTTGTAAAAATTTAAATTGTATACCTGATTTCATACCTGATTCAAACAGAGCTGTTATTGAGAAACTTGCACACATGAGATCAGGGCCAAGTTCCTGTATAAATGATCGAAGGTCTGCTAGCTTGATTGTTGACTTCTCATAAGCTATGTCTGTTTGTTTGATGTTGCCAAATGGGTTCTGTATAGGCCTATCTACGTTTTATTTCCACTTTTCATTAATTTATTTGCAATGCACTTGCTAAGCCTATGCTGTTTATTGACAGAAATGACATTCAGATATTCGGGTGGAATTGTTAAGGCATTGTAGCCTATTCTTTTTTTTCAACATGTATTTGTATGTTCTTCACCTGAGTGTTACAGTAAAATATGGAGGAATAACTACATATGTTTTAATGTAGCTCAAAATATACATGTTAAAAATATAGATTAATTGTGGTTGTGGTCATACGCCAGTAATATCTGCCCTATCGAAATGAAGGGGCAACGCACGCTACTGCCATCAGGCCGGACGCGTATTTGTCCTCCTTTTTGAGGCACTGGGCCTGAATAGCTGCGTTCTAGAATATTTGGTGGGACGCAGCATAACGTCCAATGCCGTTATATCTCTAGTCAAACTAATTATTGGCTAAGAGTGGTGTCAGATAAATATCTGATATATCATTGGTTAAAACCGTAAACAAGGCTCCATGTGCTGGCTACGTCATATCTACGCCGGCTTCGTTGACAGAAAGTTAGCTCCTTGCCAAAACGCCAGACATTGACGAATGGATAAAAGAGTACAAAAAGAGTACATAAAAAACAGCAGTTGAGTCTCATTTCATGGCTTATACTCTGTCATCGTGATGTTGATGTAAGCAGTCAGGGTAAAGCTGGCATTGAAAGACATGCGGGAACGGAGAAGCACAAACGCAAAAGACTTGCGGCAGGTACCTCTTGACTGAGGGCATTTTTTCGCCCCTGGATAACAAAATAACCGCTGCTGACCTGTGTAAGGTTTACCATGCTGTAAACGAGCATCACCAGTTGTACAGAGGTGTAGACTGTGGCGTGAAAGTGAACCGAGGGATATTCAGTGACTCGCCAAGGCTTTGTGTGAGAATGTCCAAGGGCCCTATTCTGTACGGATACGTACAGATTACATCAAAGAAAACAACCTGCCCTTTTCCGTGACAACCGACGCATCAAATAAAGGTACTACCAAATGATTTCCAATTGTACTGAGGTATTTTCACTTTGAGGAAGGCATACAACATGCATTGTTGGAATCTTATTGTGACAGCAATGACACTTCAGAGGCTATAACAAACCAGCACTGGCTAAACTGGAGATGTCTGGTCTAGAAACACACACACGCACGCACGCACGCACGCACGCACGCACACACACACACATGAAGACACTGAAAACCAGTCCCCAATAGACTGAAACACTTGAGAAATGCTTTACTTTTTGAGCAGTTTTTATAATCTCCTTTGTTGCTTACATAAAATGTTATTTTTATTTATTATTTATGTTACCTTTTTCAGTCCACAAATGTTATGCTTTTTGACACTCTGCACTTATCTGCAAAGATTAACCTCAGTGGTCAGTTTTTGCAACCCAGTCGCCAAGAATGGGTTGGTTTTTGAACACCTCATTGTATTGAATAAATGCAAATACTGGGAACATTTTTTTTTACTTTTCATTAATATTCTTCCTATTCAGTCACACAAACATCATCTATAAACCACACCAAATTGTATTGTAGATGGGAGTTCAACAGAGTCCTATGTAATTATTCTTGCCTCAAGATATGCCGCACAATGTCCTCCTTTTTGGTGTTCTGGAAATCGTCAGCCTGGCGCCCCCCCTGAAGAACTCTGGCGCCCCCCAGGGGAGGCGCGCCCTACAGTTTGAAAAACCCTAGCCATACACATAGATAGCTGATGCAGAAATGTTGCAACATTGTCTATCAAACCAAAAGCCATGTGATCTGAAGAACCTACTTTGGCAGAAAATAACATCAGAAACGACTCCCCAGTATCACTTGAATTGAAAGGTCTCGAATGATGACTGCATCACTGCTTCAGTTTATTCATGTTGGAGGGTATGAATTCCAAAGCAGGTCAAACCAACATACCAACATAGAAATACACACACACACAAATGCAGAGACACACAAACAGCTACACATACATGTGCCATAGGACCTTTACGCAGATCTAGTGCTGCTGGGGCTTATTTCATGCTCAACCATCTCAGCTCGAATCCATTGGACTGAGAAACATGCCTCATCACTTGTTCTAGAACTCTTTACATTGCACAGCGTTGCTGCTCAGGGCCCGCCGACCACTGAAGACAGAACACAACAGAACAGCCTGTCAACATCCCCCGTAAAAAAAACATCCAGGGGTGTCGGGGCTAGGGAAGAAAATCCTGCGATAAATTTACATCACCTTTCAGCGAAAAACGAAATCATCTCCAGAGCCCGAAGCGATTTACAGAAAACGTCCGGGCCAGGAGATTATTTATATTTCTCTACTTTTTTTTTTTAACTTTTTTTGAGAACCACAAACGCGGTTTGTGGTTCTCAGTTGGTTCATTGGGATGTGTGGAGCTAGCGAGTCCAATATCGTGGACTCGGGGCTTGGGAGGGAATTGCATCACCTGTTTTGTTTTGTAGCTCCACATTGTGAATCAGCTATTAAATCTTTGTGGAGCGGAACAGCTGTTTACCCTCTGAAGAGATTCCTTATTGTACGGAGCCCCTTAGGTGACATGGAGGAGAGAAAAAAAAATCAAGGAGAAAAAAAAAAAAGTGTTCTGGGGACAAACACTAACTACAGTTTTGCGAGATCTTGAATTTGTTTTGCGAGATCTCGAGTTTAATTTGCGAGATCTTGACTTTGATTTGCGAGATCTCGAGTTTATTTTTGCGAGATCTTGACTTTGATTTGCGAGATCTCGAGTTTGTTTTGCGAGACCGAGTTTCATTTGCAATATCTCGCAAATCCTAGCGTAGCCTACTTGTCAGTGTGTGAGTGTAGTCCACTGAAATTTGGTTGTAGTTCTTCATATTACCAGCAGGGGGGGAAATTTACTCTAAAGTCGGCTCTGGTTAGGTGAGACGAAAGTGATGTCGACCATATTATCCTTTGCGTAATTCTTCTAAAAACGTGAAGATATAAGATGTGAACATTATTGTTAGTATCAGTTTTTTAAAAAAGTTCAAAAATCAAAGTTTTTTGTCTTTCGTGGTTTTTTAAAATCAACTTCCGGGTCAGTAGCTGGCGGTAAATAACGTAGATATACGGTGAAGAAGGTCATAAAATGGAGGTGGACCTGGAGAATTTCCTTATCGCCAGAGCCATGGCACAGGACAAGATAAACCACATGAAGACAGATAAGGTGGGTAGGAACTGCTCTTAAGTTGCTTGCTATGTCCCCCAACCTGGGCAAACGGTAGCCTATGTGTAGTTAAGTGTCATATAATTCCAGTGAGTGAACCGCTAACTGATAGCAGGCTAACTAGCTCAAGTGGTTAGCGCTCGTGTCTTTCGATCCTGATGTTAGAGCATGGAAGTAAAGTTAGAATTGTATTTGTAATGCTTTCTGTAATCTTGCAATTGAATCGTCGTATGACGATTTTAATTGAAGCGTCGTATGAATACGGGGACGGACAAAAATGTCAGTTTCGAAATCATGTCGTGTCGGTATCAAGACTAGCAGTTAACATTTAACTGGTCGGTGGGTGAAGATTTGGAGTTCGTGCTACTGCTACTAAAGATCTGTTGTAATATGGTGGTCCTGGAATTACCTGACTGTTAAGTGAAATACAGTTCACTCAAATTAACTAGGCTATTGGTTTATGGTTCATGTTTGTTGGTTTCTGCACTGCATGTGCGTTTCTTTAACTGCTTTTCTCCAACATTTTTGCTTGCAGATTGACAAGGCTGTGCTTACACTGATGACTGATGAGCAACTTGCACGATATATACCTTACCAACCTATGGCGATCGACTAGCTGTTGTCTCTTTTTGTCATCAGCAGCGCCATACACCTAACAGAGTGACCCTTTTGGAGAGGATAAGGGAGAAGATAGGGGACAGGAAGATGTTGAAAACGGATTGTCACACGCCATCAGAATCGCATGGATTGTCTAGAAAGTGCAACAAAAGTGGAGAAAAGGTGGTACGAAAGATTGAAATTGGGTAGCTTCACTATTCAAAACCTCACTACACCCAGGTGAGAACAAGGCATGGTGGTGGGACTAGACACACAACGGTTCCTAAAGAAACTACCGTGGAGCAGGTTCTAGAAACCGGAAAACAGCTGTTTTTCCCAAATGGATCGTCGACCAAGGGGCCACAACATATTTTTGATTTTGAGGTGCGTGACTTCAAAAGGAATTGCATTCCGTTGGAAGAGACCGTGGGCAAGTTGTATGAGTCAACAAAGTTGAAGCTTCTCCGTTTTTACATCTGCTCAAAGGACAAATTCTCTGTGGAGGACGAAAGTGACTCATCGACTGAAGATTTAGAAGATCTAAGCACAGGGGTTTGTTACTTTTATTCTTTCTTGTTCCCATGGACAGTATATGGTGACCACAAACAATGGGGTTACGGGTCAAATAACACTGAGTTCCCCTTTAGCAGATGTATTTTGGTGTTTGTTAGAATTGACTTAGTGAACAATGTGTAGTCGTCCTGGTACATTTTTATTGTGAAGTAATGTGTTGCAAGACTTAAAGCATTTTTTTTGTGTTTGTTGCAGAATCTGAATGCCATTGTTTCAGACCCTGCAACATCTGACTCATCCACCAACATTCCCAGTGATCGGCAACAGGAGGCCGACTTCATTATTAATGTTGATGACACCGCTTCAGAGCAGTCTTCTGATTTGGATATTACAGACATAGAAGACACGAGCCCGAGGAGAGTCAAAGATTCCAATGCAGTCTCAGAGTCAGACACAGTAGAGTGGTGTTCGGATTATGAGGCTGCTTCAGAGGATGAGGTGACAGTCCAAATAAGATGTTCAAATGTTTTACAGGTAATTAATGTTAATAGTACCTAATGAGAAAGGGGCAAATTTCAGGGAAGCATGTAACCAACAATCTTATAAAATGTTGGGAGTGCTCATTCTGAATAGCTGTGATTCTAAACTCCAGTTTGCGATTTAAACTGCTAATTAGCACGTTAGTATAGATGGTTCCTTTGAATACCCTTTTTGACCACGATGGCATTAGAATCACAGAAAGTCTAGGCCTGTATGCATTAGGCTTCACATTTAGTAAGCATTTAATAATAATAATAATAATAATAATACATTTAATTTAGAGGCGCCTTTCAAGACACCCAAGGTCACCTTACAGAGCATATAGTCATCATACATTAAAAAAAAAAAAAAAAAAAAAAAAAAGACATTGTGTAAAAATAAATAAACATAAGCAATAAGAAATAAATAAAACAAAAACAAGACAAAACAAAAAAACAATCAAAACAGTGATCAGTTAGACGTTGTGTGCGAGTTTGAACAGGTGAGTTTTGAGTTGTGACTTGAAGGTTGTAATGGTGTCTGATTGTTTTATGTGTGGGGGGAGGGAGTTCCAGAGTCTGGGTGCTGAACAGCTGAATGACCGGGCACCCATTGTAGTGAGTCGTGATGTGGGGATACATAGTAGTCCAGCAGAGGTTGAGCGGAGGGCAGGGGTGGACTGGGAGAAAAATTCAGCCCTGGCATTTTCTCTCCAGACCAGCCCACTACATTATTAGCACTAGGGGTGGGACGAGACGAACGGGAAGAACCCTGTATATCCGAATAATAGTACAGTTTTTTGTTTTTCAAGTTTGTGTTTCTTGTGCTGGTGACAAGAAAGGTGTGAAACCCGAACAGGAAGTTAGCAGATATCCTGTGGTTGCTGCATCTCCAACCGCCATATCTACTACAAAACCCTTGTAAAATATCACACATGATCCAACGCTAAATCCTCTCTTGCAGTTATTAGTCTGTGACTGTGAAAATCGTTTGGTGCAAGCCCAGCATTAGTTAAAACCAGACTCGGACAATAATAACAAAATCTCCTGACAAATAATCTAAATAGAAACATATTACAGACAGTAACAGCATTAGAGCTGAAACCAATTTGTTTTAACGGTGACTCAGTCATTATGAAACCATAAATAGAGAATTGAATTTTTTTTCTCATATTCTCATACACGTGTATGTGCACATGTATGTATACATGTGCACATACATGTATATGAGAATGCATATCTATTCAGACCTGTAATTCGGCCTACCTGCATAACTGTTAATTTAACTTAAAAGATATGCAAATGTTTGAAATTAAAATCAATGTGAAAATCTTCAACCAGGAAATAATCATAATCAAACCTTTTGTTTCAATCTGAGGCAAAACAAGTTGCATAATAAACTCACAGTCAAGAGAAGCTCTCTCTCTCTCTCTCTCTCTCTCTCTCTC
Source organism: Gadus morhua (assembly GCF_902167405.1). NCBI lineage: Eukaryota > Metazoa > Chordata > Actinopteri > Gadiformes > Gadidae > Gadus > Gadus morhua. The sequence goes on along the minus strand of NC_044064.1, from coordinate 18,104,289 downwards.
TCTCTCTCTCTCTCTCTCTCTCTCTCTCTCTCTAGCGTCATAGAAGAACTTCTAGCAGGTCAGGAAAACCTGTTTGACAGGAGATGATGGTAGAAGAGAATATAAAGTGACATTTATGAATAACCAATTGTCATTTTATCACACATATAGTATGTTTCTTCACATAAACCTTTAAACATACACATATTGCATTGCTCTCGAAATAGTCATCACCTCAGTAAACAATAAATGAATTGAAAGATTACAATGAATTCAATGGCAAATATTGCAAATTAAACTAATTATTTCCAATAGGTTTACTTGTATTTTGTGCTAAAATTCAAAGTGTCACATCTGTATTTACAATACAGCTTGATTCTGCATCTCTAATTACAGCTCATTAGTCCATGTCAATGTTTACTGTTGCTATGGCAACAAGAGACTGCGCTTAGCCAAATCATCTGAACAATAATAACCCATAATATCACAATTCGGCCTATTTAAACAAAATCAACCACAACTACCAACAGTCACAGCCCTTCAACTCTGGGCTAATATGTTGTCACAAGTATGCAGTTAATTAGGTCACATCACATTCAATGTAAAAACGTTTTCTACTTTGTTTTGGACATGTCTCAAAATGTAGCCTAGCTAGCCCCAGGCTAACGTTACTTAACATATATGCCTCCACTCGCTCGTCTCCTGGCGCAGCAGCACCTGCTGGGGTGTGGACCCCGGCACCAAATAGGTCTGTCAATTTTGAACATTTAACTTCCATCGCCAGAGGCTTAAGTCGCCGTTTTTCAGCACCACCCGGGCGTTTTCAGCTCCGTACCGGCTCCCGCGACTCCGGCCCATGCCATGAGGTCCCGCCCACCCTGGTTTGTGTTGTGATTGACAGCACTGTCAGGGCTCTCTGAGCCAGTCAGCCCATGATTGATTGACAATGACAAACATAGACCAATAATATGCGTTGATGCTGGCAACACACTGCTAGCTCTCTGTAGCCCATTGGCCGGCCCAATTGGAGGGAATTTAGAGAGAGGAAAAAAGAAAACATAGCGGGCCGGACCGGCCCACATTGGGTCAACGGCCCACCGGGACGATGCCCGGTATGCCAGATGGCCAGTCCACCCCTGGCGGAGGGAGCGGGAGGGAGTGTATTCTTGGAGGAGGTCGCAGAGATAACTGGGGGCTAGGTTGTGGAGAGCTTTGTAGGTGAGGAGTAGGGTTTTGTATTGGATACGGTAGTGTACTGGGAGCCAGTGAAGTTGAATGAGGACAGGGGGGATGTGGTCAGATGATTTGGTGCGATCCTGCAAATCCTGATGATTTGCAGGATCACATTCCCTCATTTTTGAAGGAGGTTTTTTGTGATCATATACATCTCTGCAATCTTAACACCAACCTGAATGAACAAAATTTTGCTTTAAGTGCTTTACATTTACAGATAATTTAACAGTTTTTATTTACCAGTCTCCCCAAGAGCAACTTAAGGTTAAGTGCCTTGCTCAAGGGCACAATGGTGGGAGCTTCGAAACCACAAATTCCAGGCTACTAGCATGTTAGCCAGGTTCCTTAACGACTATGCTACTCTGTCCAATCAATAGCTGCCATCTCAGGGCCCACAGAGGGTTTTCGTCGAGCTTCAATTCAGGTTCTGTGATATTATTTTGAAGTTTATTTCTATTTTGAAGTTATGCTATTGAATGTTGGGGAAAATGTCATGTCTCAAATAGTTTGGACCTTAACCATGCTGTAGTTCTTCATACAGTGACCCTTTTATTGTGTTCTGTGTTCGCCTTCCAGGTGAGAGAACTACTGCCGACTGCTCCTGCCCACGTATCACCTGATTCCGTCCAGGCATCAACTGCCAGCTATGGGGCCACAGAGGGCTTTCGTCGAGCTTCAATTCGCAGAATTAATGTGGTCGAAGATGTTCTGTCTGTGTTTATGGACAGTAGTATCATTTCTTTGTTTTTGAAGATGGATTTTGTTAATGAAAATGCTGTTGATGATTCAGGGGTTTCGCGGGAGGTGTACACTGCATTTTGGGAGATGTTTCTTCAGCAGTGTGATGGGGAAACTGAGAGGGTCCCAAGGCTGAGGCCTGATTTCTGTCATGGTGAATGGCAAGCGGTTGGACGTGTGTGGGTGAAGGGGTTAGTAGATCTTGGTGTACTTCCAGTGATACTTTCAAAGGCCTTCATGGTAGCGTGCATCCATGGTATGGATTCGGTAGATGTAGACCTGCTCATTATGTCCTTTCTCAACTACTTGCCTCCAGTCGAGAGGGCAGCTGTGGAAAGGGCTCTTGAGGGGAGGATGGAGGAAGACGATGAAGATGATTTGCTTGAGCTTTTTTCACGAATGGGCTCACATTCTCTTCCACCAAAAGATAATATGAGAACAGCCATTGAATCCATGGCTCACAAAGCCATTCTGCAGGAGCCTAAATTGGTCAGAGATAGCTTCAGTACAGTTATCTTGGTTGTACAGCAAAACCTTCCTGACAAAGAAAGTGTGTTGCTCTTTACGAGTCCAAAAAGGCCACAGGCAAACGAGTAGTGCAGTTGTTGGACACAACAAATGTTGTCCTTAGTCGGAGAGAACAGAATGTGTTCAGTTATCTCCAACGTTACATTAAACATGCCGACCAAACAAAGGCGGAGAAATTCCTACGCTTCTGCACAGGGTCCAGTGTCATATGTGTAGATAAAGTGATGGTATCCTTTAATGCTGAAACTGGACTTGGGAGAAGGCCAATTGGGCACACGTGTGGTGCTACTCTTGAGGTTCCTTGCACATATAGCTCTTTCCCTGAATTCAGGACAGAGCTTGATAACGTCCTCTCAAGCAATTACTTCGAGATGGATATAATCTAAAAGTCTTATCTAAATTTTAATTTTGTCATTTGTGAGTTATTTTCTGTTCTCTAAAATACCTGTTCTTGCTGGTAAAATGCTTACATAATGACATTCTTTCTGTTGAAATGTTAGTTTGTATGTCCATAGTCCATATCTATTTTTGTACTACCAGCATGACTATACGGCAGCCAAATTTGTATTTCTTCACCTTTAATTGGAAATCATAGTAATGATTGATTTAATAAGAAAAAGTGCAGTAGTTTAAGGCCTACACAACCTCCAAGGCTGAGATTAGATGAAATTGATTGGCTATGTGGGACATATCACTGAGATTTCAACAGAAACCATGGCAAATTATGTGTGGGTGTGTGATGTGGTTACCATACCAAACTTTGGGTGATGCATGTGTTCCATTTACTCAAAATACAAAAATGTGCATTTTTTTTTGTGCATATTTGCATAGACCTTTTTGAGCAACTCGGTCAAATTAGTTCAAAAATGTAAAACCTTTTTTAAGTTGCTGTTTTCAAAAGGGGCTTGTTTGATGCAAGGACTGCACTTTCACAAGGTGATGTGAACAAATGTGATCAAGCACTTTTTGTAACTTTAATTATGCTTGACAATCTTTTGTGTCTAGCCCATTATATACATTTATTCAGAGGTACTCGTTTCCTTAGAAGTTGAGATCACCCCACACTATTGTTTTCTTTTTCATTTTTGGAAGAACTGTACATTAAAGTGAGCAAGCATTTTTCAGATCCTGCTTTGTGTATAAAGGGGTCGGCTGAATTTCTTCCACTCCATGTTCTATTCAATTGTATACCTTCAATTGCTACCGCTAACAAAAACCAAACCAACAAAGCCAAAAAGTAGTTTAACCGGGCTATGTGCTGTGGGACACTAAATTTCAACACCTGTCTGTAAGCTGCACTGTGTCCATTACAGTAGGAGGGTTTGTTTGCTGCAGGTGAGTGTCCACTGTTAGTGGAGCGGGAGAAATCCAGACTTAAAACTCCAGGTGCAACTATTCAACCAGAAAATGAGTCCAGTAACGGTAAAAGTTGTCCATGAACATATCAGTTTTATTCAGGTATCTATAGGTGAGTCCAATGGTAGGGCAGTGGGTGTGTGAATACTGTAGGTAACATTTGCAGAGCAGTAGTAATGACACCTCTCAAGTGCATGTACAAGTTAACAGCCTGATAAGGATCCTCAGGTAGATGCAGATGTGATTCGACCATGATATCATTGCAGAGTGAATAAACATCTCGATCACAGGGAATGGGCTCTCGAAAGATGCACTCAGTCTTGCATACACCCAGATGTTCACTCTGAACAGGACAAAGGTAGTCTCTATTATACAGTTGTGGAATGGCATACATGATATTAGGCCGGCCGCTAGGGACATTAGTATTTCTTGATGGCCTGATGGTATGGGCGTTCCAGGTCTGTGCTGTGTCATCTAATTCATCCTGGTGAGACAAATTGTGACAATTAGGAAAGATTGCAGCATAGTTAACCCGTCAGCCCATAGCACCCCTAAAGCCCCCAAATCCATACCACAAGCAACAGACGTCATTTCACTATTTAGACACAGGTAAATAGCATTTGTAGTAAAATTCATGAAATGAGAACAACTAAATGCTCAGATTTAACAATGTAGGGCCAGTTTGTAAGACATCAACGGTCTAAAAAATAATACAAATTTAGGCTTAGTCGATAGTAATAAACATGTGTGTTCTCTCTGGCAAGTAGGCCAGGCCTAGTGGCAGTGTTGGGTGAAACTCATTACAAATGAAAGCTATTGCAGATTAGATGTTGATGTCATGCAGTAATGTACGGTGGCGCTGAGCATTCACCAACTAAAAATAAGTTTCACAGCTAATGTAGCCGTTAGCACACTCAGGATCTCGTAATTACGAGATACGGATCTCGTAATTATGAGATAAGGATCTCGTAATTACGAGATAAGATATCATATTTACGACATAAGGAACTCGTTTACGAGAAAAGGATCACGCCTCTCATTCATAAATAACGTTGCTGGCTTGCTGCAGGCCGGCAAAGATGACGCTATCCGACGCTATTGTATTTAATCTCCTGCTCGGGTTGAGGCAATGGGAAATATTGATGTTCCTTAAAAGTGAGGAGGGCATTAATATAAGTGTCAACATTGCGCAGACATCTGAAGTCATTGGGACTGTTCAGGAGAAAAGCCCAGTCGGACCTGATAAATTGACGGTGAACCGCTCTAGCCGAGCCTTCTCTCGGAGGGACGCTAAAGTGTGTTGCATAGCGACCGTCGTGCATTTTGAAGGCAGCCAGGAGGGATTACTTTTTTGTATTCTTTAATAAAACAGCTACTTTGACTTTCTTGTTGTTTTTTAATGTAGTGTGTCTATGACTTTCGTTTTGCCATAATAGTAACCGTTGTATAAAAGCAATAGATCACTTCAGTCAGTGGTATGTGCTCATTGAAGGTTTTTTAAAAAAAAAATAACAACTGACAGGGTTTGCCTTAACTATGTATTTCACATAGTATTTTAAATTTGAATACATTAATTACGTGACATACTGTCACAGCCAATATTAAAACAAAACCTAATGTGGGCAGTGGGACAAAAATTCTATTTCCCCACAAAAACAATATTTTATTGATTTGTATAAAACCAATTTAGCTCATTAATTTGAAAAGAGCTTGAGGTAAGACGTTTTCTGAACAATAATTCATAGTATAAAGTTAAACACATAATGCACTGCTGTATTCAACTTTTAAGAGCCGCAATGTGAGGGGCCAGCCACATGCCCTTTAAACCACCATGACAACAACATTTCCACTTCTGGGTTCCACTGAACAATTAACGCGTCAATATTCGAGGGGCTTTGGCACATCAAATGATGGAACAAGCATCCCGTACTGGTTCAACTGCTCCTGCAGGAAGAGAGCCACTTGTAGCAGGTCCGACTGGGCTTTTCTCCTGAACAGTCCCAATGACTTCACAATGTTGAAGTCTGCGCAATGTTGACATACTTATATTAATGCCCTCCTCACTTTTAAGGAACATCCATATTTCCCAATGCCTCAACCCGAGCAGGAAATAAAGTACGATAGCGTCGGATAGCGTCATCTTTGCCGGCCAATGACTTCAGATGTCTGCGCAATGTTGACATACTTATATTAATGCCCTCCTCACTTTTAAGGAACATCAATATTTCCCATGCCTCAACCCGAGCAGGAGATTAAATACGATAGCGTCGGATAGCGTCATCTTTGCCGGCCTGCAGCTAGCCAGCAACGTTATTTATGAATGAGAGGCGGGTCACTTTCACTCTTACTCTTCTATTCAGGCTACATTTATGAAACTAAACAATTCTGGGAAGAGGTGCTCAGTCAAGTGGCCATTTGGGCCTTGTCTGCGAACCTTTGGGACAATGTGTAAATCTTTAGAATACTAGGCATAGAGTACTTATATTGACGAGAGTAAGTCAAACGTAGCCAATGCTAGGTTGTGTAACGCGTTACAATTCAGAGAATGTAAACTAAGACAGACATAATTACTTAGGCTACTTCCACAGTTCTCAGCCAACTCTTCCACTAGCTAAAGCACTTTAACATACGGCATGCGGCATTAAGGCACTTCTGTCGTGTACAATCACAACTATGACATGATGGTTTAAGGAAAATAATGTTTTTTTTCAAACAATGACAATTCAGATACATGCCCCAAAGGTAAATGTCAAAGGGACGATGGACCACACGATGATCTCTCAAGGCATGCACACCACACCACACACAGGGCTACATGCACACATCTCACCTCAGACTGACTCACCTGAATAAGTCCCATGCAGCAGAACTGGATGAGACTTTTGTCCAAGAATCCCCCACCGTAATGCCCGTTGTCCTTGAGCTCTCCGAATAATGCGATCCAGAACTCCGCGCACTGCCGCCGAAGAAACCCCCACCAGGATTCAATCACGGCCGTTTTCAGTTCCCAGGTCACCTCGGACAACCCTGGGACAGCCCTGTAGACGATCTACTGCCTCATGGTAGTATCCCCCAATCAATCTAGGATCGCTGCTGGTGGTGCAAGCGTTTAGCCAGATTAACTTTCTGGGGAAGCCATCGATGCATCCATTGATACATATACCGTATGGTTTCAGTTTATCGCAGCTGTCCAAATGCCAAATGAAATTTGGGCCTCTGGCAAAGTACTGGCGACGCCGGAGACGTCCCGTCTGCCTTTGCCTGACACCTCTCGGGTCCAGTTCCTTCAGGATCAACCGCACGTCCTCTTTCCTCACCCGTAGTCCGTGTTGGTGACACTTCTCATGCATCCAGCGGTAGCCATGAAGCTGGCCCGAATGTTGTAGCTGGCCCTGGATGAAGTCCACCGAGACACCCAAATTCGTGTAGCCTGTCCTGCGGTTGAGCCCCAGTCCGGCGATCCACCTCTTAAGGTGTCTGAGGCTTATGCGGTAACCATGCCTCATGTCTAAGGCCGACTGAATGTCATTGTATTTGAGCCCCATCCCAAAATAAAGTGCTATGTGTCTATCCATCACTTTTACCAAACAAACGTAAACGACATTGTTGCTTATTGTTTCACCAACACAAAAACCTAGCCTGCATTTCGCGCGCAACTTAATAAACTTGTTTTTTTTTTGTGGTCGTTCGCCACCTGCTGGTAATATATGAAACTGTTTTGCGAGATAGAGATCTCGCAAAACAAACTCGAGATCTCGCAAAACAAACTCAATATCTCGTAAATCAGTGTTAATTTCGTTAACGAAAAATATGACGAAAAATGTTCGTCAACGACCTTTTTTCCGTGACTAAGACGAGACGTTGACGAGCTAAAAATAGATCTGTGATAATAAAAACGATGACGAAATGTCATTTTGTTTTCGTTGACGAGACGAGACAGGACGAAAATGTTATTGGTGTGCTATTTGGACATTCAAAATGCACGATATTTTCCAAACAGTACACTCCCGTAAGGTTCTTATGCAACTGTTCACTCCTCCAGTAAATAGGACGGACCTTAGCTACCACTTGGCAACGGGAGGTATATGGTCCACTCAGCTATGAGCTAACGTTATGCATTGTACATGATTCGAAATTCTTCCCAGCTTTTATTCCACAGATACTAGGGTCTATAGCATATAACCGCGTTGTCTGATTACAGTTTAATTCATTTTTCACAATTTACCGGCTCTCGTTTTGAAGAAAATCACCGCGCCATTCGTTTCAATGGGAATTGCCAAGGTCTATACTTCAACATAAGGTGGACTTTGAAATTCGTCCCAGCCTTTATACCCAAGATACTATAGGGTTTATAGTAGAGCTGTCAAGCGATTAAAATATTTAATCGTGATTAATCGCATTAATGTCATAGTTAACTCTAATTAATCGCGATTAATCGCACATTATTTTTATATGCTAAATATCCCTTGATTTTTTTGTCCCATAATTCTTCTCATTTTAATTCTCATATCAACATGGTGAAGTGCATCGGCTTGCCTTGTGCAAATGATTTTTTATTGATAACAACATTGGCATATACACTGATCAAAACAGGACGATACAAAAAAAGAGCCTATAGTGCAATTAAACGACTGCTTTGAACAAATGTCATTTGAACATAACAGTCAGGCTACTGCTTCTTTGTTTTGAGCCAAAGAAAAAAAATAATAATAATTTCATCAAATTAATTAATTAATCAGTTAATCAATTAATCATTAATTAGTTAATCGCGCGATAAAATTTGTAACGCCGTTAAATTTTGTTTGCGTTAACGCCGTTAATAACGCGTTTAACTGACAGCTCTAGTTTATAGCATACAACCGCGTTTTCTGATTACAGTTTAATGCATTTTTCACAATTTACCAGCTATCGTTTTGAAGGCTGAACAGACAAGAGTACTAAAGTGTGACGTCACGTTTCGAGAGCAACAGATTTTCGGTTCTACACAAACCAAATTAACAAGGGGAAATCCTATGCCACACGAACCTTTTATAAAGGAACAATCTTTTTGCGAATTGATTTGTGAGTTTGCTTTACCAATGATGTAAGTAATATTAAGAATAGATTGTCTTCATATTAAAAAAAAAACGAAACTAAACTAACGTTTACAAACTTTTCCTTTTAATACCCCAGGGGAATACATGAACGCCTCGACATTTTTCGATTGGTAGTGATTTTCACCTCTTGAAATTGATTTATTTTAATTTTGAAAGAAACAACACATGGAAGCAATGGAGAAGGCCATCTCTCGTTCGGTTGTTTAGAACTGAAAATCCGGTTGCCAGGACAACGTAACGTTTTCACTTTAGTACTCTATTTGAGTGGAACAACTTAGCAGGTGTCCATATAGCCTATATAGGGTTAGCCTAATTGAACTAGTTTAAAAAGAGAAAACATTTTGACTAAAAGTAATGACTAAAAGTTGACTAAAATGTAAGGACTTTTCGTAGACTAAAACTAGACTAAAACTACAAAGGAAAACAATGACTAAAATGTGACTAAATATACTAAGCATTTTCATCAAAAGACTAAGACTAAGACTAAATCTAAAATAGCTGACAAAATTAACACTGTCGTAAATCAAAGTCAAGATCTCGCAAAACAAACTCAAGATCTTGCAAAACAAACTCGAGATCCTGCAAAATAAACTCGAGATCTCGCAAATCACAGTCAAGATCTCACAAAAATAAACTCGATCTCGCAAATCAAAGTCAAGATCTCGCAAAATAAACTCGAGATCTCGCAAAACAAACTCAAGATCTCGCAAAACTGTAGTTAGTGTTTGTCCCCAGAACACGTTTTTTTTTTTCCCATTCATTTTTTTTTCTCCTCCATGTCACCTAAGGGGCTCCGTATTATTGAAGAACCGGCTGTAGAACACAGTTAAAACAGGAGATGCAAAAGCTTTGACTTTTGCCCAAAAGACCCTGGTATAAAATGACTCCATATAACAATACTTAACAGCATCATCACGTCGATTACCTTAAAAAATAAAGATAATGTTTATCATTATTTATTTATGATTATTCAATTTACATACACATTTAGGGCATTTAGCAGACGCTTTTATCCAAATCGACTTACAAAAAGAGCATTTGTCATAAGACAGTGAAAAAATATATAGCTATCTGTGCAGTAAGGATGTTCATAGAATCAAGTCCAAAGCACTAACAATCTCTAGGTTAAAGGGAAACTTCACCCATTTCCATTAAGCTTTGTATCGTTAGAAACCCACTCATATTTTTGAATGGTCGTGCATCATTCCCTTATTTTCCGGAGATACTGGAGAGATCCGTATCGATCTCCAACACTTCCTGTTTAAGATGACGCAATATGACGATTTTTGCGTAGAAGTAAATAGGAAGTGGAGGGGAGGATTCTCGTAAGACTACAAGCACTAGTCTGTAGCGTCAGTGGGTCCCACCCCCTAGGGTGGACCCACCCTAGGGGGTGGGTAGTGCCAGTGGGTGGGACTACACCAGCAGAAACCAACATCCACAGTGTCTGAAGCTAAGCTAACAGAGGCTGTTGATAAAACTGAAGTACAATTCACTGAGTTCACCAACTAATACTCTTCACTAGAAATGTTGTGTGAAATGATTTTCAAGCAGTCTTGCGGTATCAGCTTGGTAGATGGAACAGCGAGGTGTCCGATAGGCGGAGATCTAGATCAGCGGGAGTGGCCAGCGAAGCTATGCATCGTGGTGCATGGTGGGAGTTGTTGTCTTCAATCCACAAGCGCCAAAAAGTCACTTTCTGCCTTTTCTCGGTCAAGACGGCACCAAATTAGAATTTTATTTTATTATTCAACTACATATAGGACCCAATTTCAATGCATATTCATGACTCCACCGGTGAAATGCTCCTTTAACCTATTCCCCGTATAAAACAAAGACAGCTAGGATAAGATGCTACATAAAGTACTATAACTTAATACGACAATTTGTGTTTTGATTTCTTCCTTTTCTGATATAATCAACTTCGACATCGACATCCAGGTGTAGTATAGCTCTCGTGTGAATATAGAAAGTGAATCCACTCTTGTCTGTAAGCAAACATGAGCAAATCCTGCATATATAACACACTTCTCCCACCAGCCCCCACCCAGCCCGGGGCCCCACACAGCGCTGATAGGGCTTGTATTTCATAGTCCTGTCTATTCCCTTATCCACATCAGGCTGCGTGGCAGGCTTATGTTCTCCACATATCCTTAAGCAATGTAATGCTACGTCCTCCATCATCAGTGACTCCCTAATGAACTAGCCCAGCATCAGCAGCATGTTGAAGTGGGTCGGAGACGCAGTGTGGGGGGAGAGCTACGACGGTGGCGGTGGAGGTGCATAAGCGTTGAGGTGAGCAGTACATCACTATGGACAGCTGAAATAGGATGACACCTACGATTAATTGACCTGAAAGTCTGTCATATCACATCAATATTTCTCAAGTGTTTTTACTGAATTATTAATCCAAAATATAAATACAACAATGTGATGTAGCGTTGTTATAAACAAATTATGTATATGAAGGTGTTTATGCCATGTTTCCCCAAAGGGTTGCAACATTTTATACGCTTAACTTATTCCATCATTGCAATAGTAAGTGCTGCAGCGCTCAGTGGAGCTGCAGAACACTGTTGATTGGAGTGGCACCTGACACTACTTGGTGAGGATTATTCTGAGACAAAAGTACCAAAGAGTTCCTTTGACTGAGCAAAATATCAGCAGAACGGGCTTTAGAGAGGGGCAAAAAACAAATATATGAATCCGCCTGTTCAGGGGGAACCATCTGGCTCGGTTATTTTCTAACATCAGAGAGTACCGCTTCCTACAGGTGTCGTCAAATAGTTCCCAGCCTGCGACATCAACGTTGTTTCCACTGAAACACTGTGGAGAAGCAAGAGACATCCTGGACCAGCGTCATTTGGTCATTGGTCCAGGATCTCCGTCATCCATTGGTCTAAAAACAGAACAATGACGTTGATGGTCCATCTTTGACGGAGATGATGAAGCCTCTTTCAGAAACAATATGAGGTGCTCATTGCAGTAGTGTAGAAAATAGCACCACGGTTTACATCTGTGGGATGTTTCCCGGGTCCTTCGGACTATAAAGCCAGTCTCTAAAGAGCTGCAGGGGAACAGTAATCAATGGTACCTGCCTGCTCTCATCATCTCCTCTGGAAGAACCATGATCTCAGCATCAAGAGGCCTCTGAGCCACTCCTGGGGACACATTGTTTAAAAGTTGCTTCCGTTGTGCAACTCAAAGAACCCCCCCAGTAGCTCCAGGCCATGCAGCTCATGAGAACACATTTTCATTTGGGAGAAAATGGGATCGCTTTTCTGAAAACATATCAGGGATCTTTCTTTTGCCTGGAGTGTTGATGCCATCAGACTCAAGAGGGTTATTGTCAGTTAAATCAATACAACTTTTAAAAGAGGGGAGCATAACTCAGTGTTTAGGGTGGCCCACTCCCAGCAGAATGAAACAGGGTTAGATTCCACCGCCTACCTGAAGGCACCCTTGAGCAAGATTACCTTACCTGCTCCTAAGTAGCAATCTCAAAGATCTACAAAGATTTTAGTTAAAACAAATCTCAGTTATGGCACGATCTGTAGCCCGAATGAGAAAACACAATGGTGACTATGGCCCAATGAGGTAATCCATTGCATTTCCAGTGTTATGACTGTAAGGTACCTGGTGTGGGGTGTCATTCCTTTCCCCTTATTCAAACCACAAGTGGCGGGCAACCGACTGGCTCTTCAATTCACTGTGTGTGTGGCGGCTTTCAGGTCTTTTTCACCATAGGTTCCGCCAAAGAGAACAAAATGGAGAAGAACGGTATGTATCAGAATTGACTAACACTAACAGGTATAGTCTGTTTGTCAGATTGTGTTCTTTTTTAAAGCTGAGTCAGCATTTCAATACTTTTTTCAAGACACAATTGCCACAGTAAGACTGCCCAGTGCTCTTTGAAAATACAATGACACACAGTGATGTAATGGACAGCGTGGTGTAATGAATTTAGCAAATGGCGCATTAACCTTTCCCAAATGAAAAGGAAATCTGTTGCTTTGTGTGAAATCTACTAAATATTAGAGAACAGGCAAACATCTAAATGTCTCAATATTTTAATCATATAAGTTTAATCGTATTAATTTGAGAAAGGTTTTTTATGAAAAAATATTGTGAAAAATATAACACCTACAGAGCCATACAGTACACAGTACAATACAGCATCTGACAGTTAAAATAGTATAGAATACAACAGTTAGTTGAGGGGAAAAGCAAAAGGTTCAGAAATAATTCAAATAATTAATAAATCAAAGTAAATAAATAAGAAAATAAATAAATTATGACAAATGTGGTGAAAGATTAATACAGATCCATTTCTATCTAGGAGTTTGGTGACATATATTGCAATATTGTGCTATCTCTAGAGTATCACCTACAATGAGTCAACAATGTAGATTCAGATTCACGTACAGATTCTCCTCTCCCAAGCCTTGCTTATTCAATATTCTCACTCCTTCCCGGTTCAAAGTTCACACAGTGATCCAAGTCATCCTCGGATCCATCTTTATGAAAACGATATGTGTGTATCTGAGCAGACCGCTCATAAATAAGCCTGCACATGAATATTAACAGGTTGTATGCCATCTATCTATCCTGTGGATTACCATGGTAACGGAGAAGGCAGAGAAGAAATAAATGAAAAAAAACAGTTGTCTGGGAAAGGGAAAGGGAAAGGGTTGAGGTGTACGTCAGTTTCAGAGTAAATGCCAGACCTGCTGTTTAGCTTTACAGTAATTTAGTTACCACCGATTCAGAGGCTATTTTAAATGGAATATGACATTTGCATGCGAAGGCTATTCAAAGAAGGCTGTTTTGAATGCCAGAGGCAGGCCCTCAACATGCATCAGTAGGCATGCATTAACCATTGTAGTGTCACCACAGTTAAGGGCCCCTGTATTGTCCTTTTCCCTAATTGTTATATTAGGAACAAAATTACAATAAATTTAGATGAGTAAAAAATGTGTTCAGTTTTGTCCTGTAGATGTCCTTCTTTCTCCTTTTAGTCCTGATCGAGTGAGTAGTTCCCGGTGTTCACTGGTGTATTGTCTCTTTAAGAGGGCTATCCGTGGTTTCAGATGGTCTGTCATCATAGCCAGAAGCCCTTGGGCGCCCCTCGTCTTGTGGTCTTGACAGTGACCTCTTGTTTTCAAGTCTTTTTCATTTTCAGCCCTTTCTTTGTTTGCCTTACCTTTTTTAAGTATGTTTTCACTAGCCTCTTGAGTTTGTTATAGCATTTGGGTACCGTTCCAGAAATCATTACAGTGGAGACGCCAAAATAAAACCCGTTATCAAATAGATCTAATTAAAGGGAAAAAATAAACATGCATAAACACAATTGTTGCGCTCTCTTTATGTTGCATACCTGAGAATAACTTAATTAGGGTTTTTCTTGTGGTCAATGCTATCAATTAATTAAAACATTTGTAGCTTATGTTTGCATCTATCTGACTCTGATTTGAATGATTTGAAAACCTTACAATAAATACTTTCAATCAAAATCGTGGAATTGGTACTTCTTGAACAACTAGAATTTGCAAAGATTAGTTTGCTGTTAAACTGAGGGCCTATATTGTATCAAAACATTATTTATGATGAATCTTGAAACAGAAGTTGAAAGGCGCTATACATTCTTTAATGATTCTGCGGCAGACGATTCCATATAATAGGATTTCGATATTTGCAAGCGGTGGAACAGCAGAGTTGAACATCAAGCTGTCATTCTGAAACATAAAAAACAATATATCAACTCTGTCGGCAGCGCATCTCTACAATAAGCCTGGCTCTGCTGAGTAAATTCAGAAATGGTGATGATTGCAACAATTCAGCAGACGATCCAAGCTTATCGCTGCCCTATTTTACTATTATTACTGCCATTTAGTAACTTTCTATTTTGGAGATATGTCAATAATGAGCAAGTAAGTGTTAGGCTTCTTGCTCAAGGATGCCCACAGGTTGAACCCAGAACCTTTTGGCTAGGAGTCAAACAAACTAGGAAGTAGAATATCCTGCCCCATTAATTCTGCTCTCACCTTCACAATGGGTTTCAGAAACCTAATTAGCTCACATCATTTAGTAAAAGCGTGAGTTTGTCGAAAGAGTATGGTGTCAAAATACAGGCGGTAGCAGCACAACCCAAATGATAAGATTGATAGAAAACGTTTTTAATCCCCCGTAGGAGTAATTTGTTTAAATGTTAGGTTTCTCTTTCCGAGTTCTTGAGCACTAAGCAATCTCTCAGGGAGTTACTACTCCTGTGCAAATGAGTGGTGGATGCGTTCCCAACCGCCAACATATATTAGCAGTACATCTATCAAGTGGTGGCTGGGCCCAAGAGATGTACTTTGAGGGTAAGATGTATGAAGATAAGCTGCCTTGCCTCTTACATTTATAGAGCCATAGAGTGGAGAGAGCCAGCAGCATCATTCTTATGAGACTGATGGGGGGCAGGGGGCTCCGACACACAATAAACCAGCTTAGTTCAATAAGCTTCACAGTGTTTCTGACAACAGTGGGGGTTGAGTTACGGTGATGAGGAGCCAGAACTCTGCAACACCTTCCTCCTCCTTTGGCTGAAACGCCACAGCCAAACCGCGCATCTCAAGCAACATCATAAATACTATTATTACAGTTATATTGTACAATTTTAATGAAGTAAATCATTATATGAGCTGTAAGACAAAGTGCCAAGAACATGCTAATAGTTACTTCGAGTCTTAATCAGAGTGATACAATATGGCGACACATTAGTGCCATAATTCACTAATGTGATAAAAGATGCATTCGGGCGTATTATATTATTCCACACGCGTAGATATTAACTGCGAGCGCGCAAATGATCTCTGCGTGCGCGCAAATTACCTCTGCGCGCGCAAAACAGCCTCTCGCGCGTAACAGCCTCTCGCGAAAGATGTTTTTACGCTCGCTCGAATTTAATTTTGGCACTATGGGGGAGGGAATCAAGGCAGGGCGGGCTTTCCTATGATTGGCCGTTTCTGAAGCGCGATATTTGATTGACAGCCCTCCTCAGCCCTCCTCTCATTCAATTCTGAATTGTTCAGTAAATGGCTGAAACGATAGTTACGTATTGTAACTCCAGATTCTATGAGTATAGGCGCAGCCTTTTAAGTGTCGGCCTCATTGTCCTTTAAATAGCTGAAGAAAAGCTGTTTATTGGGAGCAGAACGTCCGCCGGCGCTCGACTATATCTGCGAAATGCGGACGTCGTTGAGGCACGCCGCACGCGGACGTAATTGAGGCCCACGCTGTTGGTGGTCGGGGATTACACATTTTTCAGTGCTACGGCTCACGCCTAGGGATAACCCAATAGCAATAGCCTTAAAAGGCTGTGCCTATATACTCATAGAATCTAGAGTTACAATACGTAACTATCGTTTCAGCCATTTACTGTACAATTCAGAATTGAATGAGAGGAAGGCTGAGGAGGGCTGTCAATCAAATATCGCGCTTCAGAAACGGCCAATCATAGGAAAGCCCGCCCTGCCTTGGTTCCCTCCCCCATAGTGCCAAAATTAAATTCGAGCGAGCGTAAAAACATCTTTCGCGAGAGGCTGTTATGCGCGAGAGGCTGTTTTGCGCGCACAGAGGTCATTTGCGCGCGCGCAGAGATCAGTTGCTCGCTCGCAGTTAATATCTACGCGTGTGGAATAATATAATACGCCCGAATGCATCTTTTATCACATTAGTGAATTATGGCACTATTGTGTCGCCATAATACAAGACTTATACAAAGAGTATTTAACCTGTATAACTTAACTTTTCCGTCTTTGATGCGCCTTTATTTAAGGGTGAGATAAGCATCCAAACTAGCATGGCATTGGAGGAAGGAGAAAACCAGTATTAACTGATAGAGCAGAACATGCAATGCCTAAACAGACATATTCCAGAGGGGTTTGAACCCACAGCCTTCCGGCTAACCAATGAGCCACCACAAGCACACACATTTGGATATGAGAGATTGATAGAGTGAGGGAGCGAGAGAGCGTTAGAGCGAGAGAGCGAGGGAGTTAGAGAGCGAGAGAGAGA
Organism: Gadus morhua; assembly: GCF_902167405.1. NCBI lineage: Eukaryota > Metazoa > Chordata > Actinopteri > Gadiformes > Gadidae > Gadus > Gadus morhua. The sequence goes on along the minus strand of NC_044064.1, from coordinate 18,087,301 downwards.
AGGCAACTGTGATAAGTATGCAAGAAGGTTGATGATTGGACACTTGTAAATATAACTGAAATGAATAACTACAAAAGAGCTCTTCTCTGGTATCTTATCTATATTCAAATCTCAAGTGGAAATATTTCATTCAGCCAAAATATCAATCGTCTCTGCAGTGTCCCTATGACTGAGGGGCAGTGATTACATAACATAATCTGCTCGTGACTATGCTTCGGAATCAACCCTTGGATCCAGATTTAAATTCTACCATTTTAAATGGTACATCTCATTTAAATAATTAGAGCCCTGGGCTCTGTTGAATACAATTTCTATGGGATTTATTTACAGTTATATATGATTTACTGGTAGTCACGCAAGATGATTTGAAACATATTGTCATGCTGTAGGCAATTCTGCAGCAGATTCTCCTCTATTCTCCGTATTTGTAGTCGAAATTTACCTCCAAGCCAGACATTTTTAATATCTAATTCAGTGTGCAAGGAAAAATAAGTCAAATTAAATATATAGCTTTATTTACGGAAGTCCCCTGTCAATCAAAATTATAACAATGCATCTATGACATAGGTCTGTGAAAATATGACTTCTCAATGAAAAGTGGTGTCGTGGCTCAACTTGCCCAAGTGTAGGGGTAATACAATTTTTCAATTTGAATGCATTTTCCTTTTCCAAATAGTCTTATATATTTGCTTAAGGTAACTTAAAGAATATGAAACCTGTCAATATTTCAGTATTTGGCCACTTCTCTGATGGATTTTCAGCCTTGACATAAGTGGCTGCTTTCTCCCTCTCATTTCTCTCTCTTTCTTGGCATGAATGCTTTGCAACAATGTTTAAAATATGAAAAACAAAATCAGTTGTTTAATGCTACATTGAAATACTGCTTTATACGAGACTTAACTTTACTTCAGTGCATCACAGTGCATTTACTGGCTCACTTTGCCCCATAGCCACCATTTTGGAAAAGAATGCCTTGTTTAACAATCCAGGCTTATCTTTAGGTAAATTATTCCCAATGGTTTAAACCATTGGGAATCACGAACACGTCACCAACACGAATGACATATTTGTACGTGTGGATACATTTCCTTTGGCATAGCAGTCATTATACTGCTATGATATGTTAAAAACTTACTTTGACAAGCAAAAAAAAGTTCATAGTGAAAAAACATACTTATACTTTACCATGTGATTCTCTCCATCACAGCCAGATATCAATTATGGGTGCTTCCTGAATTGATGGTCAAATCACAACAAATTTGTACTGTTGCCTAAATAGAGGGGGTGAGTCAATTTACCCACTGGGTCATCTTACCCCCCCTACCAAGGTAATGCCTTTTAATACATTTATGTGATAAGGATTCAAATATTGTTGGGGTCAATCATTTCTAATCATTCAATGAGGAAAACTAAGTGTTATGAACTTTCACAAGAGTCGCCACTGGGTCATTCAATCCATCATTGTCAAACAGTAACTGACTGCCACGCAAATATGTGTGAGAACGCTTGCTTTCACAAATTGAGTCGACAGAAGTTAGAGACCTAACCGTGTGTATCCTTCATAAAGAGATCGCATTCTCATGTACGACGAGCTGCACAAGCGCTCGTAGCTTCCCCCGGGACGGAACACGTTCCTAGGCCAGCCTGCTAGCTTAGACGAGGTGTTGATGTTGAGCAGCACATCTCACACGGTCGTTGTTGTTGTTGTGAAAGTGTCTTGATGTTGTCATTTAGCCGTTATAGCTTAACTGCTGTCTCTTAACTTCAAACCGGAATTTTAAAACACTGTTAAGTGTACATTATTGCTGTTGTTTGTGTTTTAAATTATTTAAAAGGATTTATCAAGAAAATAGCACTAATAGGCCTTTTTTACGCCCGGCAGCTTGGCACGCCCGGCAATTTCACTCCCTTCTCTGTGGTAAACCGACGTCACTGAGCAGGCTTTCTTGGTTCACTGGAGAAGCACGGAGAGTAGACCTCTTTAGAACAATTTGCATACAACAAACGATAAAACATGTTTATGATTCAAGAGACTCGCATGCAAGAATGAGTATGCATCTGAGTGTAGGCTAAAAACGTGATTAGCTATTTCCAAGTTCAAAAACGCCAACATATTCTTTCTTTTGCTGACCACTTGCTTTTTATCCACAGGATAAAAAACGTCTTTCTTGTAGATCGCACCATCTTCCCCTTCTTTGTTTAATGTGACTGCATCACCTTCTCTCACATGATCAGCAGCTCATAGATTTCACTGTCTCTCAAGATAGAACTACTCATGTTGATATCGCTGTGTTGTCTCTGTCTAGACAACACAGCAACAACTCTACTCAAGTCCCGTCACTGGAACCAAGGAGCCGTCTAATTGCATTTACATCAGAATGAAACAGCCAATGTGTGTATGGTCCGGGGGGGGAATTTGGGGTGCATAAGCCTGCGATTTATCAGGGGCAGTATAAATGCACGGACCATGCCGGTTAGAGGTGTAAGTTGTAGAACAATACAGTTTAGGTCAGGGGTCACCAACACAGTGCCCCCACACCTTGGCGCCCGCAAGGACCACATGAGGCGCCCGCAGGCCTGTTCTAAAAATAGCACTACTCATTCTTGAACAACTCTTTCCCACCTTCATTGTTGATAATTATTGTGAGAAATCATTAACATTACTTAATTAATTAACATGTCTTCACATAGATGAGTATCATTAATCATTAATAGTAATATATAACTAAAGGAAAACTGTGCAAATTTGTTATTTCAGAAGAGTGTATAGATCTTGGTGACCTTCGTATGACTCAGTACCCATGAAGTAGCTCTCAGGTTCAAAAAGGTTGGTGACCCCTGGTTTAGGTGATCAAACCATTGTTACTGCAACTGGGTTCTGTAAAACATCTATTGTCAATCATTTGTCCAAATCCCTTTGTTGTGTCGTTTCTGCCCAAGAGCACCTTTGCTTTTGTGCGAAGAAATGTTGCAGTTTTTGGATAAATCATAATCTGGGTTTTCTCCAGTAACCACAGTTCCCTGAGCAGGGACTAACAGCTCGGTTAATAAGGGACTTCATTGACAGGTCATGTTATCTGATCAAAGCAGGATAAAAAAGGTTAATGAGGACTCCAATGTAAACAGACGGAAGGCCAGGAAGAGTCCTCACAACGAGGAGGGAAACCACAGGCTGACCGTTTAATACCTCACTCGCACGCCATCCACTATCCATCAAACCAATTTACTCCACCCATCCATTACTCTGCGCTCCTGATCCATTCCCACGTGAACACCTCAGTCCCGCTGACAGCAGACTTCCAATCAGGTGACCGCGGTATGTGGTTCCCGTTGAACCAGGTGACCGCGGTGTGTGGTTTCCGTTGAACCAGGTGACCGCGGTGTGTGGTTCCCGTCAGTAAACCAGGTGAGCGCAGTGTGTGGTTCCCGTTGGTAAACCAGGTGACCGCGGTGTGTGGTTCCCGTTGAACCAGGTGACCGCGGTGTGTGGTTCCAGTTGAACCAGGTGACCGCGTGTGTGGTTCCAGTTGAACCAGGTGACCGCGGTGTGTGGTTCCAGTTGAACCAGGTGACCGCGTGTGTGGTTCAAGTTGAACCAGGTGACCGCGTGTGTGGTTCCAGTTGAACCAGGTGACCGCGTGTGCGGTTCCAGTTTAACCAGGTGACCGCGTGTGTGGTTCCAGTTGAACCAGGTGACCGCGGTGTGTGGTTCCCGTTGAACCAGGTGACCGCGGTGTTTGGTTCCTGTTGAACCAGGTGACCGCGGTGTGTGGTTCCAGTTGAACCAGGTGACCGCGGTGTGTGGTTCCAGTTGAACCAGGTGACCGCGTGTGTGGTTCAAGTTGAACCAGGTGACCGCGTGTGTGGTTCCAGTTGAACCAGGTGACCGCGTGTGCGGTTCCAGTTTAACCAGGTGACCGCGTGTGTGGTTCCAGTTGAACCAGGTGACCGCGGTGTGTGGTTCCCGTTGAACCAGGTGACCGCGGTGTGTGGTTCCCATTGAACCAGGTGACCGCGGTGTTTGGTTCCAGTTGAACCAGGTGACCGCGTGTGTGGTTCCAGTTGAACCAGGTGACCGCGTGTGTGGTTCCAGTTGAACCAGGTGACCGCGGTGTGTGGTTCCTGTTGAACCAGGTGACCGCGGTGTGTGGTTCCCGTCGGTAAACCAGGTGAGCGCAGTGTGTGGTTCCCGTCTGTAAACCAGGTGAGCGCAGTGTGTGGTTCCCGTCGGTAAACCAGGTGAGCGCAGTGTGTGGTTCCTGTTGAACCAGGTGACCGCGGTGTGTGGTTCCCGTTGAACCAGGTGAGCGCGGTGTGTGGCTCCCGTTGAACCAGGTTGGTTCCCGGTTAACCAGGTGGCCACAGTGTGTGGTTCCCGTTGAACCAGGTGAGCACAGTGTGTGGTTCCTGTTGAACCAGGTGAGCTGCCTGTCGGCGTTCAGACAGCCCTGACACGTTGCTGGGGAGGGACTCGCTCAGCAGGGTCACACAGGGCCCACCAAGAGGCTGCTGTCTCATCCTAATTGGATTTCACATCCCGGCGCTCGGCATTAGGACACAGCCGGCAGGGATGTGGGTGGGTGTGTGTGTGCTGGAGTTTGTGTGTGTGTCTGTGTCAGTCTTTCTGTCTTAGTGTGGCAAGTGTGTCCATCTGTTGCATAAGTCGTCTGTGTGTGTGTGTGTGTGTATATGTGTGTTCGTTTATCTGTCTCTGTGCATGTGTGTGTGTTTCTGTGAGTTTCTTTGTGTGTGTGTGTGTGTGTGTGTGTGTGTGTGTGTGTGTGTGTGTGTGTGTGTGTGTGTGTGTCTGTGTGTGTGTTTGTGTGTGAATCTGTCTGTGTGCCTGTGTGTGTGTCTGCGTGTTAGTGTGTCAGACAGTGGATAAGGGTGAGTAGGTAAAACACATCTGCTGAACCACTGGTCGGGTTTGAGAAGATTATTGTTATGTCCTGTTTCTGCTTTAAACGGGAAAACACATAATCCTCGCTAGGATCCCTGATTCCCTGTCTTGACATCCCAGGGAGGTTGTGAGATCTTAAGGGCAGAGAGAAGCGTGCAGAGAGACAGAACATGCCGTGTGGGCCCTGGATACACGTTACGCAAGCCACGCACGCTACACAAGGAAAATCACCTTTCCTACCGCCTTACAACAGCACCTCCGGACCACAATTCAACACAACTGTTAAAAAGAAACGTCAGATAAGCCTCTGATCCTGAGATGGCCGCGCTCAAGATGTCGGGCCGATATGCTGCTGGGCGCCCCCACGCCTCCAGGGCTCTGCTGGTTGGGGGAGGCACTAGTTGGCTACAGTGAGATATTATAACACTCCAATAACTAACTAGTAACTAGTAACAGGGACGCTGGCGAGTCTAACGCCGCTCTGTCTGGCTTGTTTTTATTCAGTATTTTTAATATTTTTCACGAATGCATTGAACATTTTGTTGATTTTTTTGTCTATAGTAGTTAAGCTCTAGTCTACTAGTTATATATAGTCACTTTTCCCTATTGTAAGTGCGCCAGTTCTCTTTTTTTACGTGTTTAATGCGTGAAGTCGTACAGTTGCTTGACAGGGGGTGGACGCTGGTGCGTTTTGGCTGCCGCTGCTCACCGGCTGCCGTTTCTCGCTCTGAACATCATTTTGAACATTATTTTTAAGTTCTTTGGTGCTGATTTCCTATTTTAAAAGGCCAGCGACCTACTTTTTCGACCAGCCGTCTTGGACACTTGGACTTCTGCTACAGGATCCATCGCTGTAACCTGGTGGAAGTTAAACCGGGGCAGGCTTCCACCTCTACAGGTACGGTTGCGTTGGCCCTCGCTCTTGCCGGACCACTTCCTTCCTTTCGAGCCAACCCAGCTCCCATCTGGCGGATGTCTTTCATCGCCGCTCAGTTGAGGTCACCATCCAACTCCAACAGCATTTGCTTCTTCACAGCCTCGGCCATGGCTTTTTCCCCAAATGCCTCCTTCCACTGAACTCATCGCCACACTAAAGAATTCTCAACTACTTCTCCGTCCCTGTTTCATTCACCGAGGTTCCCGCCGTAAATGTATGTATAGTTCCACTGCTATAAATACTATTCCATCGCTGTGGTGTGATCGCAATTCACACACCGGCTCCCACACTTCCTCATCGCATCATCACAACAACACACGTCATCAGAATGACTCCATCCTATCCACTCTCACCAACTGTCTCACTGACATCAAAACCTGGATGGACCACAACCTCCTCTAACGCAACGGCAATAAAACTGAAATTATCATCTTCGGCCCAAAAACCATCATCCCCACCTCTAAGAACTTCTCAATTTGCATTGATGGTCACTGTCATTCCATCCCCCCTGGTCAGAAACCTCGGTATCATCATGGACCCCACGCTCTCCTTCAAGTCTGCGAGGGACCGGCGTGGTCGCCCCACGTATCTGGGATACGGCCAACTGGAAATTGCGAGTTTGGGCAAAAATGAGGGCAATGGACTCAGGACTAAGAACAGTGAAGTTTAATTCTCATTAAAACATTCACAAAAAAATTAAAAAAAAGCAAAGGAAATGGCTGCATCAGTCAGCAAACAAAAACTAAGATAACAAAACATAGCATAACCTAACCAAAACATACGTCTCTTGTACTGGCCTCACGTCAAGCCAGCACCACCTTCAGCCTCCAAACTCCAAATGAGGAAGCCCTTAAATAGGGAAATGGCAATTGGACCAATCAAGGCCGTATGGGCCAGACCATTAGTTGGGGGAACATTATTTACCTAAAGCTACCTTACCATACTGCCCCCTACCGGGACGGAAGACTAACTTCACACCAGCCCAATCTAATATATATATATATATATATATACACAGACACGCAATATAATAATAATAATAATAATAATACCAATAATTACTCTAATGCGAGACAGTGAGAAGGGGGAGGATTTCACCTTCTCACAAAGTCACACATAAACAGTGTCAGAAAAACATCCTTCTTCCACTTCTGCAACATTGCACGCCTTCGACACACATCCATGCCTTCATCACTTGCAGACTTGACTATTGCAATAGCATTCTGTATCCCCTCCACTATTCTTCAAAAATTGCAATATGTACAAAACTCTGCTGCCCGACTGCTTACTAACTCCCCCTCCAGAGAATACATTACTCCCATCCTCCGTCAACTTCATTGGCTTTCAATAAAACAATGCATCTATTTTAAGATTCTCCTCACCACCTACAAAGTGCTTAACAACTTTGCACCCTCGTACATAACAGGTCTCCTCCATCGCCACTCCCCCACTTGCCGCCTACGCTCCGCTGATGCCAACCTTCTCACCTCCATCACCAAGACCAAGTATCGCACCCTGGGGGACAGAGCCTTCGCCATCGCCGCCCCTACCCTCTGGAACTCCCTCCGTCTGGCCATCCAAAACTCTGATACACTCTGTTCATTCAAAAGTCAACTTAAAACCTATCTCTTCAGGACCACCTACAACATTTGACAAATCATCCTCCGCCATCTTCCACTATCTCCTGCTCTCTTAATGTGTTGCCTATTGTTGTGGTGTTGTTTATTTGTTCCCTTTTGTTTGAGTGTCTGCACTGTCTGTATGTATTCCTTTCTTATTTGCAAAGCGTCTTTGAGTATTTACAAAAGCGCTATAAAAAACTGATCAATTATTATTATTATTATTATTATTATTATGAATAGAGCCACACTCCTCTCAGACGCCTGTACAGACGTGACGCTGAGAAACAGATATCCTTATGGATGTTTGAAACAAGTCAGTTGCAGAGGAGTATTATGGTCTGTTTGCCGGTGCTCAGGTGGTGTGCAGGACGTGTTCAGGCTTGTGACGTTCATCAGCGAACCAGGATGGGGGTGGGGGTGTAGGATGGTGGGGGTGTTTGGGTCAATAAATCAATGTGTGGGTTTGTAACAATGGATGATGGGCCAGTAAAGTTTTTTCCTGATCAACGCAGGCTATAAAATGTGTTGCAACGGCCAATGGCATTAGGGCAAAGTTGCATAGTTCCATAGCTCTATTGTAAACTGCGGCCACTCGAAGCGCTTCACATTAGTGGCTCATATTCACTCATTCATACACACACTCACACATCGACGGCAGTATCAACCACTCAAGCAAATCAGTTGGGGGCAGGTTGTTCTTGTTCAGGGACACCTCGACACTGGGACTATGAGAAGCCAGGGTTGGACCCAGAACCGAGCCACGGCCACAGTATCATATCACAGGAGAAGAAACAACAGAGGCAGAGGATATGAAAGGAGAAGAGGAGATGAGCTGAACGGATGGGAGAGGAGATTAAAAGAGCAGAGAGGAACAGAGAGGAGCAGATTGGAGCTGAGTGAAGAAGACAGGAGAGGAGAGAATGGGAGGAGGAGGGAGGAGATTAAATAAGAGGAGACACAAGAGCACAGAGGAAAGGAGAGATGTAAGGAGAGGAGCTGACAGGAGCAAGGGCCCCCTGGGCGTAGAAAAAGATCTATCAATTCTTGGCATTTAGCAATAGGCCAACAACAACACATGTGAGAAGATGTGTAGGTAAACTGTAGCCTACATAGTGGTCTCTGTTAATTACGTATCTGTGATTCTGTGCTTAGCGCTGGTTTCTTTGAGTAAGCAAATGCACTGATCTGTAGTTTGAAAGTTGATGTAAAAAGAGTTGATGTAATAACAGCGTAGTATTTCGTATTGCTGAGTTTGACGGATGCACCTGACCCAAAAGTCATCATTGTTGATCATCATTTTTTCCCCGAGACACATTATTGTGTGGGGGTAGGCTGCTTGTAGGTTGAGAAGTTATGCAGAACCCGTGGGAGAATCAAAATCATATCAATGGTGAACCAAACACACAAACTGAATACAGAGACGCAGAACAACACACTTCAGCAAATAAGACCTAATGACAGAATAGATAACCTAATGAGTGTGTTTGCTGCATAGTTGAAATTTAACCAAATGAAACAATAACCTGCAACAAAATGTATCTGGGCCTATTTGTATTTGCACAACACGTTTGACAAATAAATTTGCCTTCTGAATCTAATCGCGAATTGTCATGGATTCCGTAACAACAGGTAGGGAAAGCTGGGTATCTTCCCCACATCATGTGAAGAACACTTATATCCTGGGGACAACTAGGGCACTTCTTCTTCAAAGTGAACAGGCGGTTCGACGGTTGATTTATGTAATGTGTCTTCGGTAGAGGCCCTCATTGTATGAGATGATTCTAATTCCCACGCCCGATCCACTCTCTACGTGCGGGGAATGCAGCCTCCTCTACACTGCACCACAGTGTGGCCGTTTCATCCGACCATCATAAGTGGAACCATTGATCAACACATTAGGATACGATGAAACGTAACATGTGAGCAACAGAATACAGTTTAAGAAGTAACATCGTTCTTTGGCAAGTTTGGGTATGTTGGCGTACCCGGTGGTCCCCATAATAACACATCCCCCTAAACAGATCTAAAGTGTTGCGCTCCAATGCGCATAATGAACGGACCCGAGCGGGGATGCGTGGTGTGAAGCATACACATACACACATACACCTAACGTCAGAGCCTACCTTGATGCTCTTGGTGGACTGGCATTTCACTTGATGCGAGACGGAGGCAGTTTGGTTCATCTCGGGAGCCTGCAGCCCTCCGGGGATGAAAACACCCGGGAAAAGTACAGACACTCACGTCTCCTCAGGAACACTCCGTTTGCCGTGGACGCATGCAGTCCGTGCCACTCGTTGTTTGGGGTACACGGTCGAATGTGAGGGCGATGCACGGTACCGACTGACCTCCTCGACAGTGTACACAGTGTCTACTGAAGATGAGCGTGTGCTACAAGAGGAGATCTGTGGCGGAGCTGCAGAGGGGGTTTCCTCACTGCGCCTCTGATCTCTGATGTAATGCGCGCTGCGTGGAGGAAAACTGTCATTATATGTTCAATGTTGTGATCTATTAATATATTGCATGAATAATGATTTATGTTTAAATAATTGGACCATACACACCGATTATTTGTGTGTGTGTGTGTGTGTGTGTGTGTGTGTGTGTGTGTGTGTGTGTGTGTGTGTGTGTGTGTGTGTGTGTGTGTGTGTGTGTGTGTGTGTATGAGTCAGTCAGTGTGCGCGTCAATTTCAATATTAATTTATTTTAAACAATAATAATAAATAGAAAATGCATTTCCTGCAGAAAATGTTTTGTAGTGCAAAGTGTTGTAGTGCAAAGTGAGGTTGAAAATATTTTTTAATAAAGACAGATTAAGACATCAAGAAACGTTAAATGGCTTAAAACACGGGCTTTGACGGGATTTGAACAAAAATCCAAGAGTCTGAATGGAGTCAACAATGTAAACATGCACACCATTTAAGAAAATGTAAATGGTTGGAAACAAATTAAGTGACAGCTGAATGAAAATTGCAAAGCATTGCTAAAAATGCAGAAATGTAAAATGAATTGAACTGAAGAATCTGAAAAGTAATATGTATTGCCGTACACTGTTGGTGTGTGTGCGTGTGCGCGCGCGCGTGTGTGTGTGTGTGTGTGTGTCCTTGAGAGTATAGCGAGCCGGTGCTCGCTATTCTGCGAGCGTGAAAAACAGCCCAATCTGGCAACACTTCCTGAACGTCCTCCAAAAGTAGCCCAATCTGGCGGGAAAAACTGCCCAATCTGGCAACACTGCTGAACGTCCTCGCTCATGACCACGGACGCTTAATTCAAAATCCGTGGAATCCTCACGGAAACACGCTAATTTCCGTGATATGGCCACGGATTTTGATCCAATGCAAGTCGATGACACTCATTGTAACTGCCACACATTGGCAGTTTGTTGAATTTGTTAACCTCCAATTTTTTGTTCCTACTGTTTATGATGGCATTGGCGCGGAACTTATTGCCGCTGGCATATGTTTCCTACACCACATCTTTTAGCGACGTACCTTGCCGAACAGCGCGAAAGGGACTCTCTAGCTGTGTTCGAAATCGTTCCCTATCATGGATGTAGTGCACTAAATAGGGTGCACGCCATTTTGTAGGGTGTTCGAATTCTCAGTGGTCCACTATATAGGGCACTATATAGTGGACATAAAATAGGGTACATACGATGTACCCTAAATGTTTCTCCCGTATACCACAATGCAATGCGGTCGTGTTTTTCCGGAGGAGAAGAAGAAGCTGAATAACCGCGAAAACGAATACATTTAATGATGGAGTCTCCGGCTTTCGTATAGAAATGTCAACAATTTATTTGGGATTTAACATAGAAAATTTAACATTCAAAATTAGTTTAAAAAAACTTGAACAAGGAAATGTAACATTCAACATCATTACAACCCCCAGCTTTCCTCGTGAGTGCCCGGATTGTTTACATGATGTGGGCGCATCTGTCTGCGTCACACAAATACCCGGCGCATTTACTGACGCAAATGACGTTTAGAAATGTTCAGCGTAGTGTCCGAATTCTCGTTCCCTATTCCCTATATAGTGCATTATATCATGTACACTATATAGGGAATAGGGAACGAGTGTATAGGGAACGATTTCGAACACAGCTTCTAAATCGACGCCACTTCGACCTGGGCGGGACTTACGTCCTACGTCACTCGCTATGGGTGTGCATGTGTGCGCAAAGCCGTCACTCGCGATGTCTATGGGTTAGTAATAACGGTTCTGATGATTTTTCTGATGGAAAAGTGGTCTTTTATTTCCATAATCTTTGTTCAGTGAACGCATTAACCCGTTTGTTAGTTAGCAGTTAAACAAAATGCGATCTCTTTGTTTACAGTTACCAACGACCAACTGATGATTGGGGATTCGATTCCCTAGTGATGCAAGGTTTTTTCTTTGATTTTGGACTGCACACACATCGCGAGTGACGGATACTTGCACAATGTACACACATCACTGTCTTTACAATTTCTAGGCAACCGAAGTTTAAAGATTGTCAAGTGGTTAACTCTTGAATCGCACGTACTACGACCTGATGGGTTAGTGGTCAGAGAACAACTCATTAACGCGGGGATAAGGGGTTCGATTCCTTAATGAAGCTAGCTTTTTTCTTTCATATTGGACTGGATGTTTGCATGCCATTTTGCGTAACTTGTAGTTTATGATGAAGAAATGTTACTGGGGTTAAGGTTAGGGTAACGCTAAGGGTAAGACACAAAGTGTTTTTGCAACACAATATTTCTTACAATAACAAAGTCCAAAGTTTTGATGACTCCAGTAGGAAACTTAAGATACCTAGAGAAATGCGTGAGTGCTCACAAAACATCGACAAGTCAGCAGTGTGGTACAGGGTGATCATTTCTGATATACTGCTGAAAAAAAAAAAAAAAAAAAGCTGAAACTATTAGCCAGGAGTGGGAAAGATGCAGACGCAGACGTGGGAAGCAATAAGACGCACCAACACACAGTTGCCTGTTGCAAAATGTTTCAGAGTTTAATAGAAATAGTTAGGGTTAGCTGGTATGGCGTTATCTGGTATGGCTATAGTCTAATGTTAGCTTAGTTCGTGTTGTTTCGTCATGTTAATCGCTAGTAATATAGTAAGTCATTTGTAGAAATATAGCCTATCATCACAGACTGTAGGAATGTCACCCACCCTCCATCGCGTACGACACTGACGCTCGTAATCTGTAGTGCATGGGAGTTCGTGCACAGATCCCTGAGATAAACGGCTAGGCGCACACATGCAAACCCATAGCGAGTGACGTAAGACGTAAAGTCCCGCCCAGGTCGAAGTGGCGTCGATTTAGAGAGTCCCCAGCGCGAAAGCAGCAGTTAAAAGCGCACTTAAAGAAGAACAACTATAAAGAACAAGGAAGAAGCATGCAAGAAAATCCCCTCCTTAAGCAGTTAGCAGTGGATGAGGTATATTTACCTTTTTTTAATTATGTTGAATGAATTATGTTTTGTGTTGCATTCCAATGCATGGTTGGTGCGTGATCGTTATTTGCGTACGTTGTAAAGTCGTGAATGTATAATTCTATATATATATATTAGGGATGCAAACAATTTATTGATTAATTGTCGATAAGAGATTACTCGACTAAAATAAATGACTTGCAATTAATCGCGTTTTTAACCCGTAGTTCCCCACCAGTCCACGTGAGGGCGCGCTTGACGCTAGACGTACTTGACGCACACGCGGGAACACAAACGAAAAGCGGGACACTGACACGATGAAGAGGGCAAAACGGAGTGCAGTATGGAGCCACTTTAAGTTGGTTAATGACGACAAAGACGCCAAATGCACAATATGTGGAAGTATTTTAAAGTACAACAACTCCACGACTTCGTTGAATTATCACCTAAATGTGTCACATTCAGCCATGCTACAAGCAGCGAGTGGTTCTCAATCTCAGCCTACAATCACCACAGTGTTGGGACGAAGGGTATTTGACTCCACAAAAGCAGAGGGCATTACCCAGCGGATCTGTAACATGATTACTACAGACCTGCTGCCGATAAATGTTGTTGACGGACAGGGATTTCGAGAGGTAATAAAGTACATCGAGCCAGGGTACGACATCCCCTCTAGAACAACCATAACCCCCCCGCGTGGAAGCAAGCTACGCGAGGAAGAAGGCCGAGTTGAAAATGGGGATGTTTTTTTTTCATCAGGCAGCCTATATTTTAGGTTGACTAGAGCTACGACAGTTCAGTCCTGGTTTTTGTTACTAATGTTATTGTGATATTGTCCCATTTCCCAGTTTAAGGGGGATTATTAATGCTGCCAATAGTCCACATGTGACACCTTATTTACTTTTCAGAATTTATTTTATTATGCTGCTAAGAGACAGTGCACTCATTTATTTTCATGTTCAATGTTCCAATGTAATATTTTGAATTTGGTTGATTTGGTTTGTTATGCTACCAAAATGAATAAATCTTTGATTAAGGAATATGATATGCATTTTTTCTTTATTATAAGGAAGAGGGCATTTTATGTTACGTATACTGTAGATAGAACCTATTCAGAAGGAAATTCAGCTTCTCAGAAGAATTGCCGCTTATCAAGTAATCGATCATCGATCGATAAGATGAAACAACTATCGATTAATGAATTACTCGATAATTTGCATCCCTAGTGTGTGTGTGTGTGTATATGTGTATATATATGTGTGTGTGTGTGTGTGTGTGTATATATCTGTGTGTGTGTGTGTGTATATATATGTGTGTGTGTGTGTATATATATGTGTGTGTGTGTGTATATATTAGAGCTGTAGCGACGCGTCGACGTCAAAAATTCGTCTACGTCAAATTTATCCGTCGACGATTTTCGTGGACAATGGACAACAACACAGAACACAGTTCGCACTTTGCTGAGTCTGTTGCTTATTTGGATATATGTTTACCATTTAATGGGAAAGAAGGCTCGTCGCCTTTATTATGTCCGTGGTCGTCGCCTGGACTATACGTCATCCAGCTCAGGTTGCGTAGCCGTGCGTGTGCGCGTGTCGGCTCATTAGCATCTGTACCGTAGCGGCCCGTACCGTAGCAGCACACCTCTCCCAAGTGGCCAAATTTGCCTGGCCTGGCCAGACTGGCCACACTCACACTGGCAGATTTGAGCACGGTTAGGTGTGAAAACGGCCACTGCCAGATGGCCTAGTGTGAGTGCACCTTAGACACCCAGGAATTTCTGTACTGTGCACTGTACAGTGTTGGTTTTTGCACTGCATTTTTTTGATCTTTTGTACAGGAGAGATTTATGTTGGGACTGTTACACTGAAAACAGGAATTTTATATAGTGTTAAACACTCAGGAATGTGTGTTTTTTGCACTACAACTTTTGAATTTTTTGAACTAGAGTTATGTTGGTACTGTGAAAGAGTAAACGGGCTGGCCTTTCATTTTATATAACAGTGAAACTATTTTATTTTGTGTAAAGCAGAAGGTTTTTTGCTGTGCAAAACTGTTGTTAAATAAAGTATATTATTACGATTTTTTTGGTATTTATTTGAGATACATTATGGTTTTTATTAATCGAGCAACAGAAATAGATAATCATCCAATTAGTCATTAGATTAGTCGACTAATCGATGAAATAATCGCCCGAATAATCGTTTAATAAATAACCCCCAGCCTGTGTGTGTGTGTGTGTGTGTGTGTGTGTGTGTGTGTGTGTGTGTGTGTGTGTGTGTGTGTGTGTGTGTGTGTGTGTGTGTGTGTGTGTGTGTGTGTGTGTGTGTGTGTTGCAACGGATCACAAAGCTCACGGTTCGGATCGGGTCACGGTTTTTGAGTCACGGGTCGGATCAACAATAAAGATAAGAAGACAAATGTGACTTTAAATAAAATCTTCAACTCTGTAAAAACAAAATGAAGTGAAAAATTAGGTAATAATCCTGCTTCCTTTAAGCATCGTCAATATTTAAAAAATTTGCAATCTGAGACATTATTCCTTCTTTTTAACATGGATAGGATAGTAAATAATCCCTAACCCTGGATTTACAATTCAGGATGTCTGCATTGCCTGGGGAGAGTTTAGAGTCTACACTCTCTCAAGGCAATGCAGACATCCTTATCTTCTTTTTTTAGTTTGGCAGCGAAATACAGTTTCTGTGGTGTTTTATTTGGCATTTTGTAAATCCATTGATTTCGGTTGGGAGACTTGCTCATTGCAAGGGGGGTTGGTTGTAGTCTTTTCGCTCGGTTCTAGCCCTACTGTTGATACAGCGAACCGAGCGAAAAG
This sequence comes from Gadus morhua, assembly GCF_902167405.1. Classification (NCBI taxonomy): domain Eukaryota; kingdom Metazoa; phylum Chordata; class Actinopteri; order Gadiformes; family Gadidae; genus Gadus; species Gadus morhua. Next base: position 18,071,595 of record NC_044064.1, on the reverse strand, counting down.
ACTACAACCAAACCTAACACGTCCGGTTCCGGTTTACGTTTCAATGGGATTTACGGAATGCCAAATAAAACCCAACAGCAACTGTATTTCGCTACGATACTTGATGATGTTGTTAATACCGGAATTGTCCTCTAAACATGCGCTGATCACGTCAACGCACAACTTTTTTTTTTTTTTATCAGCCGATCCGCGGATCACTTGCGTCCCGAACCGTGATGGTTGATCCGTACGGATCACGGGAAACCCGTGAACCGTTGCACCACTAGTGTGTGTGTGTGTGTGTGTGTGTGTGTGTGTGTGTGTGTGTGTGTGTGTGTGTGTGTGTGTGTGTGTGTGTGTGTGTGTGTGTGTGTGTGTGTGTGTGTGTGTGTGTGTGTGTGTGTGTGTGTGTGTGTGTGTGTGTGTGTGTGTGTGTGTGTGTGTGTGTGTGTGTGTGTGTGTGTGTGTGTGTGTGAGATTTCTGGTTGCCCGAACGGGCAAGTGGATTTTGGGTGGATGTTAATATAAAGGCTATTTATTGAAATGTTTTTAGAAACTGCAGAACAACCTTTTTTTTTCCGCAAAATAACACAAAATAGAAGTATTTGCAATTGATCAGCGTGCTGTCTTCTCTTCTCTCGGAAAGCGAGTTAACAGACACGCATCGCTTCAGTGCGAATATAGCCCCGCCTTCTGTCACTCGCAGTGCATTCTCTGGCCTTGATTCGAAGGTGTAAGCTAAAGGTTAGCCAACAAAGCTAGCATCGCAAGTGCAGCGCCTCCGCGAACGGTTTAGGTAGAAGGAAAATGGAGTAGTGATGGAGGAGTGCAGTTTGGAAGTACTTGGGATTGAGGCAAATTACCAAGGAAAGTCGTATGCAAGAACTCGGTTTTGGGTTTCATAACTGTGCACATGCACAGCAATAGCGATCTTTTTCACGAAATTGGACCCTCACAAACTATATATTAAATGAAAGCTGAGCCTCCACTTATTCCAACAGTCCAAACCATATCATTCTGTGACTAAAACTCGCAAATAACAACTTAAGACGAAAAGTACCTTTGTGATTTTTGTCCACAAACTTGATTCTGGTCGAATAAAACCACCATAAACAGATAACCCAGTGTCTGGGCCAAATTTTGCAAATAAACATGGTGTTTTCAATCAATGAATAAGAGAAGGTTTCTTAGGAAATAGGTAAATTGCCTTCAATCAGAAAACATATTCTTCAGCGCAATCTAGTGGCCATATGTTTATTTGCGAGTGTTTGGCTTGGTGCATTCGAATATATTTGCCCTGAACTTTAAATTGAGGTGTCAAGTGTCAAAATTGTAAGATCTCTACCTTATTTGTGTCACATAGTAAGACATCGCTCCCAACTGATAACGACCAACTGATAATTATTTCAGGTGGAAATGTTATCTTCCACTTATAGTGTGTTCCATGGCTTTATTCAATTTAAACAAGTATCATCCCCTTTGAATATTTCACTTGCAAAACAATCTTTCTTTTGGCACAAAGACGACAATATCGCCCTTGCAGTTGTGGAGATATACTCTATTTACTTTGGGTATGTTCTTTCCTGAAAAAAACTTTTCCCCTGGTATCGAAAATGGTATAGAATATCGATATATATCGACAGGGTGCGATTTGCCGGTGGGGATTTGTGGGGATTATCCCCCCCTCTGGTTTACACGTCCTACCCTCTGCTGAATTATTTTTATCCTCGGTGGGGATAAAAATTATCCCCCCCACCCAAAGTATTTTCACCATTACATCGTAATAATTAACAACCAAAATACACAGGGTCCGTCTTCATTTTGATTGTGCTGTGATTTTGATCTACCGGGAGCGAGTCAGAGGCGTCGCGCTCGCAGAAAGCAGTTTTATTTTGAAAACCAACCGGATTTACTTGCGTTTCTATGGTTTCAAAAGTCAACTTCCTGTCCCCGCCGAAACAAAAGTTTAAACCAAATGGACGAAAAATGAAAAGAATACAGGGCAGCATATCTTCATATTTGAAAGAGCTTGAGTCTGCGGCTTTTGATTTGGGCATCCAGGCTCGTAGGATTGGGAGAGTGTTTGATGTGCGCTGGCTGTCCTCATCCTGCACGTCAGTGACAGCTCTCTGGGAGAGCTATCCAGCCTTCCCGGCCCGCAGATTTGCAGAGATGTGGTTGAAGCAGGGTCACCACGCTGCTATCGATCCGCCAACAGGAAAGCAAAAAAAAGAGGCTGAAGTGCGTCATCAGAGCGGACTGTTTTCGTAGTCTGACCTATAGTCTACCCGATTAACCCATAAAAATAAAAAAACGTCTTGACAGCACATTGTGGTATTTCATATTTTCTGTTGAACTGATATCGGGGGAAAAAAATATATATATTTTTTATTTGGCACATTTAAAAACAATATTAGCTATGAGAAAATATTTCTGCAAATGCAGTGGTTAAGTTCACGTTCAAAATAGGCCTACCGCCTACGTTATGAAGCCTAAGTGTAAGGTTTAGATACACAAAGTCACAAGATCAACTGTTTTCATAAGTTTTCACACTGTTGTGTGGTTATTTTTCCTGAATAAAATGTTTCTCAAAATTATCCCCCCCTCTGGTTTTTTCACAAATCGCACCCTGTATATCGATATTCTATACCCCCCCGCTTGAAGGTTGACACTAGACTGGTAGATCTCGGGAGGTTGGCTACTTGAAAAGTAGATCTTGGGTCAAAAAAGGTTGGGCACCCCTGAGTTAGAGCGACAAGAAACGTGAAAGTTAAAAAATGCATATCTTTGCTACTACCTCTGACATTTAGGCCTTCCGACAGGGCCTAAATGACAGGGCCTTCCGGGTCAGGTCGTTGAGTGGACTGGCCAGGGTCGCGAAGTTGGGTATGAACCGCTGATAATACCCCACCAGCCCCAGGAACGCCTTCACCTGTTTCTTGGTCAAGGGGTGGGGCCAGTCCCGGATGGCCGCCACCTTGCTCTCCTGCGGCCGGATGCTCCCCCGTCCTACCCGGTACCCCAGGTAGGCCGTCTCCTCCAGTCCCAGTCGGCACTTGGCCGGATTGGCTGTGAGGCCCGCCTTCCGCAGCTCCCCCAGCACGGCCCGCAGCTGCCTGACGTGGACGTCCCAGCTGTCGCTGTGGATAATGATATCGTCTATGTAGGCCGCAGCGTAGGCCTGGTGGGGTCGCAGGAGCTGGTCCATCATCCTCTGGAAGGTGGCCGGCGCCCCGTGAACGCCGAAGGGGAGGACGGTGTACTGATAGAGGCCCCCCGGTGTCGTGAACGCCGTTTTCTCCCGGGCGGTCCGGGTCAATGGCACCTGCCAGTACCCCTTGGTCAGGTCCAGGGTGGTGTAGTACCGGGCCGGCCTGAGTAGCTCGATCAGCTCATCCACCCTGGGCATGGGGTAGGCGTCGAAGTCGGACACCTCGTTCAGCCTCCTGAAGTAGTTGCAAAACCTGAACGTCCCGTCAGGCTTGGGAACGAGGATGACCGGGCTGGACCAGGCGCTGCGCGACTCCTCGATGACACGCAGTTTGAGCATTCGGCTCACCTCCTCCTGGATGGCGTTCCGCCGGGCCTCCGGCACCCTGTAGGGAGGGACTCTCACCTTAACCCCCGGCGCCGTCCGGATGTCGTGGTGGGCGGCCGTCGTTCGCCCGGGGAGCTCCGAAAACACGTCCCGGTGCTGCATCACAATGTCGCCAACGCCATGGGTGCCGGTGCCGGTTCCGGGGGGTCCGCTCCACCCCTCTACTGCTTCAAGATGTTTACGTGGTACAGCTGGGTGGGCTTACGTCTCCCCGGTTGACGTACCCGGTAGTTTACCTCGCCAACCCGCTCAACCACCTCGTACGGGCCCTGCCACTTGGCTAGGAATTTGCACTCGGCAGTCGGTACCAAGACCAGTACCAGGTCCCCTGGTCGGAAGACGCACAGCTGGGCTCCCCTGTTGTACACCCTCGCCTGGGCCTGCTGGGCTCGCTGAAGATGGTCCCGGACGATGGGCCACACTTGGGCCATCCGGTCCCTCACCTGCTCCACGTGATCCAGCGTGGTGCAGTGGGGCGACGGCTGGCTCTCCCACGCCTCCTTGGCAATGTCCAGGATTCCCCGTGGTCTTCTCCCGTAAAGGAGCTTGAACGGGGAAAACCCGGTGGAAGCCTGGGGTACCTCCCGTATCGCAAACAGCACGTGGGGCAGCAGCTGGTCCCAGTGCTTCCCGTCCGTGCTCATGGCCTTGTTCAACATCTGCTTCAGCGTTTTGTTGAACCGCTCCACGAGGCCGTCCGTCCGGAGCTGCGTGACCTGGAGGAGACTGAGCAGCTCCTTCAGCACCCGGGACATGAAACATGACCCCTGATCGGTCAACACCTCCCTGGCGATCCCCACCCTGCTGAACAGAAGCATAAGCTCCCTAGCTACCGCCTTGGCGGTGACTGCTCGTAGGGGTAGGGCCTCTGGGTACCTGGTGGCGTAGTCCACGAGCACCAGGATGTACCTGTGTCCCCGGCTGGTTTTGGGGAGGGGACCCACAATGTCTAGGGCTATGCGATCAAACGGAGTCTCTATGATGGGCATAGGGATAAGGGGGTTCCTGACTGTGGGCCTAGGGGCCACTCGCTGGCACTCGGGACACCCCTAGAAGTGACGCTCCACGTCCCTCTTCACCCCTGGCCAGTAGAATCTGGCTAAGACCCTGTCACGGGTTTTGTCCATCCCGAGGTGCGCCCCTAGAAGGTGCGTGTGTGCCATGTAAAGCACCTTGCTGACGTATGGTCCTGGGACCACTAGCTGTTCCGTCACCTCCCCCCCCTTCTCCACTACCCTATAGAGCAGGCCCCCCCTGATGCTGAAATGTGGGTGCGGTGCGCGACTCACCGAGTCCCGGGTCTGTCCGTCGTGCGCGAGGACGTGGCTCCAGGCGTGCTTCAAAGCGTCGTCCCGCAGCTGCGCAGTGGCGAATTGGCCCGGGTGGGTGGGTGGGTAGGTAGGTAGGTAATATTGACGGTATGGCAAAAGCTCTTGAGTCCCACATGAGGTCGCAGAAACATATCCGATACTCTGCCGCAGCTAGCGGAACTATACTGATGCCCATATTATTTGAAAGAAGTGGAGTGGACCGAAAAGTTCAGCATCCGTGGCTAGTACTTCACATCAGACGGCGTTAAACAGCTTTGTGTCGCCACCAGAAACCAAGAAGGCGGAGGTATTGTGGGTTCTCCACACTTCGAGCAGACATAATTCCTTCAAATAGAACGAGGACATTAGTAGCGTCTTGGCTGCTATGTTTCCAGATTCGGAGTTTGCGAAGTCGTTCACCTGTGGTGAAAACAAAACGGCCTATCTTGCCAAATACGGCATCGCATCTTTCATAAAAAGAGAGCTGGCACGCAGTGTAAACGATAAACAGTACGTCCTCACGTTCGACGAGAGTATGAACAAAACCACTAAAAGCAAACGGATGGATATCCATGTGAGGTACTGGATCACGGACGACAACGACAGCCATGTCATATGTATGGAGTCAGAACAGTCTCATTATTAATGAATGCACAGAGAAGGATTCACAAATGTATTTTGTGATTTATACATAAATTACTCTCTTCTCACAAATACATTTCAATGCACACACAAATGGATATCGGCATGTATAAATGTAAAATAAATCCATAAACAAAAATAAGTTTCACAAACATATTTCTGATCCACACACAAATATGTCTTGTTTTAAATAAAGGTAATATAAATCCATAAATATATTAATTTAAAAAAGATTTGCAATTTTCATCAAAAATGTATTTGGATGTTGTTACATTTATGTACAAACTGTTAAACTTGAATTTACAAGACGCTTTTCATTTGTGAGCTTGTTTGCATTTGTGTGTGAAACTGTCTGCATTTATGTGTGGATTTTTGAGACTCTCCTGACGTCGCTAGATTCACAAATGCATTTTTTTCAACAAGGAACTCTCTGTAGCCAATCAGATGCCTCCCTCGTTTTCAGCCAATCACATGGCTGCAGTTCCGACCTCTGAGTCCAGCCTCCAAGCCTCCCGGTTCTCTGTCAAATGTCTACTCTATCGGAAAGAACATGGTTTTTTGAATGATCGTACATAACAATCTCTAGGTGGTGAAGAAGTGAATGCTGCGTCACGACACTTTTTCCATCTAATTTCGACTGGGTTTTGGGATTATCGGTGCCGTTAAAGTAGTAAACGACACCGACGTAAAAACCCAGTCACAGCAGTCATGTGGTTGACTGAAAACGAGGGAGGCATCTGATTGGCTACAGAGACTTCCTTGTTGAAAAAAATGCATTTGTGAATCTAGCGACGTCAGGAGAGTCTCAAAAATCCACACTTAAATACAGACCAGTTCCCACACAAATGCAAGTAAGTTCACAAATGAAAAACGTCTTGTAAATACAAGTTTAACAGTTTGTATATAAATGTTACAACATCCAAATACATTGTGATGAAAATTGCAAATATTTTTTTAATTAATATATTTATGGATTTATATTACATTTATTTAAAACAAGGTACATTTGTGTGTGGATTAGAAATGTGTTTGTGAAACTTATTTTTGTTTATGGATTTATTTTACATTTATACATACCGATATCCATTTATGTGTGCATTGAAATGTATTTGTGGGAAGAGAGTAATTTATATATAAATCACAAAATACATTTGTGAATCCTTCACTGTGCATTCATTATTAATGAGACTGTTCTGACCCCATACATATCGCGGTACTATGGATCACAGTTCATGCTGGATCATTGCAAGTATTCCAAACTAGGGCTGGGCGATATGGACCAAAACTCATATCCCGATATTTTTTGTTCGAATGGCGATATACGATATCAAAACGATATTTTTAACAAAACGGGTAAAAAAAATAAAATAAAATTGTTTTGCTTTCTATCAGTTTTTTTTTTATTAAATTACAATATTGCAAAGCAATTGCAGTACAATGGATTAAAAGTGTGTCAATTTAACTCCACGCCAAAAGTATTCACCAACCATTTATTTAGGTTTAGTTCTTGCTCAATAGCACAGCTGTGCTTTAACAGATATAAAACAATAGTGTTGCCATGTCAAGTACTATTAAATAAAAACAACATAGTGCAGTGCAACAGTGCAAATAGCATACACTTATAGGCATAATGTGCAAACAACAAAAAATGTAAAACAGGCTGACCGAAAAACAGGCCTATGGCTTCACAGTATTACATTTAAAACAGAAATATAATAAAACACAGGCCTACATCTATGAAAATAAAATGTATAGAAAATAAATAAGCCATAATAAACTCATGGCTAGATATATCAATATTCACTGAGGTAGACTGAGAATATATAGTCTTTGAACCAAACCTTTAACCAGAATATTTAGTCTTAAATCTTCCTATGTAAACTTAAAGGTTCTGTGCTAGGAAAACAAGCCTGTCAACTGTTTCAGGCTTCAGGGATGCCCTGTAACAGCTTACAACGTTACCACTGCAGCTGAAAACTCGTTCTGAAGGAGAACTGGTTGCTGGTACTAAAATATACTTATTTGCTACCTTGCGCTGGATAGATCATTTCAAATTCCCTCCACCATTTAAGAGGATCTGTATCACTCTCAATCCTAGCTGACAGTAGCTTCATTTTCAATTCTCTCCTGCTGTGTCGTGTGTTGCCGCTGCTGGTCACTGTGCTTCGTTTGAAGAAGCTAGCTAGCTAGTGACTTTTTCTTCTTTGCTGCGGATGGTGCCATTGACACTTCTTGCTCTACAGGCTCAGACAGAGGCAGCTGACTGCCTTCAGCCAAAAGAGACTTTGCCTCCTCAACAACTTTTTGTTTCAAGGCATCAACCCTGTCTCTTGGAATATATGCATCTTTGAAGTGTGGATCCACAAATGTGGCCATGTCCAAGAGGTCACTTGTGGCTGGATCAGAGAACTTATCAGTAAGGTAGTCCACAATGGTGGACTTTATTGACCTGCACAGCTCAGTGTCACCTTCCTCCACTGCCAGGGTACTCGTGCTGAAAAGATGAAGGACGGGTCTGACATAGGAAAGGGTCAAATATTCCTCCCCTGACAAAGCATCTGAACTCCTGGAGGGGTTTTAGAGCCTTCTGGACCGTCTCCAGTACCTCAATGTCCTGCCATGTGAGGACTAGGTGCCGGCTCTTTTTGTCAGAGGAGAGGACCTTGGTGATAGCCGCCTGTTTTTCCAGGATCCTTTCGATCATCAGCTGCCTTGATCCCCAACGTGTGGCCGATTCTGTAATGAGCTGATGAGTTGGGAGGCCAAGCTGTTGCGGGACTTCAGAGAACGCACTCCTCCTCAGCCAGCTGTAGGAAAAGCTGCTGACGATCTTTTTGCACAGGGAAATGGCCCTTTTGATGCGGCTGTCATCCATCCCATGACCTGTGAGAATCAGAATCATAACTTTATCAGCAGAGTGCTTTCTTAAAAATATAAATATGGTTGATCTGCTTTTCAGTCAACCCGCAAGCTCTAACACAGATGGCGTCGACGGGTGAACTACTGATGGTATTATTGTGTATATAAAATGTCCTCTTTAATCAACAATCTGTACACTTACAAAGTTATCAATGCCTCGTTTTATATGTTAAGACCCTTATTATACTACCAAAGAAGTGTCGGGCTACTTCTAGCCTTGTAAGTGGTTTAAAATAGTGATTTAGTTTTTACCATGAGATCATTCCAAGTTGATAGCGTTTTGGTAGAATCAGCTAAAAAAGGGCAATTTGAAAAACCGAGTTTTTCTTTTATTCCTAGTCTGTCTTACATAGTTTTGATAGGGCAATATGTAAAGCGTCTTAGAGTACCATATTAAGCGCTATATACATTTCATTTATTATTATTATTAAAAACAGCCAACTTAAGAATGCGTTGTCTCCGAACTTCGTTATTCGAATATAATTTGAGTATCAAAAAATATATCGGCAGCCCTTAATATTCGAACCTGTTATGGGCAGGCCAAGAGGGAGAGACGTCGGAGAACTCGACGCAGTCTATTCATAATATTGTAATGACCACGGAAGAGGCAGTGAATGAAGTATTGATTAGACAGCGATTTATTAGATACCTAATAAACCGTTACACGCAAGACCGGTAACCATAGCAACACCGGTAAACAAACCCCGCGAAGCCCAATCCAGGTCTAACTGAAGGCTTTTAATGGTCAAAATATGATGAATAAATATTCGAATATATTCAGATATTAATATTAATAAACAAACAAACTTCGAATTTGATATGCGCTTGCAAATACGTTTTTTTAAAACATGATGCGGTCCAGATTTTGGTAAATAATACTGACACCTACCAATAGCCAAATGAAGTCGGTGTCCAAAGCACTGCATCCTCAGCCACTCATTCAGCTCCACCGCCTTGATGATGTTGCTCCCGTTATCTGTCGTTATAGCTACGAGTCCCTTTTCGTCAAGCCACCAGTTAACTAGGGCATGTTGAAGAGCCTCTGCAATGTGTTCACCCGTGTGCTTGTCTGGAAAGTAGCTTGTTTGGAGGCACGCTGTTTTCATCTCCCAATCTTCAATAAAGTGCACGGTTGTACACATATACGGCTCGCATGTGTGGCTTGTCCACCTGTCGGTTGTTAGCCCGAAATGCGTCACTTTGGCCAGTCTTTCCGCCAAGTTTTTTCTGCACGTTGCATACATTTCTGGCAGAACCTCCTGAGCAAAATAATTGCGGCTGGGCAATTGATACTGTGGGTCAATTCCTTTCAACAAATTGATGAAACCCTTTTTCTCGACCACGGCTATAGGGACCATGTCCTTGGCAACATGGAATGCCACCAAATTAGTTATATCGCGCCACTTCTTACTTTTACGGTCATAAGGCACGGCACTGATTAATGAAGCTTGCAACGAGCTTTGCTTAAGGAGAGAGACATTCTGCGACTTGTCGTGACAATTTCTCTATTAGATATTGCGTCTGAGACAGATGAGATCTTTAGATGCAAAAAAGCACACAATACTTGTTGACAATTAGTGGTCATATATTTGTAATAAAAGTACGAACAAAGATACATCACAACATGCACCAACAAACAACATAACAGGCATACATTACAATAATCTGAGGCCTCAGATGAGAGCTTCTCTTGGCGTGTTACTTCACTCTCTGAAGGTACGCTGCAGAAGTCCACTGAGTCTTCCAATCAATGAGCTCTTATTCACTTGGGTTGGCATCTGGAGGGGGTGGTCCCCCAATACTAAAAGTCTTTGTTCACCAGATTGTTATCTTTACAGTTGAAGCAACCCCCACCGAGGCTAAGGTGGGGTCGGCGGCCGTTCAATGTAACCTCTGGCTTTGTTGACGTTTAGCCAGAGTGTCGAGGACATCTAAGCATTGTTTGGAAGCTGATTTAAAGATAACACACGAGAAGATAGGAACAGGCAGGCAATAAAATCCATCACACGACTCTCGAACGTTCACACTTTAAATGACCCAAAAGGAGAGCAGAAGAGAGACACTATATAAAATTACACAGAATAGCAACAAAACTTAAATTCATATAGACCAAAACAATACAACATGTAGATTTTCCATCACAGACTGCGAGCCTTTGGCCGCAGCAGCAGCACCACAAAGTTTGACACTCTCTTCATAGAGCAGTCGGTGGTTCTGCTGCAGGTGACTGAAGAGATTTGTAGTGTTTCAACCTTTTGTCGTAACCTGTTTCCTGCAAGCTTTACAAATCACGTCGCTTTGCTGTTTTGAATCCTAAACCCGAAATAACTCCAAATAACAGAGCCATTCTTTTTTTTTTGTAACCAACCGCTCACTCTCTTCCACCGTCTCCACCATGTTTTGGTTAAAAGTTTGTGATGCGTAACCTTCTTTAATAGGTCCATGTGCGTAACATGGGTGGGAAAACACTACATACTTGTAAGGGGCGGGATTTAGCAGCTGAACGTGGTTTGTAGGCTCAGAGAGCAGCGGTCGGCTTTATAAAATAGCGCTCGCAAAGCAACAAACAAAAAGCATCAAAATAATATATAATATACCGGTATGGCGATATTGTCTCAACTTCATATCGCTTTTCAAAAATATACCGGTATAACTTTAATACCGGTATATCGCCCAGCCCTATTCCAAACAGTAAATTAATTAAATTGTGTGTGTGTGTTAGGGCTTTGACCTTTGCCCAAAAATCATATTCGAAGTTTGTTTTATTAATATTAATATTCGAATATATTTTGAATATTTATTAATAATATTTTGACCATTAAATGCCTTCAGTAAGACCTGGATTGGGCTTCGCAGGGTTTGTTTACTGGCGTTGCTATGGTTACCGGTCCTGCGTGTTCCAACGGTATATTAGGTTTCTAATAAATTGGCTGTCTAATCAATACTTCATTCACTGCCTCTTCCGTGGTCATTAGGCCTAAAAAAAAAAAAAAGTTTGGTTCCTGTTGGTTGTCAGTTGAGGTCATGGGTAGCTAGAGAATTTATTTCATTTTTTAATTTTATTTTTTCCAGGGCAGCGAATGATAGGTAGGTTGTTTTCATTTAAAAACGAGAGAATGCGCTCATCCAGCTCAACAGAATGAAGAGGTGCTGTACAAAAACGTAATAATAGTTTGCATCAAAAAAAAATCCAGCATAATTTTTTTTCTTCCATGATCATAAAATAATTTGGGTCGCACATAAATTGACAGGGTCTGTCGAAAACCGGAACCAAACAATTTTTTTTATTAGGCCTTACAATATTACGAATAGACTGCGTCGGGTTCTCCAACGTCTCTCCCTCTCGGCCTGCCCATAATAGGTTTGAATATTAAAGGTGACATATTATGCTATTTTCACAGCAAGTAAACATAGCATTTGAGGTTCCAAAAACATGTTTTTGAAGCTGTTTGCTTGAAATAACTTTTAGGAAAAAAAATCTCGCCTACCGCTATTCCCCCTGGTTCAGTCCCTTTCAGAATGCGCTGTTTCAGGGGGGTGTAGCTTCAATGCAAATGAGCCACCGCTCATTGCATTTGGACACGCCCTTCTAACAAACTGATACCATGGTTACGGAGAGAGTACAGCGTAGCATGTGAAAGTAGCGGACATGGCAGCTTCAGTGGTTCAACCATATATGTTCGAACCTGAATCGGATCCTGAAGTAGGAGCAGGGGTGGGTAGTAACGCGTTACAAGTAACGCAAATGAGTAAAAAAGTACTTTTTTGGGATAAAAAGTACTTTTCACGTTCCTTTTTTAAGTCTGTAATTTTACTCTTACTCAAGTAGATATTTGATTTAGAATTCTACTCTTTACTCAATTACATTTTCCATCGTGCCTTCATTAAAATGAGTATTTTGATAAAAATATTATCTTCGTTGACTGTAATACAAGCGTACACGTTAGCGACGCCCGCTCCCTAGATTGCAATATTGTAGCGATTCCATTGCCGGGGAGACAGCTCACAATTACGTTGGGGCTGAGGACTCGAGCCAGACCATGCTATGCGTAGGCTGAATCGCAATTGCGTCAAAACAAATCTGTGTGGAAATTGCAATAAGTGAAAGATACAATTTCGCACGTTGAGCACATGGTGTGACTCGTTTATTTAGTCAAAGAGAAAAGCCGGAAATCAAAACGTGCTGCAGGTAAACAAATCCCGCATGGGCTCTGACGTCATGAGACGCCGTAATCCTTAAAGGGACAGCGATCCCTGAACCACCAAAACAGTATATGACATGCAGTAAACGACAACACAATTGAAAGAACAACACATAACAAAATACTGTAGGTGAATTATGTTACACTCACTACATCTGATTCATTACCACTCTCTTCATCCCACACCACAAACATGACATGAAAATGTTGTGGAACAGAAAGAACAACCAGAGCTATTTATAATTAAGCAATAGATCACGACAGGCTGTTGTATGTGCTCATTATATCACTGTTAAGGGGTATCCTATTCTCTCTCTCTCTCTCTCTCTCTCTCTCTCTCTCTCTCACTCACTCACTCACTCACTCACTCTCTTCCCCCCCCCCCCCCTCCAGCCAGGTTAGTGTTTAATTGGTAACTGTTCCTACAATGCTTTTGTCAAAGCTGAAGTTAAATTACATGTTTAGTGTAAATGTGTATGTTTAATGTAAAGTAACTTGTAATTTGAGTAACTTTAAAACAAAGTACTTTTTTACTCTTACTCAAGTATGTTTTTACAATTGGAATATTTAATTTTACTCAAGTACATTTGAAGAAAGTAATTGTACTTTTACTTGAGTATAGATTTTCAGTACTATACCGACCTCTGAGTAGGAGAGGAGGCTCCTGCAGAACCTCACTCCGAGAATTCAGCAGGATGCTTCTGAATGGTTAGTCAAAGAAAAACTTTCTATTTTTTAAGGAACTTTTCAACGTCATTGTCTGATTTTCCCGTATAAGTTTGACGCTAGCTGCTGGCACTAGATATATAGAAGACATTAGGGTTGCCGCGATGTGGACATTTTCACACCGAGTAATACAAAACACCGGCATTACCGAGTATACACGGTAGGTCTATAAACTTTGAAACTAGGTCAACTGCCATCTTGTCCGTCAACTCTCCTCTCACACTCTGTGACAGTGTCTGAATCACTGTCTAATCAATAGGCTACTTCATTCACTGCCTCTTCCGTGTTCATTCGAATATTATGAATAGTCTGCGTTGGGTTCATACGCTTGAATCAGACGCTTGCGGGGGCCGGCCGTGTTTCAGTATGCATGGAAAGGTGCTTTTGGTAAATATGTCATGTTAATAGTGCAAATGAATTAAAAATAAGTATCTGGTAGCCATCTTTAAAAGCTAGGCGATTATATAGTAAGCCTATTGAATTTCACTAGTTATAACTATATTCTTCTATTTCACAAAACGTGAAATTATGTCAACCAGATGTGTTTGTGTTGTAATCTTGAGAATGCCTAGCGCTACTGGACATTCAACTCAGGCTAGGAAAATGTGTCCATCTGGAGCACGCACCAATCTCGGACGTGGGAGCTATTATTGGTTGCAAATATTGGTATGCCAGGTTTATTTATTTATTTAGCATTATGCATGCATGATTTATTTGTATTTGTTTGTATAGGTGCTAGGGCTGGGCGACATATCGATATTTAAAATATATCGATATTTTTTCAAACGAGACCATATCGTCAATATCGATATAATTTAATTTGCGTTGAAATTACAGCACATTTGTTCCAAATAACACCAGTTTCGAACCGCGCCTGCCGCCTGCTATAGAGTGGCGAAGTCACGCCCCTTCCGGTAGAGCTCATGGGACCTATGTGATCGAAAAATATGAATGGGTGTCAATGGAGAGAAAATAATTATTTTCTGGTCCCAGTCTTTATATGCCCTGGATTACACATATGTTGTACACAAATGATAATTTCTCATGCAAAGAAAACTAAAAATGTTCGTGAAGAAGTTTGATAATTTTAGGTTTTATGTGAGGCCGCTTTGTGAACTACAGCTCTTCGCTGCTCTCGACGCATATGATATACGTCACCACACCCGCCCTTGGAACTTGGCACAGAGATGGCGATCTCTCTGCCTCACTTCACCGCTTTTTCCAAGGGGAGGATAAAAGCATTGAAAGAGGTGAAAACCATTATAAGTCGGGGCACGTGCAGAGTTTCAGTTATGCCGATGGGAAGATTGTCGGTCTTCTCCACGCCAGTCGCAGGGAGCGTGACGTCACATACGAGCCGTGTAGTCTTTCTCGTTGTGTTTTCTCTACAGCCTTTATCTGAACAATTGCACAATAAACGGTCGAACTCTTTGCATGAAAAATTATCCTTTAAATCCACAAACAACATATGTGTAATCCAGGGCATAAAAAGACCGGGACCAGAAAATAATTATTTTCTCTCCATTGACACCCATTCATATTTTTCGATCTCATAGGTCCCATGAGCCCTACCGGAAGGGGCGTGACTTCGCCACTCTATTTCGTAACTCTGCTTACGTCTCTCCCGCTCTGCCTCCGGCTCACACACACAATCTCTGCCCCCCCCCCCCTCCAATGACTCACGTCACTTTTTGAAATCGCGAAACATGAGCCGTGTTCGAAATCGTTCACTATTCATTGGGTATTTTAAGTGCACAATATTGTGCATGAAATTAACCTCTGAGAATTCAAACAGCACTACAAAATGGCGAGCACCCTATATAGTGCACTATATCCGTGATAGGGAACGATTTCGAACACAGCTATGGAGTCCGCCTGCACAAGCAGCTCCGAGGAGCTTGTTTGCAAGGGAAAGACCAATTCGTCAGACACCTTATATCCAAACCAGTGTTTCCCCTACCATTGTTCAGGCCTGGCGGGCCAACGAGCGCCCCCGCCAGGCCAACAACTGGCCAAAAAAAATAAAATGAAAAAATAAATAAAATGAAAAAATAAATAAATAAATAAAATGAAAAAAAAAAATATGCGGTGTCGCGCGTGCGCAGATTATGCCCCATCATAACGGACAATCTGACAGCATTAAGTTATATCATCATTAGCATGGCACTGTCACACTAAATTTGTACCGGCTGCCAAATTTGTACCTGGCGCGTCATCAATACGTAATCCATTCCAAACCTGCCCGGCAACAGATGATCAGATGATTAGAACCTTTCGAATGACGTGAAAGGTTCACCAACATTCGCAAACCTTCTATCTAGCGATCCGTTATCTGTATTGTGCTATTTCGTCCTTGACCTGCTTTAAACGCTCAGTTTACTTGCTAAATTTGATTAAACAATGAAATACAATACAAATATAAAGTAAAAACAAGTGTTATCTAGCGATCCGTTTTCTGTATTATGTTATTTCGTCTTTGGCAACATGAGTGCAAATGTTTTTTGAAACCCGCTTTAAACACTCAGTTTACTAGCTAAATTAGATTAAAAAATGAAATACAACACAAATATAAAGTAAAAACAAGTGTTATCTAGCGATCCGTTAACTGTACTATGTTATTTCGTCTTTGGCAACATGAGCGCGAATGTTTTTTGAAACCTGCCCGGCAACGGACGACGCGATCATCTGTTGCAGGCAGGTTTGGAATGGATTACATATGGATGACGCGCCCGGTACAAATTTGGCAGCCGGTACAAATTTAGTGTGACAGCACCACCAAAAATTGTATTGTAAATAAAATTAGTTTATTGTTAATAACGTGTTTATTGAATCATTATCAACTTGTGATGGCTAAGCAGGTGTTTTACATGGAAATAACCAACAAATACTCTAGCATCCCGTGAAAATGTATAACAAATAAATCACACTATCAGCTCTTACCACCGGGCCTAAAAAAAATTCTAGGGGAAACACTGCAAACCATTTCCATAGTATGGCAATGGTTTGGATATAAGGTGTCTGATGAATTACAAAATCACGTAATTTGTAGAGAGTGCTTAAAAACTGTCACAACCAAAGGGTTGCAATTCTGTGCACAATATTCCGGAGGTGCACACAGCTTTTGGCCGTGATATTATATATTATAATGTTCTCAAATACGAGGTGGAGGCAGTGTTTAGTCCGCGTTTTATTCAACCATCAAACTGTATTCAATTCTGAACGGTAGGAATAGTAATTGTAAATCGAAACGGTAGGTAGGTATAGTAATAACGGTAACTCCACAGTAACATCAAGGTTTCTCGCTCCGCGAGACCCAAACATAAAACATTAAAGGTCCCATGACATGAAAATCTCACTTTATGAGGTTTTCTAACATAAATATGAGTTCCCCAAGCCTGCCTATGGTCCCCCAGTGGCTAAAACTTGCGTTTGGTGCAAAACAAGCACTAGCTGTTCTGCTCGCCTTTGAAAAAACGGAGGCTCAAGCGCGCTGATTTGGAATGTCTCTAGGTCTGTCACAGAGCATTTAAGCCCCTCCCCTTACTCTGCCTGGCCCGCCCAGAGACGTTGGCCCGCCAATGAGACACGACCGTGAGAGAGCCACGTGTGTGTGTGTGAATACACACACTGTAACGCAAGTGTTTCTTGTCGGTTCTTTGACGTCTCTTGTATTTCCACAACGAGACTGTAGTTGGGGTTATCCTAGCCATGGTTGAGAAAGAATTGGGGGAAACGAACTTGGGCTTTGACTCGCTGAAGTACATGAACTGCGACATGCCTCCTGTGTGTTCTAGAATATTTACAGAACACGGCTAAAGGCTATGTGCGCCTCGCCATTGCGATACATCCACTGTAAACAGAGCGCATGGTACCGTGGGTGCAAGCTGTTCAGGGCCACACCACCACCCTCCTCCTTGACCAGTCTCTTGACCAGTAAAATGCACATTTCTCGCTAAAAATGTTTCCATAGACGCATTTAATGGCGTAACTATGTTACTATTTCCACCCAGAATAAAGAAAGTTGTCGGCCGTGGCTGCGCTGGAGTCCGAGGTAGGAAACCCAAACGCCGCCGTGTTTGGGTGATAGAGTTTAGATCGGGTTAGATTAAATAATCTCGGATATAAATAACAATAATCGGGTTAAATAACTTCACATGGTGTGTCTGGTGTGTTTCCAGCATTCGTAGTGTTGATCAGCAGATATATAGTCCGCCAAGACGTTGAGGTTGCTTAGTAACCAGAGACTCTGTCCATGCAAGTGAACGGAGCGTTCCCTCTTCGTCATAACTATCAAACCAAACATCCTCACATTCACCGAGCGAACATTATGAAAGTAAAATTCACATTTCTCGCTAAAAATGTTTCCATAAAAGCATTTAATGGCGTAACTATGTTACTATTCCCACACAGAATAAAGAAAGATGTCGGCCCGTATGCTTCTGTCCAAGCTCACTACTCTCTCTCGTAAAAAGTTCAATTTTTTGAACTCTTCAAATGTACGCGCGTATATATACGCGCGTAAATATCCGCGCGTAAAATGTTGCTTTAGCGCATGTAACGCGTGAACGCGTCTCATACGCGCGTAAACCAATGGTTCCCTATGGAAAAATTGACGATTTTATACGCGAGGTACGCGGGTAACGCGTTTGGTGTGGCCGCACCTTTAGCAGCTACCTAACCCTTACCTACACTTATGTTTGCAGTGCATGATTTCTGACATGCCACTGCAGATACTCACCTTATGATACAGGGCTCCAGCCTAAATTTTTAATTTGGGTGCACCAGCACGTATTTATGGTGCACCCAAGTTTTGAGTTGTTGAGGGGGGGGGGGGGGGGGGGGTTGGACCGTGCCTGCCTTGCGCTGAGTTGTTGACGGGGGGGGGGTTGGATCGTGCATGCCTTGCGCTGAGTTGTTGAGGGGGGGGGGCAACCCGGGCAGCTGCACCGGTTGCACCGTCGATATTTACGCCATTGATTAATAATATTTTGACCATTAAATAAATGCCTTAAATAAATGCCGAATCTGTATCTCTCATAAAGAATATCGTCAGACAATGCCAAGGGATCGGTTCTGTCCCGAAAAACCCTCTGTCTCCGGAGAGACGCCTGTACGATAAGTGCGTCGAGGTCCATGGGAACACCCACAAATGGTGACGCCATTATCGGAGGAGGGGCTAGGAAGCTGCGCACGCCGATATAAGTAGCCGATCTCCGGGTAGACTCGCTGAAAAGCTGCTCCCGACCAGGTTTGGTTGCGAGCGTAAGTCACCATGGTGATACATACAGCGACGCTTAAAGAGATCGACTTTCATGGTACAGCTAACCCAGGCTTTCAGCTCAACATACCTCGCTAACCCTCTAATCGAGCTTCGTAGTACAGGCCCCTGGATTGGGCTTCGCGGGTTTGTTTCCCGGCGTTTCTATTGTTACCGGTCTTGCGTGTTCCAACGGTTTATTAGGTGTCTAATAAATACGTGCTGGTGCACCCAAATTAAAAATTTAGGTGCACCAGTGCACCCAAGGAAAAAGTTAGTCTGGAGCCCTGAACAGGGATTGGGCTTCTCAGGGTTTGTTTACCGGCGTTGCTATGGTTTCCGGTCGTGTGTGTTCGAACGGTTCATTAGGTAGGCCCATCTAATAAATCTCTGTCTAATCAATACTTCATTTTGTTTATGTCAGTTGAATTTTGTTACAAGTTGAATGCAAATGAGCACTGTTCGCATTCCAAAAGGCACAAGCTCTTACTCGACTGTTTTCAGTCTGTGTTTTTAGTTATATGGCACATAATGATGGCATTTGGGCTTAAAAAGCCAAACATGTATTTTTTTGTCTAGACCAATTGATTTAAAAATGTAATTTCCTAATACTAGACGCACTTCTGATCAGATATTAAAGCGATGTAATGCAAGCAAACACATTTGTACTTATTTTCTCACCCAATGAGAATCGATAAGGAATCGGATCGATAAGCGGAATCGTGAAATTCTTATCAATTCCCATCCCTACTGTTCATACACAATAAACTAAATAAAGTCAGCCAAAGCCACAATTTCACATCATATTTTAACATATAGCCAATTTCATAAGCAGATACTGCATATTACGCATTAATTCACATAAAACATTGTACAGATACAATAAACATTTATTGAACGCAGTCATGAATATTTGTGCATCTAAATACAGTATAAGTGAAGAATTCACTGAATTCAATGAGAAAATGTGAACAGATGTTCACATTGTAGAACCTGTTGACTAACAATGTTACATTTTCTCAGTCGTTACAGGTATTGAGCCTACAGAAATTGTACACCGGGAATTTCCGGACGGCCATGGAAGATACGGAGGCTTCAAACCACCCTCCCTTGATTAAATCTGGAGACGTAGCTGGCGATGACCTCCTCCTTGTCTGGATGCTCATATTCTGAAGACAGTTCCGGTGGGATGTCTATCTTCAGAATCTCTGCTCTGTAGGATGCTGGGTCGACATGATCATGTCCATCAAATCATTCACATACACATACAATACACACAAAAGGGAATCACTAGTTACTAGATTATTCATTGATTAACTGTTCATGCATTGACATTTTGCACTTTGAATATTTTGAGGTATTTATTTGTTCATTTATTGTGTTGAAAGTACCCGAGTTGCAGTACTTTGTCTCATGTTCAATATAAATGTTCATTTTCTGAGAAAAAAAAAAAGTTGACACACGGAATGTCGCCTCAGTCTTCACTGGTTTGGCTCTGCACTCTCCCTTCCTGGCCTTAGCAAAGGTCAGTCTGAACATTAGATCCCCTGATGACGTAGTGGCTTGTCCTCTATCAGAATTCTCATTGTAATGCAGTGCAGCCAGGTAGAGTCTATGACATTAAAAAGAAAAATCAAACATGAAAATAATTGCAAGAAATGGGCAAATGTTCACAACAAGTCATCGCAGCTTAATTTACCTGCAGAGCATTCCTAGAAATGGATAGACCACATTTTTAGGAGGGAACCGCAGGATCGCCTCCAAAGAGGACGTCTGGTGGTGGGGACTGAGCTTTGCTATATCCCTCAGGACTGTCTTCTTGGTCAGCACCTTCTCAAGCTTGTAGAATGCAGGAGTTGCTGAAAGACAAAAATATCATACATTATATCCTACTTATTGGTAATGACTGGACTTGCAGCTAATCAATATAGTCAAACCAGTTTTGAAAAGAGAATGGGACAAACCTCCTGAGAGCCATCTACTCTTGTCCGTTGTGCTGCGAATTGGATGTAGACATTTTGGGAAGAGGGGGTCATCATGAGTATGAATATCCCGAACATGGTTCAGGAGGGAGGTCCATTTTGCCACTCTCTCCGGCCCGGTTATTGACGATGCCGCCGTCCAATAGATGTGGTTTCTGATGGCTTGTATCCACGTCTTTACTTTCTGGCATTCCTTGGTTTTGCTAATTTTATGTAGTTGCTTGGTAATTCCTACAAATCAGAATAAATATTTTTAGAACCCGATATGAATTCCACACATTTTCCCCAACTACAAGATACTATCCTATCATTACGCACCGAAATATGTACAGAATACTTCTTGTATCTTGCAAAAGGGGGTCCCTGCTATAAGTAGGTTTCTAATGTTTCGTTGGGTGAGTGTACCTTTCTCCATGTGCCAGACGTCATAAAATTGAGTGATGTTGTTGTCCCTCAGAAATTTCTGGATTTGTGGATGACGGTCAGTGACGATTAGGGATGTTAAACGACTCGTTTTCTGTGAGTCGACGTGTAGGAGGCATAAATCGAAAAATCGATTGATTTCTTCTCTTTTTTTCGGCCCGCGGCTGCAGCAGTTGCAGAGCTCAAAGGATCTGCGCATTCCTTTAAGACAGCGGCCCAGTTGGCCCACCCGTCCTATTTCAAAGGTTGCTATCAGGAGCACACCAATAATGCATTTTTTTTATGAAGTTAAGTTGATATAAAAATGATGACAAACAAAATATCAAAGAGCAGGATTGTGAACCTGTAAATTCCCAATAGGCAAAATGTGTCGGCGTTGTTTTAATTAGGAACGGCAGTTGATGATGCGCGCCTCCTCTTTGCAACGAAATTGTTTAAGTCGGACATAAAACCATTTAATTTAACAGAGGCTACACCCACTAAAACCAGATATTTTCGTTTTTAAATAAATATTTGTAAACGAAAATTCACGTACGACTCAGTCGTCAAAGCTGTCCAGTGGTGATAGCAACTTTGTCAGCTGAGGACAGGATCTCGCGGAGGGAGGCTGCTTCGCGGTACATTTTCTCCAGCCTCACAGTCATCGTTTGGCGACATGGCACTGTGTAGGTTGGCTCGAGAAGTGAAATCAGATTGCGTAACCAAGTCCCCTCTACTACGCTCATGGGCAGCATATCTCCGGCTATCATCTTAGCTAGCAACCCGCTGATTCTTTCAGCCCGGCGGCTATCACAGGATCTCACCGTAAAGTTTGCGATGCTGCCTTGCTGGCTGGAAGGCTTGGGATGCCTCCTTGCCAGGTGATTCAACATCACGGTTGTGGACGAATGGTACAAAAAATGAGGCATAATTTACACTGAACTGTTCTGTCATCAATCTTCATGAAACTATCCCACACCGGACTTTTAAGTGAAGATGCCATTGTCATGAAAGGACAAAGGAAGAGATCGCTCTTGGGAGACGTAGCGGTGTAGCAGAACAGAAGTGACCGTTAGAAAAACAACACAGCTACGTCTCCCATTTGAAAAAAAAGAGAAGGATTTATTGTATTTTGATCATTTGTAATTGGTTATTTTGCAGAAATGGGTAAAAAAAAAATAAAAAAAAAACGATTAATCGATTTCTATTTTTAGAGTCGTTTAGAGCACGAGTCGAGAATCGACCGTTGAGTCGACACATTCTTCACATCCCCAGTGACGATGCTATCGATGGTTACACCACGTGCATCCAACAATGCCAGGCTCCTCTTCAGGCCTTCCTTCTCCATATGGGAGCTTCCTCCAACCTCATTGCTCTGTCAAAAATCAGAAGTACGGGTCCATATTTAAAATTTGTGACATTGCAGAAATTTAAAAACAAGAAACGGAACGCCACACTTTATTCGTCACGCCTACCTGAACCAACTGGAGATCGACAATAGTCTTGGTGTTGAGGTCCATCATGGTGTAGCTCCCAAATTTTGCACAGTGCCCTGTGAAAACAGTCACAATATTTTATTTGTCTGGTATGCGTTTATGTATTCGTAGTCATTTACAATCAGACTTATCCTACTCTTAGCATTTCAAAATATAGACGTGGAGAATCAGCCCTCATGTCGCCACCAAGTATTACTTTACTTTCTTCGCTGAGCTGCTGCAGCATCACATCCTGGGAATGGTTCCATTTATGGACAATAGCTGGCTCTATAAACATTCTGGCCTGCCGACGAAAGGTATCATACAGAAAAATCTGCAGATGCATTGCCTTGAACACCTGATGAAAGAAAAAAAAAAAAAAAAAACTTGATAATGTAAAACATATGCCATGTTCAACAATGGTGCAAATTATTATTTACTTATTCACTCATTTACCCTTTGAAGTTTGAAGAAAGAGGCTCCACTGATGTACACTGCTGCAGAAAGCTGCAAGTTCCCAGCTGGTGTGCTATACAGAAGAGGCTGGCTTTGCCAAATTCGGGAATACTCGCAATACTCACACAGCTGTTTCACTGATATGAATGTCCCAAGCACTTTGTTTTTTACAGTGCAAAAATGCTTGCACACAGGACACACCTCGAACAGCTCCATGAGACAGGTCTCGTACACTATGTACTTCCTTATATCGTGTTTGGATGTGGATTCAGCATCTCTGGGGGGGGGGGGGGGGGGGGGGGATTAGTTAATCAATAACTCTTTCAAACAGTTTGAACAATAACCAAATACTTAAAAAAAGCATTATAAAGCAGGACTCCTGAAGTACACACCATCCATTTCCACAAACAAATTGAAAACTGATTATATACATTGAGACATGGATATTTCAGTTACTCACGACATGAATGTTGACTCAGGCAAAGTTGTGACCGAGTATTCAGGGTGAAAGGTTGCGTCCAGCCCTTCAGAAGCCAGTATTGCGCTGCCCTCGAGACAATCCTCCTCCTCCTCCTCCTCCTCCTGCTGCTGCAGCCGAGGTCTCTTAGATGGTGGCAGCTTTACAGGTGTCGAGCATGCTACAGGGCGTGGGCCTGTGAAGGGATCGGTGGATGTGCCAAAGTCGTTGAAGGACACAGTAGCCTGGACAGCTGTAACAAAACGTATATATTTATGATAGGGCATTCTTAGGAATAAAACATGACTGCACTGTTACAGTATAAACACTACCAACCTTCACTTCTGTAATGTGAATGAAGAGTCTTCAAAGAGAGTTGTGTGCCAACATGGTGTCTCTGAGGTGGCTCAGTATTGCAGCCAATATCTATTGTAGCAGGTAACTTCGATGATGCATGATGCTCTGAGGCCTATCGAAAAAAAAGACGTCAACCTTATCTTGCATATATAGTTCTGTGTCGTTTAAATAACAAGCATAACTATAATATACAAATTATATTCACTGTGTATATATATAATTGCTATTCACTTGTATACATTCTCGCTGTACCTTTAGATACCTCCCTTCCTCTCTCTGGATGGGAGCTTTGTTGGTATTTGAATTGCCATTGTAGCCACGAAATCTGATACTCAGGCCATGTCTATCGAATGACTTCTTTGTTATGTAGATTCCGTTAACTGCCTTGCAGTCTCCACGATGGTGCCTCCAACTCCCCTATGTCACCTTTGCATTAACTACCCACAATGCGAAAGTTTACCTATAAAAATCTCGTTCACCCATTGTCTCACTGAATGTATCCTTGGTAGCTTTGGAGCATGTGCTTTCCCTAGCCTTTCATCGTTTTCAATGGAAAAACTCACGCCACAAACACGCACAAGTTCATGCTAATCTAAATAAACACAGCAAATTATTTGTATACTTACATGTCCTTTGTCTGCAGGTATTCCACGCAAAGTTGGAAGGGACCCCTCGTCCAGATAATGTTTCACAGCTAATCCTTCCGTGTACTGACCGAAGTTGGAGAAACAGTCAGTCGTAAATTGGTTAGCGCAGACCAACAGGTTTTTGCCAACTGTAGCCGGGACTTCGCCTTCAAAAATGAAATCAATCCACGTCGCTCTTTCGTCCTCTGGGACACGATGGAGGGATTTGTGGACGTCCATACAGCCATCAACAGAACACCTCTTGTGAATCCTCGACATGATGAATTCCAATCATGAAACACAAGGCCGTGTCTTACTTATACTCTGATTGAAGGGGGGTGTGGGGAAGTGGGAGGTCATATTCAAATGAGCGCCCCTTCCTACGTAGGAACGGGCGCTGAAACTGACTCGCTCGTTTGGTAGCTTGAGGCGGGCTGCTTCCAGAAATGCGTATCTTACTCAAAAAATCATGTACAGACTTTTTTCAAAGTTTGCATGCGTGTGCCATATACACCATATACCCACAATAACACCCCAAATCCCAAGAAAAGTGCTGTTTTCATAATATGTCCCCTTTAAAGGCTGCCTAATATTCATTCGAATTTTGATTTATTTTTTTGATATTCGAATAACGAAGTTCGGAGTCAAAGCGTGTGTGTGTGTGTGTGTGTGTTTACATGGACACATCTGATCCGCATAGATGTGGAAGAACAGCTCCATCGGAATAGAAAAGGATCATATATACGCCTCAATCGGAACGCAATTATCTGTTCGGAATATAATTCTATTCGGCTGCAGAAGAGGTGGTGTAGTCCGCTATAATCGTCATGTATACACTTATTCCGATTATTTTGGTGTTTAACTTAGAGCAGCTGCAGTAGTTCGCAATTGGTCCACTCCGCACACCGAACTTGACCGCTGTCAAGGACGGTGGATTTATTGCCTGATTCACGTCTTTGTTAGCACTCCGTAGAAGTTACAGTAGTCCGGTAATTTATCAACCCCAGCGTGTCCGGTTGCTAAGTGACGGGACATGGGTGTTTATGGGTGACACGGGTGGGTTCATGTGTTCGCGTATCGTCGCGTCCGTGCGCTTCCGAGATAACCTTGCAAGAGTAATACTACTACTGCTAGTACTACTAACTACTACTAGTACCACTACACTCAAAATTAGGTTGATGTGTCTTATAAGTGACTCAATACATTCCCTTTTCTATCAAAAAAAAATTCTGAAATTTTTTGGGTCTTAATTTATGTATGTGTTGGTCTTAAAAAGGTCTTAAAATGTCTTAAATTTGACTTTAAAAATGGTGCAAGAACCATGGTTGCCGTTGTGTGTGTTTTTTGCCCATGCGCAGCTTGTTTGGTCATGTGACAGTGTCGATGACGCAGCCAGAGACGCACGGAGAGGCAGTAATAATAATAATAAATGAAATTTATATAGAGCTTAATATGGTACTCTAAGACGCTTATTACAGGAGTGTTTGTCACCTTAACTGAAAAGAATCAATGTCGGCGGTTTGGATGTTTTTTACGGTCTCAAATGAAGGTACTCGAATTGCAATATACAGTACTTGCAAAGCCAAAGTAATGCGTGGAGGATGCCGTGTCAAATCATTCAACACCACTAGTGGTGCAACGGTTCACGGGTTTCCCGTGATCCATACGGATCAACCCTCACGGTTCGGGACGCAAGTGATCCGCGGATCGGCTGATAAAAAAAAAAAAAGTTGAGTTCTTCTTCATCATTTGAAAAACGCATCCTTTCCAGCTCCTGCTGTTCGGTTGCGTCCATATTCTGAAACGCGGGCTCAACCACCTTCCCCCTGAGCAAACCTGCATTCTGACGCAGCCAGGCAACTCCAGCCACGATGTTGTCGAGAGAACCCCTGTTTAATGGAAAATGAAATGCCACCAAGTTGGAATCATTTTATATTATATTATATTATTTGTGCAACCAGTTAGTTACTTAAACTAAGACTTGGGTTCTACACCCAGGACTGCAGACAAGCCCATCCAGATAATAACACATCAAATTAGACAACAACACCACTGTGGTGGGACACATAACTGGAGTGGGTAAGTCTGTCTACAGAGAGGAGGACCTGAAACTGTTGAACACTGAGTGAGTTGAACACCAGAATCATTTTGTCCTCTTTAATTACTTAAAATAATGAAAGACCATCACACCTAGGAGGATGGCACATTCTTTACATAAGATTATTGTCATGGCTGAATGGTGGAAGAATCAGGGGAATTAAAGATTGTTGTAGGAGTAAATGAACAAAAAAAGAACAAACAAATACAACTTAACATTAACAGCATTAAAAATATATACATAAAAACTTACCCCATGAATGTCATCTCGCCTTCTCTTCTTCAGTTTAAAAACTGGTGGCATCTCACCCCGAAGAGGAGCCTTAGATGCGTCGGTCCAATGGGCAACACTACAAATACAATAGAGACATTCATGTGTAACCATTTCTTAGTCAAACAAAGGTGAACATAATTTGGCCTTACCTTCCAAGGTCAAGATTTTTGATCAGCATGATACACCACCATTTTCTCAATGCCGGCATATCAGTCTAATAAAATAGAAAAAATATATATGAGCCTTAATATAAAATAACTTTTTAGATAGCTTTGAATAAGCAAGGGAACTTACAACAGCGAAGTCAAAGGGTGCATCCATCAGTTTGTAAAGGGCATACTGTAAATAAAACAATAATTTTATGTTAATATTTTTTAAGCACAGAGTAAATAAATCCGACCAATAGTCACACCTACCATCAACATGAAGATGCCACAGTCGATCCCATACTTTTGCTGTGGAAAGCCCTATCATGTCAGAAATTAGTTAGTATTTGTACTTCTAGTTTCACAGTATCATGAAACAACAATATATTTACCTCGATGTCCAAACCAGTCGTCTCTTTCCATGGACCAGGGCTGAGAGACTGACGAAGGTTGCTAAAATGGAACAGACAGCAGCATTTAGAGCATATCAATCATGCAAAATATGGCCCTTTTTCATGTACCGCACACACGACGCAATCTATTTAGTCAGGAACAAGATCCTCATGCCGTCACACAGACCATTTCAGCAGGCTTCTTATGGTATCATTATATAAACTCACTTAGTGGTTTCAATTTATTGTAAGTTTAAGAGTTCACAGTATGTGGACATTGCTTGTTAAATTCTAAGGTTAAGTTGATATCCAATATTCATGTTATAAGCAGCTCCCTATTGACTGGGGGACATTGAACATTTAGAATCTGAGACAGGATAGTAGGCTATTACATAACAGTAATTCATTAACTTTTATCTGTTTTATTACATTTTTACATACTTCTCTTTTACCCCTTTTAACTGAACTAAGTGTTATGATCTCTTAGTTATAAACAGATTGTATGAACTAAACAGGCAGATCGAATATTTAACGATTGATTTTGTCTATTGAATAATATCACACTTCTCAGCCACCGCTGCGGAGATGAACAGCTGACAGTTGCAACTCTAGTTAAAGCGAAATGTGCTGCGTCAATTAAATTCGTGCTAATTATTTTATTACAACTTAACTCTTTTTCGACTACAGATGAATGTCAAAAGTCCACATCTTAAAATCGTTTACACTCGCAACACATCTACAAATCTGTAAAATCGTTTAATAAGACAGACTATAGGCTACACAACGTTTACAAAAAACTTTTGCCTATCTTGCAAAAATGACACCTAGCTAGCGTTTGCCACCGTCAGTGTGGATTAAAACAACAAATGCTTCATATTGGTGTAACGTTCCGTTATTTGTTTGATGAAAAAATCTAAACTTAATGAAACTAATAGATCGGTAAAGAAATGCAAGTCTTGTGCATTTATAATTGTATCGCTGTTTTGAATAGTCACCTACCATAAACTCCAAGTGCAGCTGAACCGAACGTGTCACATCTTCGTGCAGTGAGTCCCGTTGTTACACCGAATTCTGCGACCCACCAAAAAGTGTGACCCGAGCGGGCGCTGTGGCATAATGTGCAACTCGCGCTTGCGCAGTGCAAAACAACTTTTTTTTTTTTTGCAATTTCCGGTGTGCTGTTGGATGTTTCTGCCTGCAGCGGAAGTGCGTGTGGGTGGATGTCTGGAGCGTGTGGGTGGATGTCTGCAGCCAGACCCCTCTCGTTTATTTTTGGTTGGGCTAGAACCGAGTGAAAAGACTACAACCAACCTCCCTTGATATATTTGATTTAGCCTATTTCACAGATTTGAGTTGAAATTTACTTAAACTTGAAACACTTTTTGTAATTTATTAGACAAGTGTCTGGTTTCCATGAATATTGGCAAATTTGATTTAAGTTATAAAACCTTATTATATATTTTGATTTGTGATCGTTATTGTGATTTATGATCCAACCTTTTTCATAGATGCAAGTTGTAAAAGTAGCCTAAAACTAACACTGTTAGTAACTTGTGTTTGTTATGGATGCCCTGTAACTTCTTGAAGAAACAATGTATTTCGACGTTTTGGAAAATAAAGAAAGAAATAACTTTTTCATATTCAGTGTTTACATGTTCTTCAGTATACAAAATCATCATAGAAACTTGTTTTTATACCAATATCGATATCGGTAAATATCGGTTATCGGCCGTAACAGCAATTTTAATACCGGATATCGGTATCGGTCAAAATTTTTTGCGGTGCATCCCTAATATATATATATATATATATATATACACATGAAGATGAAAATTCTTGGCCGAAACCGAACATACTGAAACAGTTGGCCGAATACCGAATGTGACTTTTGCTGTTTTTCATTCATTTTGCTTTAATTTTTCACCATTGCATAAATCAAACAATTAAATGTCCTTTATAAACTTTTTTGTCTTGCTTTTCAACAAAAAAAATCAATTACAAATTTGATACAACATATTTATTTAATACTGAAATAACATTCCAGTAGAAGAATTTAAGAACAGTATACCTTTTGAATAAATGAGTAAAACAAAATAAAAATGGGGTGGTGGCTGGGGGTGCAGTGCCCTATTTCTGACAGTGAATTTAAATAACAGGCAACTTAAATAAACTAAATTAAGTCTACTTCAGGAAAAGTGGCAGGTTCTTCTTGATGAAAAGGAGCTTCTCTGCTTTGTCCTCTTCTCACCGATGACATGAGAAGCAGCGCTAAACAGCCTCTCGCTATCGGTGCTTGTGCATGGAGCAGACAAGTATCTAGGATGGGAACGGAGAATCGAAACAGTTATCTCATAGCATCGACATTGTAGGCTATCCGTTTCATTTTTATTTTTTTTTATTTTTAATAGATGACGGCATATTTTTCTTTTCTGCTTAAGAAATAATTACATTTTTGAATTCTGGTATATGCCTTCTATTTTTCCACACTAAGTATAGTATAATAGTTCAAAATATATAGCCTAACAAGAACTTTATGAATAACATATTTAATTCCATTTCCTAAATAGCTAACCTGCGTGCCATCTGTGCCAGGTCGGGATAGCGGCCTTGATTGGCCTTCCAATATCCGAGAGGGTTATTGCTCCTGGGGATGGGGACTTCTGATAGAAAAGCATCCAGCTGTTGAGCTTGTCGTCTGACTGGTTTTTGGATTGCTCTCTTGGAGAATCTCTTCGAACATGTCTGTGCGTGCCCTTTTTTTCTTAACGCCATCTCCCTGTTCTGCTGCGCGTCGCGCGACCGTCTCATCACACAGCGGCTTTTGCAAATCCAACTCAGCCTGTATCATGTCCCTTGTGCGCTGCTTCTTCCCCACATCCAAGTAATGATCCTTATATCTTGGATCAAGTACTGTCGCGATGCAGTACAGCGGTTCAGAATCTTCTTGGCTAAAACGAGTGTTCACAGCATCTAAGAGCGCACTTTTTGCTGTTCTCACTCCCTGGTCTGTTTCAGCCTCTTTGCCTAAAATACGCTTTAATGCTGCAAGTAAGGGGATAACGTCTGCCACAGATGCATCCGAGGAGCTTATCTCCTTCGTTATCTGCTCAAAGGGGGCAAGGTGAGAGAGAATGTTCTCTATTAAAACCCACTGGTATGCGCTGAATGTCGCGGGGAGATCATGATCGGCAATGTATGTAGCCTGGACTCGCTTATGTGCAAAAAGGCTTTCCAGCATGTAATACGTACTGTTCCACCTTGTGCACACATCTTGGCATGTATTTTGGATTTATTTATTTATTTTATTGGTTTAGTTCAGGGACATTGCACACTAATCAACATTCAAAATGTAAGTGAGCCAGAGTTAGCCTGAGAGGCTAGTTTTCATCTGTTGTCCCCTGCCAGATATTCAAAAGGCAACCTAATATTACAGAAATAAAATGCATATAAACAAAGATTAGAAAACAACATAGTCGTAAGAATGAATTGACAGACAATAGCAAACAAACAATAAAATCAGCAGACAATAAAACAATAAAACAGTGTACATTAAACATTTTAGGAAAGTGCACAAAACAGTAGATTAGAGATGTACAAATGCATCTACAATAAAAACACATTCAGCAGCATAGAACACAAACATGCAGAACAAACATATAGCAGCATAAAGCACAAACATGCAGCACAGACATACAGCAGCCTAAAGCATAAACATGCAGCACAAACATATACAGCAGCATAAAAACACAAACATGCAGAACAATTAACTTAGACACTAACATGACCTGCACAGGACAGGAGCACACAAGAGACAAGCAAGCAGGACACAGCATTTACCAAGAAGTCAGCAGGAGAAGCAATTGCAGTATTTTCAGCTGTCCTGAAAAGGGACGGTAAGAACTAATTTCTCTAATATGAGCTGGTAGTGAGTTCCATTCCTGTGATGCTGTAACTGAGAATGCTGAGTGGCTAAAGGCACTTTTTCTAAGGGGTACTACACAGTCTCCCCGGGACGAGCCTCTGGTTGTCCGGTTTGTATTTGACCTCTGAGTGATACACTGTTGAAGTGGTGGGGGGGCTTTGTTGTGCAAAATTTTAAAAAATAAGGCAAAGATTAGCAAACTTTATTAGGTTGTCCCAGCTCAGAAGTTTATACTTCTGAGCTGCCCTACCCTAACCTACCCTAACCCTAACCCTAAAATTAGACAATGGTGGTAGGTGTTTGACTTCCGGTCCAAGACTTTCAGGGTTCGTTTATACAGTGTTTCAAGTTGTTTAAGTGCTGTCTTATTGGCTTGTGCGAAGCTGGTCAAACAGTATGTGAAATGTGACATTATCATAGCATGCATATAAATCTTTGCTGCATCAGTTGTCATTGAATTTCTAATGAAGCGAAAATTCGATAAGTTAAACTTAACCCTGTGACTAACTTTTTTTACATGAGATTTGAATGACAATTGAAAGTCGATTAGGAGGCCAAGGTACTTGAACTCAGAGACAACTTGTAATTTTACTCCTGACAGCATTATGGCTGGGTCTGGAGTGCTACATTGCTTTTTGGCAAAAAAACATGCAGACTGTTTTTGATGTATTTAGTTGAAGGCATGATTGAATTAGCCAAGTTGAGATGCTGTTCAATGCATTGGCGAGTGTTGCTGCAGCCTGAAGTTTATTGCTGCCATGTGTAAAAATCACAGCGTCATCAGCATAAAGCTGAATCTCTACATCAGAGCACACAGAGGGCAAGTCATTAATATAAAGACTGAAAAGAAGTGGACCTAGTATTGACCCTTGTGGGACACCAGTTAGTGTATCCAGCGCAGAAGATTTTTGATTTCTGACATTCACACACTGGATTCTGTTCATTAAATATGATTCTGACCACTTGAGGGCGTTATTGGAGAAATTGAATGAGGAGAGTTTGGAAATGAGTACGTTGTGATTTACTGTGTCAAAAGCTTTTCAAAGGTCTAAGAATACAGCCCCAACAGTACCTCCCTTGTCCATCATAGACTTAACCTTTTCAATTAAGAGGCAGTTGGCAGTGTCTGTAAAATGATTGGCTCTAAAACCGAATTGCATGGGATGCAGTGAAAAGGGGCTGTTGTTTAAATGGGAAATTAGTTGTTCTGCTACCCACTTCTCTGCGACCTTGGACACCACGGGCAAGATGCTGATTGGCCTGTAATTACAAATAGCCTGAGAATCGCCTGACTTAAAAATAGGTGATACAACGGCTGTCTTCCAAACCTTTGGGAATACCCCTTGTGAGATTGACAGATTGATGATCTGTGTAATGGGGGGTGCCAATACATCTTTAAGGTGTTTGAGCATGGCTGAGTCCATACCATAAACATCTTTTGTTGTGGAGGGTTTGAGGGAATTTACGAGCATTTGAACTTTACTGTCTGTGATGCAATTGATGTGAAAACGGGCAAAGTAATATTAATTGGTATGAGATTCACACAAGTGTGAGGGAAACATTGTGTAATCTCAGCGACAGAATCAATAAAATATTCATTGAATACTTTAGCCAAATCTGCTGGATCTTGCAACAGGTTACCATTGTCTTTTAGTTCTAATTGCCTGCTGCGCCTTAGATTATCCGACCCCATGAGCTTCTGGATCTGGGTCCAAATTAATTTTGTATTGCCTTTCGCCTCATTAATTATACTTATAAAGAAATTTGCTTTAGCTTTCCTCATCTCTTTAGTGGACTTATTCCGTAGCGTAACAAATATGCGTTTGTCATTCACCCGATTTGACATTAACAACCTTTTGAGCGCAAGATCCTTATCCTTCATTAATTTCAGTACTTCAGAATTCAACCATGGTAGCAACCTCTTTTGATTTTTTTTGCCTTGACTTTTTTTGTGAAATGATGTACTATGCTCTCAATTTCATTTGTGAATATACTACAATCTTCTTCCACATTTAGCCCTGGCATTAAGTTAGTCCAATTAGTTTGATGTACAGCACTTTTAAAACTAACTAGCTCATTTTTAGGGATCCTGAATTGCTCAAACCGTGTACCACCACTTTGGAACCGTTTCTTTGTGAGTTTTCTAGATATTAGGGTAAGATTGTGGTCCGAGAGTCCAGTAATGAAGTAAAATGACTTAATTACTCTTTCAGGTCTGTTACAAAAGATAAGGTCAATCTGGGTTTTGGAAGAAGTTGTTATTCTGGTAGGCCCTTTAACCAATTGTGTTAGATCAAAATGCAGACCTGCAAACTCCTCAGAGGAAAAAAGGTGACAGTGTCACGGGGGGATTTTTTTTTTATTGTAATATACAAATGAAACTGGTCTGAGCGTGACTTAACAAAACTCAGCATACTTTATCAAAAATCAATGTCAAAACATCCTTGAGGCTTATAAAAAATATTATATTTACAACTGTCAAAAAAAATTTATTATCATTTTTACCTATTATTGGAGAGACAAAAAACAATTATTATTCTGTGAAGTTGATGAATTGTCACTTTTAGGTTTTCTACCCAGTTACCAAAAAAAGAAACACTTGGAATAGTATGCGCTGTGGCAAGCACATGGTTTGCATGTGTGTTACTTCGAAGGCAAAAAAAATCTAAAATACAAGAAAACACAAAAACCTACATTCAACCAGTGGGGTATGGCCCCTGACTCTCTGAGGGAGGGGGTAGCTACCTCCAGGTACCACCTCCATGCCAGGGCGCCCTGAATTTATGTTTATTAACAGCTCCTCCACCGGGGTCAAGACAATTTGAGGGCCAGATCCAGTCTACCGACTGTCGGCCTTTTCACGATTGGCTTAAAATATTGCTTACTTCAATTTATACCAATACGATGGTGGGAAAAGCTTACCAGTTTGTATGTTTTTTATACTTCATTTTTATACTTGATCCGCTGACCGCTTAGAAGCCATCGGAGTACATATTTTTTTAGAAGAAAGGGGTTATGTGGTAGGATCTTTAAGAATGTTTAACTGGGATATTTATATATTCATGGCTCAAATATTAACGATCATGCTTTTGACGTGTAACTAACGCATTGACGCGGTCAGCGATCCGCTGCCAGGCTTTGGTTTTTCCGGGTTGCAGAGGCTTTAGCGTTCCCTTTTCCGGGTTGCAGAGGCTTTAGCGTTCCCGTGATAATGTCCTTCTCGTCGTCATAGCTCCCCAGGAGAACCTGAAGTTCCATTTCATTGAAATAAGCGGCCCGTTTCGCCATTTCGATAAGGGTTTCCATGATCCATACATCACGTCTTTTTAGGTTTGGCGGTGACGCGCACAACCCTTACCCTGTGTTAACCAACCCCGAGTTGGTTGAACTAATGCATAACCGCTGCTGTGGAACCGAAAACTCTGGGTTAGTCGGCACTGGGTAAATTAACCTAGAGTTCAGCGTTGACCTCCGTTCGTGGAACACCCCTCTAGACGAGTGTTTCGCAATCTCTCTTGCGTTGTATGGCCGCATGCATGCGGATGCGCGGTAGCCAGGCGACCGCCTCATCCAATGGCGAGCTCAGTTGGCGCTGTGTGCTTCAAAATTCCGATTGGCCCAGAGAAATGTCAATTATATGAAAGATTCTGAAGCAAGTGCTGAGATTCCGATTGGCCCAGAGAAATGTCAATTATAAGAATGATCCAATAATTGTTCGCAATTCTGGACCCCCCCCCCCCACAAACCCCCCCCCCCCCCCACAAAACAAAACTCTCCGGTTCTACACGATTCACGTGAATGACAAAATTGACCAAGAAAACGGCGATTGTCGCCGAAAAGCGACAAGTTTGCAGCTCTGAAAATGGTCTGTAGTTTGTTTGAGGGCCTTCCTATTTTTCTTATCTTCCCAGTTGATATTGAAATCACCCATCAGTATGAGCTCTTTCCTTGAATCACATTCTTTTAGCAAGATTTTCAGATGTTCATAGAATCCAGTGTTGGAGGAGGGTGGGCGGTACAAAGCAACAAGGACAAAGGACATTAGAGGTGAAAGAGTTAGTTACACCAATGCATTCCAGATCATTGGTGGTGGTGTTTTGTTTTTTTTTGGCCCCTGATTGGCCTCGGGCCCGTACGCACCCGCATACCCTGCTTACCGATAGTTACGCCACTGCCTGGTACACATGTTGCAGCAGATGGTGAGTTGCTATGAAGCCATGTTTCTGACAGACATAAAAAATCCAAGTTTGACTCTGTGAGAATATGATGGACTTGGTCAATTTTAGAGATCAAACTGCGGATATTCAAATGCCCCCCTAGAAGTCCTTTAGGCTTGGATTGTGGGTCCCAAATAACTTTAGACTGGTTTACAGTTTTGAAAATATTTAATTTGCGGTGCTTTTTAAAGACCGGGTTGACTCCAGCTGGATGAGTACGAGAGACACGGTTAACTCCGTGAGCGGTATTTGTTGACCAGCGCTGTTTGTTGTGGTAAACTCCGCGTTCGGTGTTGCCCTCGCCCGCCACGGCCGCCGGAGACGACCACACAGCCGCAGCAAGACCCCACGGCACCGACCATCCCCCCGCAAGCGAGCCCACCACCGAGAGAGGGAAAGAGACCGACGCCTCCGTATTCGCCGACAGACAAGGGTCGCCGCCCGTCAGCACGCCAGAACGCAGGCTCTCTTCCAGAGCGGACAGTCCCGGACCACCAGTCCCGGCCGAGCACACCCCAGCCACGCCGGCCCCGATACTCCGGGCAGGCACCCCACTCCCAGCAGCGCCCAGCGGGCGGAGGCGACGAGGAAAGCTAGTTTGTTGTACTTGATTAGTTTGTTGTACTTGGTCAAACAGCAGCGTGTCACTACACAGAGTGCTTACCTGAGATAAAGTTGTGTGGCATTTTACATCCGCTGTGATGTTGTTTTGATTCACCGGCTCACTGTGTGTAGTGGGCCGGGACACGGATGAATATCTCCAGATAGCAGCAAACAAATCGTAATAAGAATCGCAGTTGAGTTGGTGGTTTAAAGTGCTTCTTTCATCATCATCATTTTTTCCCGCTCGGCGCATTTCCTGGCCTTGGGGCGCTTCTGCTGGAGAGTTGGAAGTCTCTGTTCTAACATCAGCAGGATGATGTGCTTTGTCAAAGACACCTCGACACTCTACTTGGTGAAGCCGAGGATCGAACCAACAACCTTCAGGTTACCAGCCAACCCGCTCTACCACCTGAGCTACTGCCGCCCTTTCAGCGAAGGTACAGAGATGGGTAAACAATTGTTGTAGCGAAAACATGTTTCCCAAATCCGAAGTTACCCATGGCTTGGTTTGTTTGTTGACTTAGAAAGTCTGCGTTACCGTAGACGGTGCTAAACTGTTTCATGTCAACCGGTTTCATGAACAAAATGTTGTTTGCAGGACTTAAAAAGTTTAAAAGCAAACTGTATACTAACAGAACTGTG
This sequence comes from Gadus morhua, assembly GCF_902167405.1. Classification (NCBI taxonomy): domain Eukaryota; kingdom Metazoa; phylum Chordata; class Actinopteri; order Gadiformes; family Gadidae; genus Gadus; species Gadus morhua. The sequence goes on along the minus strand of NC_044064.1, from coordinate 18,034,914 downwards.
ACTGCACCTGCTCTACCTGCCGCCATCTTCGCGGCGATCTTCAAAAGGATGGGTCGATACGCCAAGTGTCAAACATTTTGGCAAATGCATCTGAGATGGCTGCAGCTGTATGGGACCCTCTGAACTCTTGCGAGTGAAGAACAACCTTTTGTAGGTTGAACTACGTGTCTATCCACTGTGCCGTTAAACTCAGCATGCTGGTGGGACTGACATCCGAGCTCCATATATCTTTGGTGAAGCTAAAGTTTGAAATATCTGTAGCCAAGAGCTTGTGGACATGAGTTGACACGTTATATATTTCGGGTAAGAATACATCCGAGAAATACCGTCTACTTGGGACGGTGTAACGGGGCTCAACATGTTCCATTAGCCTGCGGAATCCTACGTCCTCTACAACTGAGAATGGTTGGTCATCCAAGGCAATGAATTCCATTATTTTAGTAGTTATGCCCTTAGCTTTAGCACCGTCACTGGCAAACTTTTTTGCCTTTTGAAATACGTCAGCCACAGATGGAGTGTGTGAGCTGGGTAGGCATACTTTTCTTTTCGTTGCTGCCGCCGCGGTGTCTCTCTCGTAATCTGCATGTCGTCCGGGGTGTTTTGACTTTAGGTGATGGATCAAGCTTGTTGTGCTGAAAGTCTTCGCAGATGTTCCCCCTCTAGAAAGTTCAACAGAACACTGTCTACAAACGGCCTTATTCGCTTTGTTTTCGGAAACTTAAAAATGCTTCCACACTGCTGACATGTTTGCTGCATGAAGTGTGCGCAGATTTGTTTCTGCGCAGTGCGCACACTTTTTTTTATTTTTTCTTAAACGGGACGATTAAAACACAGCAATTTCCTCAAACCACGCAAGGCTTTCACATCAAATTTCGTCACTACGTTCAGCACGCAAGACTGACCAGCCCCGGGAAATTTTGTGTAATGACGTCCCACCTTCGAATGTTATCCCCCGGCTAACATCTCGAAAACAGCTGTTTTCCGCAGGAAGTAAAATCCTTCCTGCGGTAGTTTTTTTGTAATAAATAGTTGTTTTTTGTTTCATGCCATAATAATATGAATACAACAGATGAATTAGTACTTGTACCTAAATGTTCGGTTTATTTTTACTCCTTCGGCCGAAACCGAAAATTATGTTTTGGGCCATTTTCGGCCAAACATGTTCGGTGGCCGAATATTCGGTGCATCCCTACTAAATATCCCTTGATTTCTTTGTCCCATAAATTTTTCTCTGTGCATCAGCTTGCCTTGTGCAAATGTTTTTTTAATTGATAACAACATTGGCATATACTGATCAAAACAGGACAATACAAAAAAAAAGCCTACAGTGCAATTAAACGATGAACATACAAACATACTGCCTTGAACATAGCAGGCAGGCTACTAATTCTTTGTTTTGATCCCAAGAAAAAAATATAAAATAACTAAAAAATAAATGTACGTTAATCGCGCGATAAAAAATTTGACGCCGTTAAAATTGGTTTGGGTTGACGCCATTAATAACGCGTTTCACTGACAGTACTAATATTTATACAATGGCCTATATATTTATTTATTTATGCATATTTACATATTTATAGGGCTGGGGTTAGGGTTTTATATTATAAATATTGTCATACCTGAACCACATTCCCCATAGAAAAAGTACACTGTGTTACTTGGTGTTACAACCCTCTTCGTTGATTTGGATTGGTGTAAGCGGATTTTCAATGGTCAGATACAGATCTTGTTATAACGATAATAGCTACATGGTCTACTAATGAATTTAATATTAAACCAATGCATTTCAATCTGGAGATTATTTTCGACTTCAGAAAGGGGGGGCGGGCTACGCAGGATTCGTCATAACAACAATCCTATGTTGGTTCAACCCAGTCTCACGGAAATATATGACACGTCACGTCATTTAACCTATTCATTCGTGATCTGGGACACGTCATTTCCATTTTTCGTGCCAAAAGTAAAAATTTCGAACTATATGACAGCTTTTGGCCAACCGTTTCTACTTTCACCTTTTGATTTTGAAAAATTGTTAAAAAAAGAAATTGAAATTACGTGTCCCAGATCACGAATGAATAGATTAAATGATGTGACGTTATCGTATACATCCATGTGCACTTCTTAACGACCTATGGCCATTATTTCATTTTCTGTTATATATGTTATATGCAGAATATTCTGAACATAGCCACGAACAGATTGATTCTAGATCCCTGTGATAGGAGCGGGATGCTTTGATGAGGAACAGTAATGTACACAATGTATGCACCGTTCACTTTGCGAACGACTTCATGAGTTCAAACATCTCTGCTCCAAACCATGTTAAGGGCGGCAACTGAGTTGCCGCCAATTATGTTGTTTTTGTCGTAAACTAGGGTCCGCTCGCTAGGAAATAGAAGGGCACCTTGGAATATCTTTCCATTTTACACAGTTAAGACTAGTACGTTTAAACTGCTTAAAATAAGTTATTTTTATATTGAACTTGACTCGTTTTTCTTTTTAAATCGCTGTCTGGTGTCTAGGTACGTCACTCTGAGAGATGCGCATGGACAGAATTTGTAGTGACATAACCTACGCCTATAACCTATTAGTGAAAGCGAAACACCAAGCTCATGGATTTAACGAGGCAGGGTTATTTGAAACAATTAATTAAGTTATCATGTGTGAGGTCATTCCTGAGTGTGCTTCCTATTTATGTCTAGTTTACCCCTACTGTCGACAAGCACCCCCCCCCCCCCCATATGGATATGGAGAATTGTAGCCACGTCCCAGTGGTGGTGGTGTCATGGGTAGGTAGGGAATTTATTTTATTTTTTATTTTTTTCCAGCGGCAGCGAATGAGCAGCCGCTGGAAATCAGCATGTTACAAACACACACACATTTTTATGTAAACAAAATATGTAGTCAATACGAATGCTTCAATTAAAATGTGCTGATTTTTTATGTGTGCACTATTTTCTACTCCTAAAAACTAAGAACCCACTAGTTCTGGACCATTGGCGTTGAAGACATCTCAAGCGATATTTCATAAATAACTTTAATAGCATCAACTCTTACAATACTCTGTACAATGTTTATGTACAAACCTACAAAACGTCGAACAAATGTTAAACAAGGTAGCGAGACGTCATCCAATCAACCCGGAAAATGTTATAGAACCATGAATGACTCCGAAGCTGTTTAATTAAAGTGTAACTGGTGTTCTGCGACTCATAGCCCTGTTGTCCAACATTACTGCCTGCTATTAGTTAAATTAAGGGAAAATACAACTGCAGAGCCTCTTTAAACCAGACCACTGCTCATTACTGCTTGCCATAGGGTCTGGGCACAATGTGCTTTTTTCCAGCCCCAATACTAATGTGGCAGCAGGGCAAGACCGTTTTAAATTTCAATAACAGGGCTGGGCAGGTGTTGCCCTGAGGCCCGCCACAGTGTGCACAGAGATCTTGCTTCCCAAAGGGTGCCCGGTAGTAGGCCAGCTGTATGGGATCACCACACGAGAGAGACAGCCTGACCTGCACACTTGATGCAAGTGGATGTTGGGACTCCAGGATGTAACTCCCACATGTGTAATCCATGCCATCATCTGACAGGGGCTCTGCCAGTGTGGCCTGGTGGCGAGAGGAGAGGAGGCGCTCGTGGCTTAGAGCATTCCATGCAGCCGACTACTGCCCGTGCATGTTGGGCAGTAAACAGCCCAGACTCTTTCTGCTGCTTCTCTACTGCGTCCGACAAAAAGAAGTCGACACATGCAGCTTGTTTGTGTTTGTGTGACTGTTGGGCAGAAGGTCGATGGGCGTCATCTGTGTCTTTGCTCATAACCTCAGCCAGAGTCAAGTAATCGTCACCTATTTCAATACAACCACAACACAGACATGTATTAAAGTATTTTGCTTTAAGCTGTGGGCATCATACAAATATGTGAACAGGTGTAATATTAGGCTAAAGCATGTTAAAAGTGGATAATCGACAAAACTATTCTAACTTTACAATGCATTGAATGTTAAAATAAAATTCTTACCAGGAGCATTAGGTCAGGAAGCCAGATCATCCTTTTAGACAGGAGGGACGGTACGGAACAGCATTCAGGGTCATCACATTTGCGTATCCGAGGAAAGAAAGAAAGCCTTATTTAGCGTCCTTCATACATGGAATGCAGCTCAACATCCTTTACAGTCAATATATAATAAAATAATCATTACGCGTTATACATAAAAACATAGGGAAAATAAGATCATTACCTGAAACGGATACTGACGTTGTCGGCAGTGTTTCTGCACCCACTTGATGGAAGGGAAGAGTGTGGTGATAACCTGCATGACCGAATCTTCCTCTGCATCTGTGACTGCGTCTATGTTCGTCATTGGCTCTCCCCTCAACTTCAGCCAACTGTAGCGTCCGGCCACTGTGTCCAGCACTGGCGCAACTGAAGTGCTTCCATGTCCTCTGCTGTCTTGTCTCCAATGCACAGTTCTGCAGGCCGATGTTGAGTATAGCCATCACTCTCTCAACTGGATTCTGCCAGCTCTGGCCTGGAGCTGCTCTGCAGGCAATGAGCATGTCCAGTCCTAGCATCTTAAATATTGCGATCAGACTGAGCTGAACTTTGACCAGTAGGGTGCAATGTTCTGTTCCACCATCGCTGTACTTGACATGGATTGGTTTCCATTCAGAAGGGTCTTCCTGTGCGAGCCTAACTGTTGCTGCTGCATTTCTGTAGACTTTTGGAATACAGAGTCCTGCACAATGATCTTTACCTTGCCACTGTACCATGAACCCTCCAGCTGACAAGGGACATTGGGTTGCATGTATACTGTGGATGTGATTGATCCCTTGCTCGTCATATCATGGTCCAGTGCTGCCAGTTGGCTGGTTGAAGGCACAATTGAGTGTCAACCTCGAACACCAGTTGAAACGGGCTCCCCTGGTTCTCCAACTGGGATCTTGGCCTTATCGTCCATGAATAAGACAAACATTTCCGAACGCAGCTGATACATGCGTAGACGCAATCATTTAAAGAGTGCAGCACAGAAGTGTGCATCAGGGTGAGATGCTCGGAGCTGTCTTCGCTTGATCTTGTACTTGAGCTCAAAGCGTGAAGTGAAGTTCAAGGCACTCTGTGTGTAGGGATTCTTTGGTGCAAATTGCAATCTCACAGGGGCTTTGCTGGGCAACCTGGTTCCTTCAGGGCATTTGGACTTAACCTGTTGCCACGAGTACTCGAAGGACGAGATCGCGGGTACAAGCGGCCGAGATGAGTTTTCTCAGAAGGGTGGCTGGCGTCTCCCTTAGGGATAGGGTGAGAAGCTCAGCCATCCGTGAGGAACTCGGATTACTCGAGTACTCGTTTAATCAAATCTATTTTTAGAATGCAACGCATCTGCAGCAGGAATAGGCCTAATGATGAACGGCAATATTACCAACCAAACATGTAATGCTTATTCTCCATCAAAACAGTCAGAGTTATCAGAGTATTCATTATTTATTTTTGCAAACGTTCAAAACACATTTTCCTTACAAAAATAAATATGCGTCTCACAATTTAAATCACATCGAACCAAGGCCTGTAACGGTTTAAGAACAACAAAAACGAAACAAGTAGCCTAACCATTGTAAATAATTTAAAGCTGCAAATAAAACGGCAGCAAATGGACTATGGAAATACTCAGCGTTGTGATCTTCTCTCGCCGGGATTACAGCTGCGTCTTTCGGCGGTGAAAATAGCCAACACTCTTGACATCATTAGTGAGTTCGGGTCTGCTTTCCCGAACTCACCGTTGTGTTTCAGGAGCATATGTTGCCGCATAGTACTTGTAGTACTCTGGTAGCTCAATTTCGCTTGGCATATTTTACATTTCACCTTATGATCTCCTATTTCTTTAAAGTATTTCAATTCTTCGCTGCGCTTTGCTTTAACCGCCATCTCTTAACTGTTTGAATTCTGGCGTGCCTGCACACGGAACGGCACGCGCCACACAGAAATTTGATACATTTCATTTGCTTTGTGCCCACGGCATGCGTTAGTGGCGGCGCACAGAATTGATACATTTGCTCCAGAAAACTTTGTTTGTGTGTGTATATGCAAACTCGAGTTTGCCTGTCCACCAACCGAGTTCATTTGTAATGAGGAGTACTCGAGTAATCGATTCCTCACGCCCATCCCTAACAGATACTTTTCGTAACATAATCATGATCATTATGACTTTTAGATCATATCAAAGATCTAGCACAGCTATCCAGGTTGAAGAGTGATGCCACTGTGGACATTATACAATCCACATCTATATTTTCACCAAATGGAAAACGGATAACTGACAACAGGTTAAACTGATGCAAAGTCAGCACCTGTCAAATTGACCATAACGTGCACTCTCTCGCGCCCTTTCGAGTCCTTAGTTCCAACCTAGCAACCATACCCCGCATGCGCGGATTGAAAAGGGTGCGTGAGATTTTTTTCCCCCATTATGCCTGATATAGCCTGTATTGTACAAATATAGGCAACACACTGTTTTTAATAAGGCTGTGTCTCAATTCAGGGGACGCATCCTTCGAAGGGCACATTCGAAGGGCGATTGCATCACTGCGACGCGTCAAGGGCTGTCCCATTTCGAAGGCTCCTTCAAATGCGAAAATTTTTGGTATAACTAATATCACGGCCAAAAGTTCTTTGCGCCTCCGGATGGCCGTAGCTCTCGTAGGGATTGGGCTTCGCAGGGTTTGTTTACCGGCCTTGTAAGGAAGCGCACCGAGAATTCTAACCCTAACCCAATTCTCTTCCGCACAGAGCAGAAGGGAGCGTTCCACGGCATTGAGAAGACCCGTGTAATAAAGGCCTATAATATTTCTGTTTATTGCATAGATTTCTCCTCAGATTAGGCCAATAAAGCAATGAGCAAAGGGTTAGCCCGTCCCGGCCCGAGGATAGTGGTGGGAAATACAGGTTAAATGCAGACAGGGGGAGGACCTTGATTTTACATCGTACCGTGAATACAATGGTTAGTTACACTAAACCTTTTAATAATGTACATCAGTGACAGTTTCCAGTTACCACTAGCCGCTAATTTATTAATTCCACTGAAACACTGCAGCGCTGTTCTGTACCCCTCAGCCGGTACGGACTCGGAGCCATGTCTGTCGGAGTTGCGTTATAACCGGGCAGTCTGATGTGTGTAGAGTTCTGTGTGGTTTTGGTGCGGAACTGACTGGATGGCTCCTTCCTGGTTCATGTTGCCCACCAAAATTCCAATTGTGAGCCAACATAGTACTGTGATATTGATACATTTTGAGTGCACTTAAAAGATCTGTAATGTTTATTTTTCAGAATAAAAACCAGCGTGACAGTGCTGTTACCCTTGATCCCACTCCAGCTAAGCTCAGAAGAACCGACAGTGTTGTAAGTTGAATTCATAACTTCACATGCTAACCTAAAAAGTGCCATGGCATCCGTCCAGTCACTGCTAATGTTTCACTTTAGTCAAGCACTCAAATCAAAATTTCTTTCAAACATTTAGCTTTTTCTATTCTAGTTTTGTGTTGACATTTCTGACCTTTAAATGATTTTGATTTCACGTAATCAAGACTGTTTGAATTTAGGCCTCCCCTGAATGCTTCACCCTTATTTTTGTATTATTTTGCAAATGACTACAGTGATCACTAACCAACTAAAACGATTGTACTGATTGTGAGCATAACATTTAAGAACTTGATTTGGCAGTAAATATATATTTCATTAGTTACAGTTAAAGTGAGGCAATCCCTAGGGGCTATACAATCTGGAGGCAAGGCTTTAGACGTTTGCATAATTGAAATAGTCAATAAGTAATAAGCAATTAATGTTATATTGCTTTTAATATTTTCCAAATGCTTCCATTTGAATTGACTGATTTCTATTTGCCAATTTTGCAGATGGACGAAATAGAGATTAGGCTCTTATTAAGAACAGACAGAATATTTGAAAGAAAAGTTTAAATTGAGTATGTTGTACATACTTATTGTTAGGTTTAGTGGCAGGCACATTAGTCATTATTAGGGTTAGAATTTTGAGGTCCCATAAAAATGATTGGTTCGCAGATACAGCCAATGTCAAGTGAATTATGTTTCAGGGAGAAAGTTGCTAGGGTTGGGGGATACCGTAATTTCCTGACTATAAACTGCGGTTTAAACACAAATTGTCCAAAATTCCGTAAACTATGCGGCTTATGCATGGGTACGGCCAATGCATGGGAAAACGATTTCAGAAAATGCCCTATTCGCATTACCATCTTTTCAGAGTGATCTCGTCTTTGTTTCACACTGCTGCTTAAAGGTCCCATGACATGAAAATCTCAATTTATGAGGTTTTCTAACATAAATATGAGTTCCCCTAGCCTGCCTATGGTCCCCCAGTGGCTAAAACTTGCGTTTGGTGTAAAACGAGCACTAGCTGTTCTGCTCGCCTTTGAAAAAACGGAGGCTCAAGCACGCTTATTTGGAATGTCTGTATTCATGACGTCACCAAGAATCTCAGCTCCTCCCCTTACTCTGCCTGGCCCGCCCTGAGACGTTGGCCCGCCAATGAGACTCGACCGTGCGAGCGCCACGTGTGTGTGTGTGTGTGTGTGTGTGTGTGTGTGTGTGTGTGTGTGTGTGTGTGTGTGTGTGTGTGTGTGTGTGTGTGTGTGTGTGTGTGAATACACACACTGTAATGCAAGTGTTTCTTGCCGGTTCTTTGACGTGTCTTGTATTTCCACAACGAGACTGTTGTGGGGGTTATCTGAGCCATGGTTGAGAAGGAATTGGGGGAAAGGAACTTTGGCTTTGACTCGCTGAAGTACATGAACTGCGACATGCCGCCGGTTGCCGTGAGGCACCATCGCCCGGCAGCGGGCAGCCGGCAGCAGGCAGCGCGCGGTTCAGTCGACTTCAGGTTGATGTGAAAGTGGAAGAACCAGAGACGTCGCAGAACCCGACAAAGTCGTTTGTGATTCATAATATCGTCTGGAGGCGCACACAGCTTTTGGCCGTGATAATATGCATTAAATGATATAGATTTCTATGTATTATATGATATTATTTAGATATAGAGCTCCAGGACTGTAACGCAAGTGTTGTACACTTCCTTATTGTTTGGATAACCGTTCTGCTTTTGGTGTTATATGGCGCATAGCACATCGGACTCTCGTCTCTGGTATTTCTACAACAAGACTCGTATTGGGGGTTATCTCAGCCATGGTTGAGAAGGAATTGGGGAAAGGAACTTTGGCTTTGACTCGCTGAAGTACATGAACTGTGACTTGCCGCCGGTTGCCGCGAGGCACCATCGCCCGGCAGCGGGCAGCCGGCAGCCGGCAGCCGGCAGCAGGCAGCGCGCGGTTCAGTCGACTTCAGGTTGATGTGAAAGTGGAAGAACCAGAGACGTCACAGAACCCGACAAAGTCGTTTGTGATTAATAATATCGTCTGGAGGCGCACACAGCTTTTGGCCGTGATAATGTGTATTAAATGATACAGATTTCTATGTATTATATGATATTATTTAGATATAGAACTCCAGGACTGTAACACAAGTGTTGTACACTTCCTCGTCGGACTCTCGTCTCTGGTATTTCTACAACGAGACTCGTATTGGGGGTTATCTCAGCCAAGGTTGAGAATGAATTGGGGGGAAGGAACTTTGGCTTTGACTCCCTCAAACATATGAACCACGACATGGAGGAGAAAGGGATTGTTGGCGGCGAATGTCTCCCGCTTGAGCCCCGTAGAGGGACCACCGCCGGAGGCGGAGGTTCCTAAGACCGGCAACGATCCCTTTCTCCTCCTTGTTGCGGTTCAGTCTACTTCACTTTGATGAGGACGTTGAAGAACCAGGAACGTCGGAGAACCCAACGAGGTCGTTTGAGATTCATAATATCGGCTCACACAGCTTTTGGCCGTGATAATATGTATTATATGATATATCTATGTAGGCTATATGATAATATTTAGATATAGAGCTCCAGGACTCCCGTGTGTTTTAGAATATTTACAGAACACGGCTAAAGGCTGTGTGCGCCTCGCCATGCGATACATCCACTGTAAACAGAGCGCATGGTACCGTGGCTGCAAGCTGCTCAGGGCCACACCCCCACCCTCCTCCTCATTTGCATTATAGCTACAGACACCAAAACAGCGCATTTGGGGGAAGCTCAATGTGCGACTGGCTCGGAGTGGCTGTAACTCTGCACCACGGCTGAATTTCGGGAACGTCTTTGAATACTGTGTTAGTTGCCCACTAATACCTATATTAAAGAATACATAAAATAGCATGTCATGGGACTTTTAAGACATCGTAACTAAATAAATGTTCAACCGTTTACCTTCGTTCAAACCATTAAACAAGTCTACACACTTGCATCTTCGATAATATCAAAGCAGAATTTCTATATCTTTTACACTCTTTCTGCATTTTCAGCAATACTTTGTGCTTTTCATTCAGCTGTCAACATTCACACGCGTTATCTACAGGAAATGCAATTTCTAGTTACATAATTAGCCCACTTGCAACTTGTGCGGCCTATACATGGGTGAGGCTCAGGCGCGTCGTTAGCAATTGAAAACATCCGGGCCTTTAGCCCGGGGGGGAGCACCGTCCTGACTCCTGCGTGCTACGGTATCTTAATTAATTAATTAATTAAGGGCGCCCCCAACACATAGGTTGCCTATGCCGAGTGCCAGCGGCAAAAATTAGACATTAGAATAGCCTATATAGCCTGCGTGCACCTACCCGATGTCAAGAAGCCATCGCTGCTCCGACTGACCTTTCTCCCCCAGCCAGGCAACGGCAAGTAAGTAGTGGTCTGCTTTTAAGTTTCATTTTTAAGTTATTACTTGTTGTCAGTGTAGGTTTAATGTTACAGATAAAAACATGCTTTATATTTAGTCAGCATTGCAGAGTTCTAATGTTTTCCCGGAATATGCATTCCTAAACTGTTCACGTCATGTTCTCTTTAAGATCGCATGAGATGATATGTGCTATCGCGCGACCTATAACCAGGAAGTAAACACTCGCTTGCATGAAATGATATGCGCTATCGCGCGACCTGTAACCAGGACGTAGATTTAAATAATGAAAAAATAATCTTCCCAGACTGTTTCTGTTACTTGCTTATGCTGTATGCAAGTTGTGTAAGAAGCTTATCTCCATATAAATCTGAGCTGTACATGAATCTGTTAATGAAGTCTCATTTCGACTCCTTCCTCCACTTCACTATTCATGTTCTGTGGCTTGCAGTTAACTACAGCCGCCCTTCCTGGGTAAAGCCACCACCAATCCCTGGTCATCCATTGAAGCCATCTCTCTCACTCTGTACAGTCACACTGTTGCCGCTTCATTCTCATTGTCTCATAATCTCATTATTAAGGCTGCTGTGGATGCTTAAAAAAATAAACATTTTTCTCTTAGGTAAAATCGAACCAGTGGGATGTTGGATTGAAAACCTCCAAAGCAATGTATTAAAAATTGAAAGAACAGTCCTATGCGTAGTTTCTTTTTTGGGGATTTTCAAAATGAGGTACCAAGCTAGAATGGATTGTCAACCCACTGTTTCTCAACCCTCTCCGATTATTACTATGAGTAGTAGTATTGCATGCATACAGCACTCACATCAGCGCCACAGTAAGCCTATAGAGGCTGCAACCATTTGCTTCTCAAAAGATTGTAGTGTTTTAGAACGAACGAACACTAGAGAGACAAGACAGGCGCCGCTACTATGCTAGCTACTAGGTAGTAACACCAGACCAGCATTAATCAATCAAAATTAAGCTATCGACTGGCTCCTTTTCACAAACCAGAGCTGATCAAAGTGTTTTCATCAGGGGTTGGTGGAGATGATGCCACACTCTCCACCGCTTGTTCTTGCTCTGCCCTTTTCTTCCTAAGAATTTTCTCATATCCATCTCTTATCAACGATATTTTATAACTGTACTTGACCTGAGAAGACCTCTGAGAAGTGGCGGGCGCCAGGGTGTTGCCATAGCAACACCAGAATTTGTTTAGCGACACCAAGTTGGCTAGATTTATATATTTATTTATATTATTTTTTTATTTATAAGAATGAAAGAAATTGTGTAATGAAAGAATAAAACAATGATTGATGCATTTTTGTTTGAATAACATCTTGCTCCCGCGGCCAGTGCCAGCGCCGGCATTGCAAGGGGAGGGATATTATGTAAATTCGCAGGAGGCGGGATAAGTGCGGCCACTGTCACTCAGGTTTGACGCAGACAGCATGGAGGTGTCACGTTAAAATTGTACCGGGGGTGAAAATTGTACCGGCCTACGTCATCAGTTGTTTACATCTTGACAACCTGCCTGGCAACAGACGACGCGATCGTCTGTTGCCGGGCAGGTTGCAAAAAACATTCGGCTCATGTTTCCAAAAGACGAAGTAACATAATATAGATAACGGATCGCTAGATTAAACTTGTTTTTACTTTATATTTGTATTGTATTTAATTGTTCAATCGAATAGCAACAGACGACGCGATCGTCTGTTGCCGGGAAACAGGCGATCGTCGTCAAATGACGTAGGAAAGTTCTTGTACATTCCGACGTCATTTGACGCGATCGCCTCGATTAAACAATTAAATACAATACATATATAAAGTAAAAACAAGTGTTATCTAGCGATCCGTTATCTGTATTATGTTATTTCGTCTTTTGGAAACATGAGCCGCAGGTTGTCAAGATGTAAACAACTGATGACGTAGGCCGGTACAATTTTCGCCCCCGGTACAATTTTAACGCGACAGAGGCAGAACAGACCGCAGAAGTCAACGCGATTGTCTTCAATGTTGCTGCAACGATGCAGCATATATTTAGAAGAGCAACCAGTACTTACGTGTATGAAAGCAGCTATTATTATATATATATATATATACTAGGCCTGCAGCGGATTCGAATTGTATCCGAATCCGTTCGGTTCGTTTACCACAGTTCGGAGCATTCTGGAGATCCGCGGATTTCGGTTTAATGAAGGCATTGCCTTATGTAGCGTATTTTGCCTACTGTAGCCTACGTCCGATACAAAAGGGTGTTTAGGACCCAGCGGAATGCATTCTCTCCAGTGCTGCCCGAGCCAATGAGGTAGCTGTAATAGGTTGTTTTCTGAAGTTCAAGCGCACGATTCCTAAATTTAAAGAAAGTAATTGATACAATTATATTCTAAATATACGGGAGATAAATACAAACGGGTGATAAGCGGGATAACGGCCTTCGAGGTTGACCGGTTCGATGGAAATAATGGACAGGTAGAGGCAACTCTGGCTTCATGCTGCGCTCGTCGCCAGAGTTCTAAGCCTCGTCGGCTGTTATCCCTTACATGTTGCACTCAGTGCACCATGTTTTCAAATGCATTTAGGGGAACATTTATTGCACAAAAAAGCCTTGCAAGTTGTCTGATTGCAGTCAATTAACACATTGCAAATAGCCTGTGGATCTCATTCATTTTTGTGTTTCTCCCCCAAACCCTCCGTCAAAAAAAAGTCCGCCTTTTTACTATCACGGACATGATCCTAATCCGAACCGTATCCGAAACCGAGGCCCAAAACGGTTATCTGAACCGAACCGTGGACACACTGATCCGTTTCACCCCTAATATATACACGTTTCTTTTTTTTTCTTTTTTTACGGCAGAGATCCGGGGCTGATCCCAAAAGATCCGGGGCTATAGCCCCGAATGCCCAGGTCTAACAACACGCCTGGTGTGGCTAATGCACAATTGAGTTTATTTTTAGTACATAAATTAAAGGCTTGCGTTTTATCCACGATGTGGCCTATATGAAGCAAATTATGGCAGTGAAATTCTCAAATTAATTGGTTATCATGCACCATTACTATACTGTCAAACCTTGATGTTTTTTTGATGGGTGTACTGTGCAAATATAGTTGCATCCCTTTTCCTACTGCCCCTTCCGCTCAAAAATTCTGTAACTCTCACGTTAATTAATTGTCTCTGTTTATATTGTAGCTGACCAAAGAAATGCTTGGGTCCAAGGGGTGTTCACTTTCAAGCACAGACGGCAGTGAAGAAGAGTACTTCCCAGCAGCATCAAGCTCTAGCGAGGAAGAGGATTCAGGTGAATCTACACTAAAAACAAAGACACGATGCCAAATGAGTGACATGGGAGGTAAAACGTGTCAAGAAGAAGATGATGAAGACCAACCAGTCAAAAGGAAGCGAAAATTAAACACTTACAAAAGAAGAAAAAAATCAACTGAGTCAGTCAAGAATAGTGATTCCTTGGTTGTAGCCACTACTCGAAAAGTGAATGGGTCCAAAAAATACCACCAAAAAAAAACTATTGTCTTTTCTGCCAGAAACCCCAATCCAAAATTGCACGCCACTTGGAACGTTGTTGGGCAAAATAACCTGCTGAGTACATCACATGTACATTATAAATATAGCTAACTCCTACCCTAGCCTGATGAGCACATCACATGGCAGACACATTACAATATAGTCAACTCTTGCTCTAACCCAACGAACACAAACATGATAATATATAGTCAGGTCAAGGCCGGAGCCGAAGGCCCCATTTCCCAGGCTGGCAGATGGTGGACACTCAGACAATGCACCAGTCATCCTCAAGAACGGGAGAGCCACATTAATTTATCACACAGGAGACACTTTGAAGCTCTCCCCCGTTAGAAGGAACCAAGAGAAACACCTGCCCATACCAAGGGCCTGAGAGCCACATTAAATTATCACACACGAGACATTTCGGGGGGGCACTCCCCGTTTTAATTTATCACACAGGAGACATTTCGAAGCTCTCCCCCGTTAGGAAGAACACAAGGGATACACACCAGGGCCTGGGAGCCAAGGCCAAGCAAAAACACACAGAACCACACACACCTCAAACGCACACACCTCATCGAGAGGAGGATATAGCATAAAACTATCACACAGGGACTCTTCACCTTCTTCTGAAGCAGACCTTCCACGGAGGCGAAGCTCCGGACGAACCATCAGCGCTGATTAGGGACTTAGACATATTCGATTTCTCACGCTTTATGACTCTGTATAACCGTTGCCACTTTACTTAATAAATCCAAGGTCCTCGTGCCGACAGACTTTATTACCTCTCCGTCTCATTTCATCTGGTCCAGTAACTAGACAGACCGTTTTTCCCCTCAATTTGGTGACCCCGACGTGATCTTTCGTTGAATTGAACCGCAACTGGGAAACGAGAGACGGAGAGCGGCACGACCTCGGGACCCCGGAGCACCGGACCGATTCCTGCAGTCTCACCTCGCGCGCGCCCAATAAAAGGTAGGCAAAACCTGTTGATAAAATCCAAACTCTGCATAGTTATATAGGAACCACATTAGGAGGTGAGACTGTGAGAGCGGTTCGCTACGGGATATCTCGTGGGGACGAATAGAACTGCATCCCAGCATTTCCCCATAAACCCGATTGACCCTGAACGCGTGACACATCGAATATCGGCTTGTTGCATGGTGAAAGAATACCCTCGAGACCATAGGGCCTATAAGAATCGGTCATAGTGATACAAGACTACCGATGGCCGAGTAATGGATGCCTGGGCCATGAGTGGAACCCAGAGGGATGCCTGGGCCAAGAGGGGAACCCAGAGGGAAAGAGAAAAAAAAACTAGGCTCGTTGCATGGTGAAGGAAATACCCTCGAGACCCTAGGGCCTATAAGAATCGGTCATAGTGATACAAGACTACCGATGGCCGAGTAATGGATGCCTGGGCCATGAGTGGAACCCAGAGGGATGCCTGGGCCGTGAGTGGAACCCAGAGGGAAAGAGAAAAAAAACTAGGCTCGTTGCATGGTGAAGGAAATACCCTCGAGACCCTAGGGCCTATAAGAATCGGTCATAGTGATACAAGACTACCGATGGCCGAGTAATGGATGCCTGGGCCATGAGTGGAACCCAGAGGGATGCCTGGGCCGTGAGTGGAACCCAGAAGGAAAGAGAAAAAAAACTAGGCTCGTTGCATGGTGAAGGAAATACCCTCGAGACCCTAGAAATACCCTCGAGACCCATAAGAATCGGTCATAGTGATACAAGACTACCGATGGCCGAGTAATGGATGCCTGGGCCATGAGTGGAACCCAGAGGGATGCCTGGGCCGTGAGTGGAACCCAGAGGGAAAGAGAAAAAAAAAAAAAACTAGGCTTGTTGCATGGTGAAGGAAATACCCTCGAGACCCTAGGGCCTATAAGAATCGGTCATAGTGATACAAGACTACCGATGGCCGAGTAATGGATGTGTATTAAATAATTCTATGTGGTAAGAAGGTTAGAGTCCTTTATCAGGGTTAGAGTCCCTTTGCAGAGGAAACAGTATGCCTGGGGCACGAGTGACACACAGAGAGACAGTGTGTGTATGCGCGAGTGAAAGAGAGACAGAGAGACAGTGTGTGTATGCGCGAGAGAGAGAGAGACGGAGTGGCTGTGTGTGTGTGTGTAAGAGGCCCAGAGAGAGAGAAAGAAAGAGAGCGAGCGTATTTGTGGGCCGGCTAAATATAGAAATAAATCAATCAATGATAACCCGGCTATGTGTGCAACGCCTGCTTGCTTTGTTATGCTCAACGCTATTTTGCCGTGTCTGATGATTGTGAGTGCGGTAGCAGACGGATAATTGCATTGACCACAGCGGACGGGAATAGTAGACACCTGTTGCCCCTCACTAGTAAGGTGTGAGCGGCTGGGCATATATCTCTGTCCAGACTCCCTGTGCATGTGTGTCAGAAAGAGAGAGAGAAAGGCTGTGAGCGATTCTGTGTGTGTACGTCAGTGTGTACGTGCGTGTCAGCGAGTACGCGTCAACGTGCGTTTGGGTGTGTGCGTTTGTGTGAGAGGGAGCGAGAGAGATAGCAAGGAGAGATAGCAAGGAGAGATAAAGTCGGAGGACGATCGAGAGGGACCATTTTCCCTCTAGTCAGTTGGAGGTAGCGATAGAGTGCGTGTTTTTCTAACAATGAACGGTTGTTTCAGGACCACGAGAAGGGACTCTGTATAGTTTTCAGGCCCAGAGTGTAATCCCCTTTCCCATATGTGTAGTCCTCCCATTTGAGGTCCCCGTCCACCATATTTGAAGTCCTCTACTCCACCTCATGTTGTAGTTCCCCTCCCTAGAATTGTATGGAAGTTAGAACCTGTGAGGGCGTTTTGGTTCGGCCTGACGAGGCCTGTACGAATTTCGGTGGTCAGCTTCGTAGTTTTGTGTATATAGAAATTTGGAAAGGGGGAGCAGTATTAAGTTATATATAATAAAGTGAAAAGTTATTTGTGAATGAAGGGACAGAAGGATCTTTTTGTGTGTGAGAGATAGTTATTAGGCCATTGTTCCATGATGGATAGTTCAGGATGTTGCATTCCAGGCTTATCTGTTAACGGTCCTAGGTGCTGCCTGACCCTAAGGGGAGTGAGGAAGAATAAGAGAGAGAACACATTTCACCCCCATTTGTCGACCTACACCATTAAGGCAGTACAGAGAGACACACTAACACACAGTACAGAGAAAGGAAATAGAGTGTGTTCAACTGAAAGCGTGTGGTGGCCATACGCCGTAAAATACCACATATCCAAGGAATGCAGGTAGAGCTCTGTTGAGTTTTCAGGCTTTGATAAATTTGTAGTTCCCTGTCTGCCATGTTTGAAGTTCCTTGTAGTCTCTGTCCATAGGTTTCACCTGAACAACCCCTCTGCTGGCCGAGAAAAGGAACTACCCATGGTTTCTCTCACACCCAGCCCCCAGAGCACGCTCGCTTTCAAGGCATTATGGCCGCACCCAACGTGGGAGGGAGACACGCAGAGAGAGAGAGAAGCCACATTCCACCCTTATCTGTTGTCTTGCACCAAACAGCATCCCGTACTGAGGAGGGAGAGAGAGCGTGTTCTCCCGAAGGAGGGAGAGAGTCACAGGGAGACACGCAGCGGATATTCACATTATGGCTAATTTGTTTTTCTTTAAGTTTATTTTTTATTTTTTTATTATTATTATTATTATTATTATTTATTTTTTTTCTGTCTTCCTAGGACAACAGTAATGATAATCTAATGCAATTGGACTAAAGAGGGTGTTGCTATTAACTAAGTGATTCATATTATTTTCACACAGGAACGAATAATTGAATAAATATGGATATGATAAAGATGAGGATAATAATTAAAAAATAAACATAAAGTAAAAACGTAATCTTGATAAACTGTACAATAGGACTACACCGATTAAAATATAGGGTAAATCTCTTTGGTCAAGGATGACGGGGATTAGCGCTACATCTGCTGGGAAGGGATCCTACATGCTATGTTGTCAATTTGGATTCGGAAGTAGTGGGTTTACCTTTCAAATGCCACTACTGCTGCTGCAACACTTTAATAATTTTAACTCTGATAAATTACCTTTTGTTTTATAGTTTCCCTGATGTGTATCCAATACGCACACACTTGGCTGCATAGAACAGATGGGGCTGAAGACTCTGTCTCCATCCCTCCACTTTGCGATCTATACCACCATATGGGTGGGGATTGATTGTATCCCAGGTATGGCATCCTGCAGCGAGCCAGTATGGAAGGCTGGTTAGCCAACGACGGGTAAGATCCCACCTTGACACCCGGGACGACCTAAGGCAGGCACAGTCACGATTACTTGGCAGAGTCGCTGTGGGCACTGGTTTACTTGATTATGAAGTCACGAGCTGCAACAATCATAGGAAGTGCCGGGTGGGATGAAAGGTGGAGGAGGAACAGGCGTCAGATATGTCAGCTCTGGCAGCAGAGGTGGTCTTGGAACAGGGCATGTCGCGTTTTATTTTATTTCATTTTACCTTTGTGGTATAGAGGCACCAACGGCGTTCTTAGATTTGCTTATCATTTAATGCGCATGGTTTTGACCATTGCCCAAGGGGGGAGGTATTGAGGAGAAAAAAATATATATATATATATATATATATATATATATATATATATATTAGAAAACAAGGTTTTTCTTCACCATACTTGCAAACAATGATTGACATCCATCTAAATGAGTGTGAAATATTAAAATAAATTAAAAAAAACAGTGTTCAACAGATGGGTAGAAGCAGTCCCATCAAAAGACCAAAGTGCAGCTACAGTAATCAACTTTCGGACTAGAGAAGTCATGACAAGGTTTGGAATTCCGTCAGAAATAAGCTCAGACAAAACGTTTATTCAGAGAACACTCAAACAAGTGATTCAACATTTGCATGTCAAATAAAGACTAGATTACGCCCCAATCCTCAACCACAAGGTATGGTGGAAAGCGTGAATGGGACGCTCAAGAAAAAAAAATTTAACAACATTTGTGCAAGCACTAAATTGAATTGATGCACTACCACTGACACTAATGAGTTATCGCATGACAACTAACAGAACGACGCATCTAACCCCGCATGAAATGCTTAAGGGTCGACCCATGCATTCACCTAACATTCAAGGGTCCCAAAAGGGACTTCCATTAGAGTAATTAGAAATAGGATTAAGGAAAATATGTTTGAACATCTAACTGTTGAACATAAGTTTGTAAATCCAGCAATAGAAACACAAAGTTCCAGGGCCAGAGGAGGAGCCAGATGCAGACACGCCCGGAGCCGACCAACTACCCAAGGATGATGCAATCAGATTTCGGATGGATGGAGAGCCCCAATGAGCGATGGGCGCTACAGGTGCAGCAGGTGCCATCCGAGCTTACCTGGGGATCGAGTATACACTCGAGAGTTTGGACGCGGGACCACCAGAGGGGCCCGACCTGATCTGGCTGGAGAACATAGAATAGACCCCCTGCACCATTGTCCAAGAACCCCACCACCACACCCCCCCTCCCCCCCCGCCTGTGACGTGCTAGTAACCTCTCCAGGTGGGCTGCCCCATTCCCGTCCCCGCCAACGGCACCACCCCCCTCCCACCTGATGCACCCACGTCGCCCGGACCAGGGATCTGCGTTCCGGTACCAGGGGCTGCGGCCCGTTCCCTTAAGGCTTGAGGGCGCCCCTGGCTGTATTCGCTTCTGTACGCTTCACTGTTTTTAGCCGCTCCCATATCTATGCCCACGTCTACGCAACCGACGCCGGGAACGCAAATGTTGTTGTTTACATCGCTGTCCCACTAGATGGAGCTCGGGGATACACACGGGCGAGATTCCAGGGGCCTTGATTGCCCGTTTATCAGATGAGGTCCTGAGCGCAGTTGAATAAAAGGGTCTAACGCTCAGGTGGCGCGTTGCGTCCACCTGCCCGTGATGACGCTCAGGACTATTCCGTGGTTTCTTAGTTGTTCCCGTGCCCCGGGCCTACCCTGAATACCCCATGCGTGTGATTGCTTATTGTTACACGACCAGTTAACTCCTCCTCACATCCTTAGTGTGTGGTCATCTAGGGATGTGTTGAGGGGGATTGCCATTCGTTGTGTACCTCATATCTTTCTGATATTATTATTATTGTTTAGGGACACGTTTCATGGTTACATTTCTTTCCTGTGATTGTTGCATTTTTGTTTATATCGTTATTGTTTACTGTTAGTTTTGTTGTTGCATTTTGTTGTTGTTATGGTTTGGTGTTGGTTTTGTTGTGTATCATCTGCTGCCAGCATTGTTGGTATTGTCTGCTCGCGATGTAAGGCCGGGGTGGATGCCACCCCCTAGGTGGGATGTGTATGGCATACCCATGTCTGAAGCATGGGTGGCGTTTCTCCCACGTGGTTCCCCATACACCCGGTCCAGCGAGTTGTTTTAGTCCCATGCTCATGGTTGTTTGTTTTATGGTCATTTGCCTTCTTTCTGTTATTTCTAATAGTGTTATAATGGTAGTCCCGCGCTGGAGTCCTATCCCTCGTACCCCTAATGAGTAAAAGTCGTCTTGCGACGACTTGAGGGGGATATGTTGGGCAAAATAACCTGCTGAGTACATCACATGTACATTATAAATATAGCTAACTCCTACCCTAGCCTGATGAGCACATCACATGGCAGACACATTACAATATAGTCAACTCTTGCTCTAACCCAACGAACACAAACATGATAATATATAGTCAGGTCAAGGCCGGAGCCGAAGGCCCCATTTCCCAGGCTGGCAGATGGTGGACACTCAGACAATGCACCAGTCTTCCTCAAGAACGGGAGAGCCACATTAATTTATCACACAGGAGACACTTTGAAGCTCTCCCCCGTTAGAAGGAACCAAGAGAAACACCTGCCCATACCAAGGGCCTGAGAGCCACATTAAATTATCACACACGAGACATTTCGGGGGAGCACTCCCCGGTTTAATTTATCACACAGGAGACATTTCGAAGCTCTCCCCCGTTAGGAAGAACACAAGGGATACACACCAGGGCCTGGGAGCCAAGGCCAAGCAAAAAACACACAGAACCACACACACCTCAAACGCACACACCTCATCGAGAGGAGGATACAGCATAAAACTGTATCACACAGGGACTCTTCACCTTCTTCTGAAGCAGACCTTCCACGGAGGCGAAGCTCGGGACGAACCATCAGCGCTGATTAGGGACTTAGACATATTCGATTTCTCACGCTTTATGACTCTGTATAACCGTTGCCACTTACTTAATAAATCCAAGGTCCTCGCGCCGACAGACTTTATTACCTCTCCGTCTCATTTCATCTGGTCCAGTAACTAGACAGACCGTTTTTCCCCTCAACGTATACATGGGGATCAAATGGAAGTTGCTAGTGTGGGGATGTATGCTAAAAATTCGAAAGAACGAAAATATCAGCTTAATCTATTCCGCAAGCGAGGAAATCGGGCACACAACATTGAGGCACTAAAAAAAGGAGAGGGGATGTTGGTACCGTGTAAACAAGAAAGCTATAGCATGTGCAGTCCAAAGGACTATCAGCATTGTTTTGCATGCTTTTGGCTCTTCAAAAGGAAATCTATGTGGAAGCACGCAAAACGGTGCACCCTTACTGCAAGCATTCGCAAAACTTTGCCTGGAAAAACAAGAATACAGACTCTATGTGCTGGTGCTCAGCCTGTATCTAAAGATGTGAACAAAAAGGTATGGGAGCTTGTGAACGGAATGACCCAAGATGAAATTGCCCATGCAGTTAAAGGAGACGTATATATCATGAAGGTTGGAGAAAACATGTACAACAGGCAACGCGAATCTTCCTCACTACATGACGTTCGTCAAATTATGCGAGGACTAGGGAGACTCTTGATCTAAGGAAGGAAGGTAACTCCTCTCAAAAAGATGGAGGATTATATCCATCCACAACACTTTAACCATGTAATTCGAGCTGTCAAAGAAGTAGCTGGTTTTGATGAAAAAACGAACACGTTTGAGAAACCCACCCTAGCCACAAAGCTAGGACAAAGCATTCAGAGAGTTGCAGATATCATGGAGGCCGAAGCTCTTTTCTCCCAGAACAATGAAAATAAGCTGTGTGTCCAAGAGTTTAGACGCATGTACAGTCTTACCTGGAATAAGATGATCTCTTCTGCTGCATACCGAACCCTTGAGGAGAAGAAATGTAACAAGCCCAAACTCATTCCATTAGCAGATGATGTGAAAAAAATGCACATGTACATGACTGACAAGCAGACAAAATATCGTGGGCAGCTGTTGGTTGAGAAAACCTCAAGGAATTGGAGCAACCTTGACAAAGTGACTCTGGCACAGATTATCCTTTTTAATCGAAGGAGAGAAGGGGAAGTCTCCAAGATGTATTTGGAAGCATTTGTCTCCAGGGACAAATCCCCGCTTAAAGAAGATATTTCAGAAGCGCTTTCAGATTTAGAGAAATGCTCTGCCAGCATTTCGAACGTGTGGAGATTCGAGGGAAGCGTGGCAGGAAGGTGCCCATAATCCTAACTCCAACAATGGTCCAATCTCTGGAGCTACTTGTGGAGGAGAAGAGCTCGTGTGGAGTGGGTGAAAACCTCTAGTTATTTGCCAGGCCAGGGTCTGACACAAGATTTAAGGGGTCTGACTGCATCCGTGGCCCGAAAACCAGAAACTCTCTCCTCCACAAAACTTAGAAGACAAGTGGCCACTCTCACCAGAGTACTGAATCTAAATGATACTGAACAAGACCTTTTAGCAGACTTTCTAGGACACGACATAAGGGTGCACAGGAAGTTCTACCGCCTCCCTGAAGGGACTTTGCAGTTGGCAAAGATCAGCAAGGTACTGATGGCCTGCGAACAGGGCAGAATGTCTGAATTCAAAGGGAAAAGTCTCGACCAAATCTATCAGCCCAACAGGTATGAAATTATCAATTGTAATTGCAAAGTTGTAAATTGTATAACTTTTAATTTGCACTTATTTAATTTGCCTTTGTTTGCTGTCTTGAGGACCCATCTGAAGTTATTGAAGAAAGCTCAGGCGAGTCATCTGAAGAGGAAGATGATACAAATACTCCAACAGGTATGTCTATGGATCAGCAGTTCTGGGCATCTGTACACATTACACAACATGCAGAAGGCCAGTCTTGCCCTGTGTATGATACCATTTTGTGTGAATGTTTTCCAGGAGGAGCTTCAGAGACTCAAGACAAAAGCGGCCCTTCAAAGCAGCAGCTGGGAGAAGAGCAGAGTTCAGGAGTTAAGGCATGAGGTGTTGCCCTTACATTTCCCACCCTGATATTTACATTTGTGTCAGAAGATTGTGACATTTGTCTAATTTGTGTTTCCAGAAGAAGCATCAGTAACTCAAGACAAACAGGGCACTTCAAAGCCGCAGCTTAGACGAAAGCAAAATTTACGAGGTAAGCATGTGGCATGGCCCTTGCACGTCCTTTATTCCCACATATACTGTATGCTAATTTCTCTAAACTAGCTGTAAGTGGTCAGAGCATCTAGTATGCACAGCAGTTCTTGGCATCTGTACACATTACACAACATGCAGAAGGCCAGTCTTGCCCTGTGTATGATACCATTTTGTGTGAATGTTTTCCAGGAGGAGCTTCAGGGACTCAAGACAAACGCGGCCCTTCAAAGCAGCAGCTGGGAGAAGAGCACAGTTCAGGAGGTAAGGCATGAGGTGTTGCCCTTACATTTCCTACCCTGATATTTACATTTGTGTCAGAAGATGGTGACATTTGTCTAATTTGTGTTTCCAGGAGAAGCCTCAGTAACTCAAGACAAACAGGGCACTTCAAAGCCGCAGCTTAGACGAAAGCAAAACTTACGAGGTAAGCATGTGGCATGGCCCTTGCACGTCCTTTATTCCCACATATACTGTATGCTAATTTCTCTAAACTAGCTGTGACTGGTCAGAGTATCTAGTATGCACAGCAGTTCTGGGCATCTGTACACATTACACAACAAGGCCAGTCTTGCCCTGTGTATGATACCATTGTGTGAATATTTTCCAGGAGGAGCTTCAGGGACTCAAGACAAACGCGGCCCTTCAAAGCAGCAGCTGGGAGAAGAGCACAATTCAGGGGGTAAGGCATGAGGTGTTGCCCTTACATTTCCCACCCTGATATTTACATTTGTGTAAAGGTAGAATCAAGGTTCATGGTTTCTATTTATCATGTGTACTATTACAGGGAAGCAAATCTCCCTCCAACAATGCTAATGAAATATGTATAAGAAGTAGAGGAAGCTTGCACAAGTAACAACAAAATTATGCAAGTTTTTCAAGTTATGATAAGGAATTAAATATAACAATTATATGTAATATAAAGTATTGTCAATTAGACAGTAGTTGTGATGGACAAACAAGGATGTTGTAATGAGTAGTTATGCTGCTATCTATTTGTATGGTATGCCGGTACGTCCGACCTGCTCTAGCGAGAACGTGACAATTTCCTGGCTTGCAGCACATAGCGTTCCCGTTTGTCATTGGCTAGTCATTGTTATTGTTAACGACATTAGCCTCTATAGCAAACCAGCTCGAAAACAAACAACCCAACTTTAAATTGTATTTTACGCAGAGCAAGACTGTGCAATGCAAAAATTGGTGACCAGAATAAAGTAGCAATGTAATCAAATGTGTAAGAGCATTTAAAACAACCAACCCACAAATACAAAGAAAATAATTAACTTTACGAGCACATCAATTTTTGTTGTAGAGTCGTGATTGTATGTTTTCTCACTTGTGTTGCATTGTGTGGTCAGAAAGGCCCTTATTGTGGATCTCCTTGTGAAAGCCATCCATCTGAATACCCTAGGTTTTTAGTTTGTGTTTGTAAAGTTTCATTAGGTTGTGATTATCCTCGAGGTCACAACAGCTCATTTAAGACAATAAAAAGTCTCCTATGGGGACTAACATTTAGTGTTTATTTGATAGTTTGATAGATATCAAAATTCAATAGACTAAGACCAGGATTAAAATACATAATATCAGATTGTAATTTAGCTAATCTTCTGCACTAAAAGAGCTAGTGTTTTACAAATACAAATTGTAGATGGGGCATATGACTTGGGAGGAAAAAATGAAGAAAATAAGTTTTTGCTTTAATATATAACAATTTTCCACATTTATAGCATTAATTATGGATTAAGTGTATTTTACAATCTTTTTTTCAAAGGTGCAAAAAAGGCTAAGCGAAAATGGTCAATGGAGGAAGTGAACGCTGTTGAAAACTCGCTAATGGATTTCATCCGAATGGGGAAGACACCTGGAAAACAGGACTGTGAGAGGTGCATTGATGCTTCCCCTCAAGCACTAGCCGAGAGGGACTGGAGGGCTATAAAATTCTATGTGCACAACAAAATCCTTTCAGATCAGCGGCTGTAGATATGGATCATTTGTATGTATGTGTTTTTGTTCATATTTCTGTAATATTCAATTTGTGTTCAACCTGTTTTCACTGTTTCTAAATTTCATGTTAAAGCCGTCATTTTACCATATGGTTTGTAGGCATAAAAGGACATTGAAGGCCACAGTTGAGTTTGTATTGGCTGACATTAAAAGGATAATGTTCCTCCTGAAGTATGTTTCATTTAATTTTGTCTTTTTAAGATTGGTAGCACATCTGCCCAGTTTAGTTGACCATGGTATTTGCTCACACTTACACACTTACTCACGAGCAACTAGTTCTTCATGAGCTTACTACTGTAATTTGTTGGTGAAATAAAATCACCGGGAAACACAACCATTGCTAAAGGTGCCATGGCATGCTATTTTATGGATGCTTTAATATAGTTATTAGTGGGCCACTAACACGGTATTCAAAGACATTCCCGAAATTCAGCCGTGGTGCAGAGTTACAGCCACCCCGAGCCAGTCGCACATTGAGCTTCCCCCAAATGCGCTGTTTTGGTGTCTGTAGCTATAATGCAAATGAGGAGGAGCGAGGCGGGTCAAGGAGGAGGGTGGGGGTGTGGCCCTGAGCAGCTTGCAGCCACGGTACCATGCGCTCTGTTTACAGTGGATATATCGCAATGGCGAGGCGCACACAGCCTTAAGCCGTGTTCTGTAAATACTCTAGAACACACAGGAGTCCTGGAACTCTATATCTAAATAATATCATATAGCCTACATAGATATCTATATCATATAATATATATTATCACGGCCAAAAGCTGTGTGAGCCGATATTATGAATCTCAAACGGCCGCGTTGGGTTCTCCGACATTCCTGGTTCTTCCACGTCCACATCAATGTGAAGTAGACTGAACCGCGACAAGGAGGAGAAAGGGATTGTTGCCGGGCAGCGCTTAGGCACCTCCGCCTCCTGCAGCGCGGTGGTCCCTCGGCAGCGGGAAGCGGGGTTCAGGCAGGAGACATTCGCCGCCAACAATCCCTTTCTCCTCCATGTCGTGGTTCGTGTTCTTGAGGGAGTCAAAGCCAAAGTTCCTTTCCCCCAATTCATTCTCAACCATGGCTGAGATAACCCCCACTACGAGTCTCGTTGTAGAAATACCAGAGACGAGAGTCGTGTTATGCGCCATTACACGAAAAGCAGAACGGTTATCCAAATAAGGAAGTGTACAATACTTGCGTTACAGTCCTGGAGCTCTAAATCTAAATAATATCATATAATACATAGATATCTATATCATATAATACATATTATCACGGCCAAAAGCTGTATGCGCCTCCAGACTATATTATGAATCACAAACGACTTTGTCGGGTTCTGCGACGTCTCTGTTTCTTCCACTTTCACATCAATCTGAAGTAGACTGAACCGCGTGCTGCCTGCTGCCGGCTGCCCGCTGCCGGGCGGTGGTGCTTCGCGGCGGTGGTTTTGTGCCATTGTGCGAATTCCCTACTAAACCAAACGAGACTCGTAATGGTAGGTAAATAAATACTTTATTAAAGCATGCAATTGTGATGCAGAATAAAAAGAAAAAGAAAACATAAAGTGCTTGCATGATATTGAAGCCTACAGCGATCGTTAGTTAACTTGTATGGCGGTGCTCATTTGTTTACCCATGGGCCATGGCAACCCGATTGCTACCTGCTGCAGTACTCTGATTGGCTGAATCGTTGAGAACGTTTTAGAATCAATCAATATAAGGTCGCGGGGAGACGGAGCACTGTTCGTTTGTATAGTAACAATATTTGGCCAAAACATTACTAAGAAACAAAATAGTTCATCAATACAATTCACGAAAAGTGGGGTGGCCAATGGCCCCGCGGCCACATAGGTTCCGGCGCCTATGGCTAGATAAAATAAACATCAAGACATACAATTCTAAAAAGAACGGATGAAGCAGCTACCCTGTTTTCCTTTTCGGTTTGCCTACAGAGCAGCGCACCTGCATTTTATATATCCGTGAATTGTCACAATTTCTCAGAATCAAAGGTGAAAGTAGAAACGGGTGGCCAAAAGCTGTCATATTGTTAGTTATCACAGACAATTTTTAACAATAAATGTTCTGTACGGTTCTGTACTGATCGTGAACCTACGAGAAGGGTCCAGCTGCAGGCTTGGGCGTTTACACCATGACACAAGAACGCCCTTTAGGCGTTCCTGGTAGCGTTTCATCGACCAATCACGAGGTATTTCGAAAGGCATACTGGGTTTCGCAAGGCATACTGCGAAGCACAGTCGCAAGGCATACTATGCTTTCCTTCCTTAATGGCAATTTTACCTCTCTCTCTTAAGGGACATTAGGGAAGACGCTCCCGGACAGAACCTTAGTTTTTAAGTCGTGCTTAGTGGCACGACAAATACTTCCAATTGATATACATGAGTTTGAAAATTGTGCTTTTTGACACGAACATTTTGAAAATACGTGTCCCTGATCACGTTTCAATAGATCAAATAACGTGACAGTGTCACGTATTTTCGTGAAACCGGGTTGCCTCTACGCCGGCCGGTGTTCAATACATTATCCTTTACATTGTTACATATTTTAAGAACCTGAGCTGCCCCCACATAGCCCCTAATCTCCTCCACCTCTCCTACTCATCAATCTTAGTGAACCCCCCACCACCACTCTTCCTCCCGCCAAACCCTCCTCGTAAATCCAACCCCCCAGCCTCTCCCACGACACATCTCTCTCTCTGTGGCTATTTTTACCAACGATAACTTCTATTTGTAGTTCCCCTTATCATCCAAGGATCTCATAGGGCTATCTGTGTACATATCAATGTACACAAAGCGCAGAGACAGAGTGTACTGAGAGCGCAAATTGCGGTTAAATGGTAGCCTTATGCCATAAGGTACCACAGATTTCAGCCGGACAGATAGAACTCAGAGAAGTTTCTTGTATCGGCTGACACGTATGTAGTTTGCCCCGCCGCCATATTTGTAGTTCTTAGTAGTCTATGTAGCCAACCCCCCCCCCCTAACTTGACATCTCCCTGCGCGTTGAGAAGACAACTATTTCCGGTTCTATCTCAACGCCTCCCACCACTGGTTGAGAACAACCCTGCAGATCACACAGACCTGCAACTTAAAGAGGACCACTCCTACACACCTAGTCTGTACCTTCAAACGCTCTCTTTCACACACTCCCTTATTCATGTTGATGAAAGAAGGAGGCTAAACCCCTTCCTATTGTCAGTTAAATTGAAGTCTTATCTTATTGTTCTTTCTCCCCCTTGCCCCCTCCCACCCCAAACACCTGGTCATGTGTTGGGACCAAAATGTACATTTTGTATATTTGAGGGTCTGTGTGTGTGTCTGGGTGCTGAAATACGGGGAGCCAGTCCCTTGTTAATATCGGCAGAACACGCAAGTATTTGTGTAGGTTGTAATCACTGTTTTTTGATTCACCAACATTAATAGTTTAAACGAACTGTAAATGTTTACATTTGTGCTAAATTTGTTCTTTCTCTTCAGGCCTTTGCAACCCGAGCAGTGATAGATGCCCGGCATTCATCATTTTAATTGTTTACATCACTACAAATATTCTCTTTTCTCTTCAGGAAGTGGCAACACAAGCACTCCAGTTGCCCAACACTCATCATTTTACTTCTGTGCATTGATCTTGATTCTCTCTCTTCAGGAAATGGCAGTATAAGCAGGAACGAGTGTCTAATTCGTTCCTATCTAATATGTGTAATTAATAAATGGTGCACATGGTTTTAAACAGTGCACAAGGAGAGAGTTAGCTCAACTGCTGTAGCCACAATTACAATAAATTTTTTGCGAATATTAAATCTACATGGGTAAAATTCTGCACTAATCAGCTACTACATACGAATAAACTGAATAACACTGCGTGAGATGTTCAAAGGTCAACTATTGCTTCCTTTGGAGCGATTGCAATAAATATAATATCGTACCACCAATATGCATGCATTATCTTGTATTCAATAATTAGGGAAGCCGAATTCCAGAACCAAAAGAGGACCTACCAAAAGAAACCAACCAAGGGGTCTTACATCAAAGCAGATGCCTGTACGAGAGTTACACGGTGATCTTAAGATAGGGATAATTATCTAGACTCCACATCATGAACGATTAGCCTTTAAAGTTGTCCATAGCATGCATACCGCTCGTCCACAGAAGTCCGGGGAATATCCGGGCCTGGGGATTCTTATTAGAAGAGTTCTGGGATAACCTGCCTCCTAAGAGAGCGGAAGAGTCCCCCCCAATAGAGGACCCTGAGGACAAGCGGTAGAAATGTATAGTTCAACAGACCTCAAGAGGTCCGAGTACCAAAATAAGAAAGAATAAAATATATATTTCCTTACAAATTATGAAAATAACAACATTTCAATAAAAGTCTTCACGTAATCTATGGTTAATAATTGGCAATATTTACAATTAAATTACATAAATAGAATAAGATGTTATCCATAATTCATCCTAATTGTGATTGGCAATATACGTGTTACGTTTTTCATTACACGACGGGCTATGTAGACAGTGGATACTCGATTATTACAATATATCACAACCAGTTTGATGGTCAACTAGGGCTGGGCGATATGGGCCAAAATGAATATCTCGATATTTTTTTACTATATCTCGATACACGATATATATCTCGATATATCCCTAACCCTAACCACCACCAGTATGTAGCACCCATTTGGGTGATGCACGGCAGCCAATCGGCGCCAGAACGCTCACCACACACCAGCTTGAGGTGGAGAGTGAGGGATGAGGTGGAGAGAGGGAAAAGAACATTTAAACACTATCGACCATAATTAAACACTAACGATCACATTTAAACACTATCGACCACAGTCCACATGCAAACACTATCGACCATATTTAAACACTATGGACCACATGTAAACCCTATCGACCACATGTGAACACTATCGCCCACTATCGGTATACTGACTCATGAAACATTTACGGTTTACTGCATTTGACAACAGCGTGGTCTCAAGACGGCTGCATAGACACACCACTATCGACCTTTGGTTTTGTATGTACTGGTCTTCATTTCTCTTCACAATAGATTGGTTTATGTACAGATGATTAAGGAAAGGAACTTCAACTTGGTTGCACTACGCCGTTGTTAGGTTTGGTTGTCATTTAATGCGCATGGCTGAAGCAATGCGCAAGGAGGGATGTAGTGTGAATATTAAATCAAGGTGGATCAACATTTTTTAAAATAGAACTGTCATGCCAAGGTTGAAATCAGCTCAGAATAAGGAATGGGACACTCAAAACAAAAAATTAAAATCTGTACAAGCACTAAATAGAATTGGTTAGATGAAGGAATACAAATGAGGCATTATCAATTATAATACAAACATATTTGAAACACATACAATTTTCCGGTCCAATGTTTCCAGAAGCAAGATGAGTACCGTGTATCACTCTGACACAGCTAACTTTGCACGCAATGCTTACGGTTAGATTCATGCTTACATTTACATTTCAAGGGTCCCATAATTGACTTCCATTCAAACAATTAAAAATAGAATTAAAGGAAATATGTTTTTGAACAACTAACTGCTGCACATGAGTTTGTATTTCTACAATAGAAACAAATGTCTTTTGTTTGCTTTACACAATAATAAGTTCCCAACAAAGGGACGAAGGAAACTGGTCTCCCCGAGCTCCTTAACCTGCTACAGTGGAGCCCAATGTGGGGCGAGCGCATTGAAAATGGACCAGTCCCCATTGGGAAACGTGCTCGGGCACTTGGCCCAGATGGCGGAGCGACAAAGCCAGTTACACTACGCTCAGAACGAGGTGCTTACGGAACTGGCCCAATGCTCCGGGAGCTCCTCACATCCAGCAGTTGCGGCGAGGGACCCCGGGGGGCTACTCCCAGCATTCACATTCCGAAAATGGGGGAGACGGATGACGCAGAGGCCTTTCTGGGGACCTTCCAGGGGGTGGCCGAGGTCTCGGGGTGGCCTCGCCAGGAGTGGGCGCACCGTCTCCTACCGCTCCTGACGGGCGAGGCGCAGCTAGCCGCCCACAGTCTGCCGGTCGGGGCTCAGCGGGATTATGACGCCAACGCCCGAGCCATCCGGGATCGGCTGGGCCTGTACCCAGAGGAACATCGGCGGCGGTTCCGGGCGCTGGCCTTCGGCGAGGGGGACCGGCCCTTCGCCTTCGCCCAACAGCTAAGGGACCAGGCCAGGAGATGGCTGGTTCCAGACCGGAATACAGCGGAGGAGGTGGTGGAGCAGGTCGCCATGGAGAGATTTGTGGAGGGGCTGCCGGCAAGGATATCCGCCTGGGTCCGATATCACCGGCCCGAGAGTCTCTCCGCTGCGGTCGTCCTAGGAGAGAGCCACCTGCCTCCACCAACGGCGAGCCAGCGACCGCCGGTAGCAGGCCCACGGGCTGGTGCGGCGGCCCCGCGTGGCGGGACAGACCAACACCGGCACCAAGGGCGAGAGGGGGGGGGCCCGGTCCAGAGGGGGCACATGAGTTGCTTCCCCCCCCCACTCCACAGACGGGCGCTCAGACGGCAGGGGAGGGGTGCTGGCGGTGCGGGCGGCCTGGCCACCTCCGGCGGGAATGCCCTATGATGGAGGTGGGTCAGGTCGTCCACGTCATCGGTGCCCCGTCTCCTCCCCACGGTCCCGGTGAGGCGTACCGTATCCCGGTGATGATACAGCGGGGTACGCACCAGGCGCTGTTGGACTCAGGCTGCATGCAGACCATGATCCACCAGCGTCTGGTGCGGTCCGA
The DNA here is from genome assembly GCF_902167405.1 of Gadus morhua. NCBI lineage: Eukaryota > Metazoa > Chordata > Actinopteri > Gadiformes > Gadidae > Gadus > Gadus morhua. Next base: position 18,002,411 of record NC_044064.1, on the reverse strand, counting down.
GGCATTGGTGGAGGCGTCGAGCGTTGTGGTGAGGTGTATACACGGGGATGTGCACGAGTATCCTTTGGTCCCTATCGAAATTCGTTGTGGGGGGAAAAGCATAGTGTTAAGGAGGCGGTTAGTTCGAGCCTCACGCATCCCCTGATTCTTGGGTTGGATTGGACTGGGTTTCCACAGGCTATTAGGGGGACTATGGGGGTGCAGGCACGACCGGTAGGGACATGTAAGTCGTGTGCTGTGTTCTGCGCCGAGGCGGGGGCGGACGACGCTGCCCAGGGATCGGGGGAGGCGGGGGATCCCCAACCCGAGGTCCCAGCGCCGATGTTCCCACCGGCTGTTCCCCTAACCCAGGTGATGGTTATTGATGGGAGTAAGGTCCGGCCAGACGCAGCGCTGACTTACCCACACTTTATAGTGGTTAGGGACAGGCTTTATCGGGTGAGTCGTGACACCCAGAGTGAGGAGGTTGTCACCCAGTTGCTGGTACCCAGGAGCCGCCGGGAAATGGTTTTCCAGGCGGCGCATTATAACCCAATGGCGGGCTATTTAGGGTACGACAAAACACTTAACCGGATAATGGCCCGGTTCTATTGGCCGGGGATTCGGGCAGAGGTGCGCAGGTGGTGCGCATCCTGCCCCGAGTGCCAACTGGTGAATTCACCGGCCGTCCCCAGGGCTCCCTTACGGCCCCTTCCCCTGGTGGAAGCCCCTTTCGATCGCATTGGCATGGAAATTATCGGGCCATTAGAACGTTCCGCACTACGGGTATCGATTTGTGTTAGTCCTGAGCGGCTACGCAACCCGGTACCCGGAAGCAATTCCGTAGCGCAACATCTCCGCGAAGAGTGTTGCGCAGGCATTGTTTCAGGTCATATCACGGGTGGGAATCCCGAAGGAGATTCTCACTGACCAGGGCACCAATTTTATGTCACGCACGATTAGGGAACTTTACGGGTTATTGATGGTCAAAGCCATCCGCACAAGCGTCTATCACCCAGCCACGGACGGATGTGTGAGAGGTTTAACCGGACGTTAAAGTCCATGATCCGTAAATTCGTACACAAGGATGCTCGGAATTGGCATCAATGGCTAGACCCTCTGTTGTTTGCAGTGCGGGAAGTGCCCCAGGCTTCCACAGGGTTTTCCCCATTTGAGTTGCTTTATAGGCGCAAGCCCAGGGGCGTCCTGGACCTCATTAAAGAAAACTGGGAGGAGGGGTCCAGTGACAGCAAGAACAAAATCCAGTACGTCATGGACTTGCGTGCAAAGCTTCACTCACTAGGGGTATTGTCACATGAGCACTTGCACCAAGCCCAGGACAGTCAGAGACGCCTGTATGACAGAGGGACTAGATTACGCGATCTCACCCCGGGGGATAAGGTCCTCATACTATTGCCCACCTCTAGCACCAAATTACTCGCAAAGTGGCAAGGGCCCTTTGTGGTCACACGGCGGGTTGGGGACGTGGATTACGAGGTAGCGCGGTCGGACAGGGGCGAAAACAAGCAGGTTTACCACATCAACCTCCTAAAGAGGTGGAACGATGCGGTCCCTGTCGTGTTTGCGTCGACGTTACCGGAGAGGGAAGAGCTCGGACCGGACGTCCCTAGCCCAAGCCCCACCCCCCCCTGTTGGTCAGGGCGAGGGTCTCTCAGGGAGTCAGGCACGGGATGTTGCTGGTCTGCAACTCTGGTTCGCCGACGTGTTTTCGCCCCTGCCTGGTCGCACCTCGCTAATTACTCACAACATCGAGACGCAGCCCGGTTTAACGGTGCGGACACGCCCCTACCGGCTGCCCGTCCACAAACAAGAGGTGGTGCGGCGTGATTTGGCAACCATGTTGGAGTTGGGCGTGGTCGAGGAGTCTCACAGTGACTGGTGCAGTCCCGTCGTTCTGGTGGGGAAGCCGGACGGGTCTGTCCGGTTCTGAGTAGACTATCGTAGGGTGAATGCGGTGTCGAAGTTCGACGCCTACCCAATGCCTCGGATCGACGAGCTCTTGGACCGGCTTGGCATGGCAACCTATTATACGACCCTGGACTGCACAAAGGGCTACTGGCAGATTCCGCTGTCTCCAGCAGCCCGGGAAAAAACAGCTTTCTCCACTCCGCTCGGTCTTTACCAGTTTAAGGTGCTTCCGTTCGGGTTGTTCGGGGCCCCGGCCACGTTTCAGCGGCTGATGGACCGAGTGTTACGGCCCCACGCCGCGTATGCTGCTGCCTACATTGATGACATCATCATCTATAGCGGAACGTGGGAGCAGCATGTGCGGCTGGTGGCGGCCGTTCTTCAGTCGCTGAGACGGGCGGGGCTCACGGCCAACCGGAAGAAGTGCGTGATCGGGCGGAGGGAGATCCAGTATCTGGGGTACCACCTGGGGGGGGGAAGGTCCGGCCAAAGGTCGCAAAGACCGCAGCGGTCGCCGCCTCCCCTCGGCCCAGGACCAAGAAAGAGGTGAGGCGGTTCTTGGGGCTGGCAGGGTACTACCGGCAGTTTGTACCACACTTCTCCGACCTGGCCAGCCCCTTGACCGACCTCACCCGTAAGAGGGCCCCAGATACAGTTCAGTGGTCGGAGCCATGTCAGTTGGTCGTTTGAGGCTATTAAAACAGCCCTCTGTGGAAAGTCGGTCCTGTGTGCTCCTGACTTTGATCTCCCTTTTTCCCTGCAGACGGACGTGTCGGATAGGGGGTTGGGCGCGGCCCTGACCCAGCAGGTGGAAGGGGTCGACCGCCCGGTGCTGTACCTGAGTAGAAAACTATCGGACCGGGAGGGTCGGTACAGCACAGTCGAAAAGGAGTGTCTCGCCATCCGATGGGCGGTCGGCACCCTTCGCTACTACCTGCTGGGGCGTGCGTTCACCCTCTACTCCGACCACGCCCCCCTCCAGTGGCTCCACCGCATGAAGGACGTCAACGCGAGGATCACCCGGTGGTATCTCGCGTTGCAGCCCTTCAACTTTCGGGTCGATCACAGGCCCGGGGCGCATATGGCCGTGGCAGACTTCCTCTCCCGTTCCGGGGGGGGGGGAGTAAGCAGTGGCGTTTTCTCCCGGAGGCCAAGGGAAGCCAGGCTTCCCTGTTATTTTAGGCTTTAGTTGTCGAAACATTTATATTAAGTTTCGTTAATTATTTTGTGCTGTGTTGCTGTAATTTCTTCCCCATTTTCTCCTCTCATTGACCATTTCACAATGCGCGATACTGCGCCCCTGTTATAAACTGGCGAAACACGACACTGAACACTGCGAGGAAGCCAGCCCGAGCTGGCATCCCTTGGTGAAAAAAAAAGAAAGAATTGACCAATCAGGTGAGGCTACTGTCATGACACTGCCCTCCTCTGATTGGTCGGGAGGGTGTCAGGAGGTTGCCAAGGGAAGCCACTCGGCCCTTGGCTTCACACCAATCAAATCAAAGCATCATTATCAACGTCACCGAAAAAAATATAACAAAACAAATAGTGCGAAATTAGCATGTTTGAATTGTTCTCATTTTTGAGTAGCCTACTTAGCAAGTGCAGTTATGGAGGTGGAGATTTAGATTATTTACTTAAAAATAATTTTACCTTACTACCACAACAGCAGCGAATCAAAATAAAATCCGATGGCAGGCCAACACCGAAGCTGAAACTGCGCGGGGAGAGAAACAAGGCTTCTTTCGGACGTTCAATGAAGAAACTATACACGAACGGAGTGGCTAGCTGGCAGCAGCAAACTTCAGCGACTATTTTGCTGGCCGTGTCTTCTTTTTGACAAGGATTCGTGCTCCCTTAACAATCCCTGGGTCACTACAGGATTCTTGGACCTTGCCAACTTGTCCCGAGCAATCGAGAGGCACGGTAAATCCAAAAGCCACATAGACTGTGCTGTGAAACTGGCACTGTTTGGACGTGTCAGGATTGATGACATTAGCGGCTTGTGCATTTCGGTCAGGGAGGGGTTGCATTTATAATAAAATGTGTAATTTAATGAAATGTTTAGGAGGACTGTGTGTGTGTTTGGGGGTGTGTGTGTGTGTGTGTGTGTGTGAGTGTGTGAGAGCGAGAGAGAGAGAGCGTGTCGTGTCGGTCAGATCACAGGCGTGTGTAAGTCCTGGTAAATGACCAGGCGCTCAAATAGCTCTTGTAGTTGCATTAAATACATCCAAGCTGCAACGCACTATTTTCTCTAAAGGTTTGGCCTCACTTGGCTTCCTCAAAAAAAAAAAAAATCCCCACGCCACGCCACTGGGAGTAAGTTTGCGGCTGGATGTGCCCCGGCCTGTGTCGGGCGGTGGGGGTATGTGGGGGGGGACGTGCGACGTCTGGCCTGCAGGGGGAGGTAGAGGACGGTTGGGAACACACCGGATCGGCTTGGGGGGTTGGACCTGGTTGCGAGCAGGTGCCCGCGATCAGGTCCAATCAGGGAATGTGTATTGATGTGCCTGCTTTGTGTTGCAGTAGGGAGAGTTGTTACCTGAGAGAGAGAGATCCAGAGACTGTGCGCAACATCTCTGGAACCGGGAACCCCATGGATCGCGCATTATGATTTAGTTTGGAGCATGTCTTTTGTTTGCTTTACACAATAAACGAGTTCCCAACAAAGGGACGAAGGAAACTGGTCTCCCCGCGCTCCTTAACCTGCTACACATGGACAGTATCAGAACAATAACCTGTTGAACTAAATGGATGTGGTAGGACCACGGAATGCATCTGCAGACCACTGCCACATAAATAAAAGTAAGAAGTACGATTTATTGCTTAAGATTTGCTGGTGCTGTGGCGAGGTCTTATGTGTTTTTTGCACTCAAGTGGTCGGCTGTTTTAACTTGCACTCAAGTGGTCAGCTGTTTTACCGGTGGATTCTGTCTCTTGTTGACACCAAGTAACTTTTGGTCATTCTTGCTTTGCTTGAATTCTGGAATAGTTGTGGGGCGGGGGGGATTGCATGAGTTTTGGTCAGAATGCCTGATGTAGGCTAGTTTTGATGGAATGCGTGTTGTGAATTGAGAACAGCATGATGTGATACAGCGTTCAGCTGTGCAACAAATATTTTTTTATTTTTAAATCTTGACGACTTTTGTAGTGCTGTGTGTAGCCACACGTTTGCCCCTTCTAAACTCAGTTCATTTCCTTTCCTAGCTTGTTTATGTTGTTAGCTTAGCAATGTCATGTCACGTTAACATTGGATACATGGAGCAGAACATAGTGGGTCATATGTCCAATGCTTTTTGGAATTTTTTTCTACATAAAACGTGCCAGACAGATTTTGTATATATTTTATTCCTTAGTAATTAGCTAGATGGGTACATAGCCGCGGGAACGTATTCTCAGCAGGGGGTGCTGGAAAAAAAGAAACTCAGCCTGCACTAGACTCGCAACTCGCTACATTGATAAAAAAGATATATAGCAGCGCAGCTCAATTACACCAGTGCATGCGCGCACAGTCGAAAATCGATCGTTGTGTTCACACCATGGTTCACATCCAGCTGCTCACAAAACAAGTTTAGCGCACCACCGCTCCCCTCACACTTTTTCATCTAACCTTTTTTCAGCACTAGGTCATATGAGCATTAAATAAATGCTGCGTCTCAAAATGCCTTGGACAGCAGCGAGGATGACTCGCTTTGCCACGGGCCGAAACAGTGCGGAGCGACCACAGCCAGAGCGAACACAGCGGGGCAGAGTGTCAGGAATAGTCTTTGGTGTACACATCAGTACGGCCGATTGGCACTACTGTTTAGTGGCAATGCAGTGTTTTATTCTATGCCTTTTTAATTTTCGTATATTATTTCAATGAATGCAATTTATTTATTTATAAAAACAAGATCTGGTCTTCAAATCTTTTTTCCCAATATAGGTCGTCTTACAATGGGGTTTGTGCTTATATTCGGACCAATTCGGTACAGCGGGCTCTCACATGACGTTAAGCATTTCCTGGTGCATAATGTGACTCTTCAGAACCTAACATCCCGTTTCTCCCCGTTGACACGACAACACATAACCGGCGTTTTCAGAAATCTCCACTTTGGCCGGAGTTTTTTTAGAAATGATCGTTTTCTGTGATAAGACAGGGCCTCAGACAGGGGGTGCTGCAGCTACCCCAGCACCCCTACTTCCCGCGGTACTGGATGGGTATGCCGTCTTTCAGAACCTTTCAATACCGGCACAAAAAAAAGTGCATCCTCGTACCCAGCACTTCTGAAAATGCACCTCTGTCCCCAGCACATTTCAAAACCAAACTGACACCCATGTATATACGGAGACCACCAGACCTCCTCGAAGCAACGAAAATAGTCTATTAAATTCAAGATGGGTGCATCGGCGAGAACAGGGATATAGTGTCATACGTCAATATGAATTTCATTCATATTTATACCTAGGATGGTCATTTCACGGATCCCTGTGAGACCAGGTTGACTCGGTGTGTGCCAGTGTGAGACCAGGGGCCCTATCTTGCATCCGGCGCAAGTGACTTAGTCACTGGCGCATGTGTCGTTGCTAGTTTACAACTGGCGCAGAGCGTTCTTTTCCCACCAGCGCCACTCGCCGGTAAATTAGGGATTGATCATGCGCCCCAAGGGGCGGTTCGGCGGAAGGAGGAGGCGTGTTCTGGCGCAAACGGTATTTTGCCGTTTCTGAATACCATTGCGCTACTGACCAGGAAATACCTGGTTTAAAGTCAGTGGCGCATTGTTCAGATGCTATTTTAAGGGCGCATGCATACATGCGCATGCGAGGCATATGGATTGCTTGTGCACCTCGCGCATACACTTTGCTTCTCTCATCTACACGGACAGCAGTTCCCAGGAAAATAAAATATTAAAGGAAAATAAAATATTACCACACAAGGAAAATCATTGTGGTGTCCATAAAGATAAAATAAATAGGCATAAATCTAGCGTACACATTTACCCAAATTATTCACGCGAATTGTAGCAGGCGTAATGACGGACAAATTAACCTGGTTGACCACTAGTGGCAAGAGACGCATGTATATAAGGAATGGACACCTGTCGCAGTGGGTTGTCCATCAAGAATCAGGAACCACAATTCTGAATACTGCGAAATAAATTCTGAAGACTGCGAAATCACCTTCTGTAAGTCCATTTAAAACCTTACTTAAAACCTTAAGTCCATTTAAAACTTACCAGTTAAGTTGAGGTTGCTCATAATTTTTCTATTGCACAGTGGAATGGAATACGTCTTGGGACAGAGGATCAGACGCAAAAGGGAGAGGGTCTACCGGCCCAGACACACCTATCTCTCCCTGAGTGAGGAGGAATGCAGGCGTAAGCTACGCCTGACCCGTCAGGCTGTCACCGACATCTGTCATCTCCTGGCAGATGAGCTGGGGACTGATGCACGCTGTCCCTATGCCCTCCCCGTTGCAGTGAAAATTACAGCGGCACTGCATTTCTATGCATCTGGGTCGTTCCAGCATCCCCTTAGTTGTATTGAACGCATTTCACAATCGCCAATAAGTTCGGCTATACATACAGTTACGTCAGGTCTAGTCCGACATGCTGGGGAATACATCAAATTCCCCGTTACACCTGACAGCCAGGAAAGAACAAAGCAGGAGTTTTGGACCAAGTATGGGTTCCCTGGCGTCCTTGGTGCTATAGACTGCACCCATGTGCAGCTACGTGCCCCATCACTAAACGCACTCGCATACATAAACCGGAAGGGAACTCATTCGATTAACATCCAAGTAATTTCCGATGCTAATTGTAGAATAAATCATGTCTTTGCCAATTACCCTGGCTCAAGCCATGACTCCTTCATATTGGCAAACTCGACCATTCCTGCCATATTCGAGGGGAATCCTCCCTTGGATGGGTGGCTGTTGGGGGACAACGGCTATCTGTTGAAGACATGGCTCATGACCCCATTTCTTATGCCAGCAACAGTGCGCGAAATTGCATTCAACAGGAAACACACACAAACACGCAGTGTAATTGAACGTACTTTCGGAATACTGAAAATGCGCTTCAGGTGTTTGGATAGGTCAGGTGGTACTTTACAGTATGGTCCTCAAAAAGTCGCAGCATTCTTTGTGGCATGTTGTGTTTTACACAACATTGCCATGAATCATGGATGTGTCGATGACATTAATGAGGATAGATTAGAGGACTTAATGAGACGTGATGCTGAACTGCATGTGCCGATGCCATTACGTCCAAATGCCCCAGCAGCAGCACGGGAGAGGAGAGCTCATCTGTCAGAGGAGCTGCATCGTATATAGTGAGGTAAGCAAACTAATGACATCTCCGCTCTATTGTTTAGCTACATTGTACAAATATTACCATGCATTCATAACCTTGTGAGTCAGAGAAAGTGAGCCCAAAACATCGCAAAGTATAGTATGTCCTTGAGACATTTTTTATTCGGCTTGTCCAAATGTTCGTAGGCGTAAATGAAAAAAAAAAATACAAAGCGAAAAATGAAAAGTTACAAAGATTTGAAGGAAAAAATATTTATTTTCTCCCTCCTCTGTAAGGCCTTTTACGCCTGCCTCGGCGGGATCCAACAAATGAGGGTCCGGGAGTGGCGATGCTGGATGTGCTCCTGGTGGAGCGGGTGGACGGAGATGGAATGGGGGGAGGAGGGGGCACAACAGGGGGAGGAAGGGGCACAACAGGGGGAGGAAGGGGTACAACAGGGGGAGGAAGGGGCAAAACAGACGGAGGAGGAGGGTCGTTTGGGGGCCATGCACGTTCCATTGCTGTCGCAATCCGGTCCAAACTTGAGGCGATGCGCCCGAGAGGCCGCAGCAACATCGCCACCCAGTCCAGACGGGTGTTGGTGTTTCGCCGCATCCCGGCCAGCTCCCGCTCCAGCATGTCGAACCCGGTTTGCTGGAGCTGCAGGAACGGGTGGTCCTGCGGTCTCATGCTGCTGGCGCTGCTGCCACGGCGTCTTGCTTGAGTGCGCCGCGCAGCTCCCTCAGCTGCCCCGTGCGCGCTGGTCCCGAGGCCAGGGCTTTCTTCCTGAGAAGCTACTTGACATTGTTTTGATTTATTTTATGGCTGTGTTACATTTATTAAATGTCAAAAATGATTAAAAAGATTTTCACGAGACATCTCTATTTATGTGACCTTTATTTATGTACCTTGGGGTTGGACAGCTGGTGCATCGGGTTGGGTGCCGACTTGAAAGCCCCCAAAACCCTCAACACTTTCAGCGGTCAGTGTTGACGCAGCGATATCCTCTAATGGCGTGAGGTCCTGGTAACTGCCAGATCCTCCTCCAGTCTTTTGACGTGCTTGCAAGTTGCCCGCAAGCTTGGCCTTGCCTCTTCTCCTGACGTCGTTGTACCGCTTACGGCAATGGAGAGATGTCCTATTTTGTCCAGCTGCTGAAACAATTACGGCAATTTCCTCCCAAGCCGCTTTCACCGAAGCAATTTTGGGTGGGTTTCTCCCATCCCCATATAAAGTCAACTCGCGTTCTTTGACTGCTCTGACAAGCACCTCGGTCTCTTCTGTGGTGAACCTTTCTTTGCGTGCGCCTGGCAAATCCACCATCATAATAGCAATCCGCCATGGAACAAGCGCCGATCGCTCTTAAAGGGGATGCGAGAAAACGCTCTGATTGGTTCATTGCACGTTACGCCCAAACCACACCTACGGGTAATTAGGCAGCTTCAGACCAGCCCTTTTGACACTTGCGCCGCGGTGGAAGTGTAATTTATCCGCCTGTAAAATAGCGATAGCGCTGTAGAACCGCCCACAAAGCTACTTGCGCTTTGCGCTTCCCACTTGCGTTTCAGACCGTTAAAATAGGGCCCCAGGTGTGTGCCACGGAATTTGAGTGTCATTAACTTGCATTGGAGCAAATTCCGTTGGCATATCACGGACAATTTAAGTGATTCCATGAGGCCACCACGGATTTTGAGTTAAGCGCCCTTGGTCGACTCTTTCATTGAAACGGGGATCTCTGTGTGTGCCACGGAATATGAGTGTCATCAACTTGCATTGGAGCAAAATCTGTGGCCATATCACGGAAATTGGCGTGTTTTTTCGTGAGGATTCCACAGGTTTTTAGTAGAGCTGTCAGTTAAACGCGTTATTAACAACGTTAACGCAAACCAAATTTAACGGCGTTAAAAATTTTATCGCGCGATTAAAGGGACTCTTACCTTTGTTGCATTTTTACACTTTTTTTGGATAAGGTTAAATTGGTATTAATAAGGTAATAACACTCTAATATGCAAGACAGACCAACCAGGAGTAAAAACAAAATATTATTTTACTCTCATAATATTTAGTGAAAACTTCAACCAATAAAATTCTTCGGACCGAATTACCTTATTGGCCGACAGACCTGTCTGTTTGCTGCATGGATATATAAGGTTTTCCGTCTGCTTCTTGTGGCGCATTCGGGCCCGCGTCATCAAGGCGCGTCCTCAACTAGAGGGTTTGTTTTGATTCCACGGCAGACAGTAGCGAGTAGCGACCGTAGCGACTGACGATGGCAGACCAAAGTGGTCCACGGCGTACTGAAACTGCACCATTCAGTCCGATTAGGGGACTCGTCTCGGACTCAGACTCACAGTTACCCTCCTCTGGAGCCTCAGGAAGACCTCCAGACTGTTGGCCACCAACTGCACCATTCAGTCCGACAAGGGGACCCGATTCGGCCTCAGAAGCCAAGTGGTCCCGCTCCCCTGGATGATTCTCAGGACCTCCAGACCGTTGGCAACCAACCGCACCACTCAGTCCGATTAGGGGACCCGTTTCGGACTCAGACGCGAAGTTGTCCCGCTACTCTGGAGCTCCGGGAAGACCTCCAGACCGTTGGCACCCAACCGCACCACTCAGTCCGATTACGGGACCCATTTCGGACTCAGAGGCGACGTTGTCCCGCTACTCTGGAGCAACAGGAAGACCTCCAGACCGTTGGCACCCAACCGCACCACTCAGTCCGATTACGGGACCCATTTCGGACTCAGACGCGACGTTGTCCCGCTACTCTGGAGCTACAGGAAGACCTCCAGACCGTTGGCACCCAACCGCACCACTCAGTCCGATTACGGGACCCATTTCGGACTCAGACGCGACGTTGTCCCGCTACTCTGGAGCTACAGGAAGACCTCCAGACCGTTGGCACCCAACCGCACCACTCAGTCCGATTACGGGACCCATTTCGGACTCAGACGCTACGTTGTCCCGCTACTCTGTTTGTAATGCTCATACACCTTTCTTATACTCAGTGGGACCACTGTCCTTCAACATGGGGCCTCAAAACGGTATCACACGAAGCCCATAAAATTACAGTGAGCCACCTGCTAAATTTCTTGTTTACTAGACCCCTGGTAGATATTATGACCCCTGGGAGTCTAAACATAACCCATGGGAGTCTAAACATAACCCATGGGAGTCTAGAACTTTTGTACTGTAGCGACCCTGGGACAGTTAAATAGTTTGTGTGTTATGTGTTACATTATATTTCGTTGTCCGCTATGCCAGTTGTTCTATGTGCATGTATTGTAATGTTCTTCTTGTCAATCAGCGTGGGGGCGAATCATTAGGTCAGCTGGGGGAGGGCCTTGGAAGAACAGGAGGGTGGGGGCCTGCACGCGAGTGAGACCGTGTTGGGGGTTGCCGGGGTAACCGGGGTTTGTTTTGTGTCGGTTTTCTGCCGTTGGTTACAATGTTACGGGTTTCAGTGACCTGGTTTTGGTTCATTAAAACTACCTTCAACTACTAATGACTCGGCATCATTATGTCACCGGCGAGGTCGTTACAGTACTCTAAAAAATAACGCTTAGTTTTGTACTCTAAAAAATAACGCTTAGGGGGTGGGGCATTGGAGGAAGGCGGGATGATTTGAATGTGCTGTAATTCTCAAATGCAACAAAGGTCAGAGTCCCTTTAACGCAATTATTTTATAAAAAAAAAAAAAAAAGATTTTTTTTTTTTTTTTCTTTGGCTCAAAACAAAGAAGCAGTAGCCTGACTGCTATGTTCAAATGACATTTGTTCAAAGCAGTCGTTTAATTGCACTATAGGCTCTTTTTTTGTATCGTCCTGTTTTGATCAGTGTATATGCCAATGTTATTATCAATAAAAAATCATTTGCACAAGGCAAGCCGATGCACTTCACGATGTTGATAAGAGAATTAAAATGAGAAGAATTATGGGACAAAAAAATCAAGGGATATTTAACATAGAAAAATAATTTGTGATTAATCGCGATTAATTAGAGTTAACTATGACATTAATGCGATTAATCACGATTAAATATTTTAATCGCTTGACAGCTCTAGTTTTTAGTTAAGTGTCCGTGGTCATTTCACGGATTCCTGTGAGACCAGGTTGCTTAAGAAGTAGGAGTGTCAGAATGGGCAGACGTCTTCAAAGGAAACAGCTGAAAACGAAGCCGGTATGAAACTAAAACTTTGATTCTGAAGATAGTCTAAATGTTATCGAAATTCCGTTTAGCTATTATTGAAGATACAAATGTGTCGATTTGTTAAATGGTTTGAACGAAGATAAACGGTTAAATTGATTTAGTTACGTCTTAAACAGTTAAAATACCAGAGGACGGCTCCTCCGTCCTTCCATTGACTCCAATGCTAAAAAAAAATACAATTTTAAAGGTAGTATATCTTAAAGTATAGAATATCAAAAAAATCTGAAAAGGAAAATTGAGGAAGGAGATAGGTCCCAAAGTTTGTAGAGAATAATAAAGAGGACAGAAAGAATAATACATAAGAAGAACAATAGTCGAGCGCTGCATGCAGCACTCGCCTAATAAAGATTTCAATGTCTAGAGTGTGAATGCTACAGGAATCACACTAACTAGAAATTGCGTTTCCTGCAGAAAACGAGTGTGAATGCTGACGGCTGAATGAAAAGCGCAAAGCGTTGCTGAAAATGCTGTAGCTGAAGTAGTAGTAGTAATAGCTGAAGTAGTAGCTGAAATATAAGTAGAAGTAGTAGTAGTAGCTGAAGTAGTAGGTAGTAGCTGAATTAGTAGTAATTGTAGTAGTTGTATAGGGAAGAGTTGTAGTAATGGTAGTAGTAGTATTGGTAGTAGGGGTAGTAGTAGTAGGAGTAGTAATAGTAGTAGTACTAGGCAGTCGAAATGTGGAATAGCTTTAATCAAGTGAGAGATTTGAACAGAGTTCAAAATGTTAAAACGCATTGGAATAAAGCTGTGTGTGTGTGTCTTAAGAGAATGGCGGAGCCATTGCGTGTGTGTGAGTGTCTCTTTAAGAGAATGGCGGAGCCATTGCGTGTGTGTGTGGGTGTGTGTCTCTTTAAGAGAATGGCGGAGCTATTGCGTGTGTCCTCACGTTCTGACGTCAACGGAAATCAATAGCCGCGTTTACATGGACACATCTGTTCCGCATAGATTTCTATGCGGAACAGAAAATGATCATGTATACGCCTCATTGGGAATACAATTATCTGTTCGGCATAGATTCTATGCCGAATAGAAGTGGTGGTGTAGTCCGTTTTAATCGCCATGTATACACTTATTCCGAATAGATTGGGGTTTAACTTAGAGCAGCCGCAGTAGTTCGCCATTGGTCCACTGAGCTCTGTCGGTACTTTTAAGCACACCGAACTTCACCGCTGTCAAGGAAAGTGGATTTATTGCCTGATTCACGTCTTTGTTATCACTCCGTAAAAGTAGTCCGGTAAGCGTGTCCGGTTGCTTAGCGACGGGACATGGGTGTTTATTAATGACGTGTCCGCGCGCGTCCGAAATAACTGTAAATGAGTAGGCTACTACTAGTAATTTTGCAGGCTGAACGTTAAAATACTTCTTAACTTGGAGAGATGGCATCTGCAGTAGTGCGCAATTGGACCTTCGAGGATTCCTGGTCACTAAATTCCCGTGAGACCACTCTCTCCCACCAGTCTTGGCTGCGGACTCGCATCCAAATTCCTCTTGTTTGCGGCGGAGCTTAGGGTAAATATAAAGATCTGACGAGAAATTGACGTTGCTGCGCTGTCCTGCTCCTGAAGGAGCAGGCAGAGAAAAGCTCTCTCCTGCTGTGCTTTCATTAAAATCAAATTTAAAATCCCCAATAGTGATAAGACATCCATTATGTCGCCGCCGGTCCAGAGATGTGTCAGGTGTGCGCGAGAGACATAACGGACACTTTTGTTACTGCCATGTATACAGTACATTCGGAACACATTTTAGGAACAGATCTATGCCGCATAGAAATCTATGCGGATCAGATGTCCGATGTCAACGCAGCTAATGAGAGCAACTGAAAACTATGCCGGTTTCAAACTAAAACTGATTCTGAAAAAAGTACAAATGCTATCGAAATTCCATTTTGATATTATTGAAGATACAAGTGTGTAGATTTGTTAAATGGTTTGAACAAAGATAAACGGTTGAAATTGATTGAGATACGTCTTAGGAAATGGGAGGACGGCAGTTAAGAATAAGTGGAAAAAACTGAATAGTTGAATGAAAACGCTGAATAATTAGTAGAGATGTCCGATATTATCGGCCCACCAATATTATCGGCCCGATATTAGCATAAAAATGTAATATCTGTCAATATCGGTATCGGATTTTTTTGGCCTTAAAACCGATTTTTTTTTATTTATAGCTCAAATAAATGTTTTCAAAATTGTGCAGTACAGTGCACATTGTAATTGACTCATATTTGTGCATTTATTCAATTAAGGTTATTGAGTTTTAGTTAAAGAAACATACTGCTATGTTGCACATAGTTGTTCAGGTACAATGTTTTATCATTTGTGAAGTCAAGTTTGCCCTATTTGTTGTGGGCATTGTCAAGATTATCTCAGGGAGAGTGTAATCCAAACTGTTGTCTGAGACCATTAAAAAAATAAAATAAACATGGCACGTTTCCCTTAAATTAAGTTGAAGTATCTTTCTTATTTTGCACAGACAATGTTAAAGCCTAATGTTGGAAAGCCTTGTTGCATTCAAGAATGCATCCAGTGGGGCATCACAATAACATTAAGCATGTTGTGTTAATTCCACAACAGGAGATATGTAATGTTATCTAAATTAGGTTTGAGGAAAAATAACCCAAATATCGACATCGGTATCGGCTGATATCGGAATCGAAAATTTAGAGTTGGACAATATTGCATATCGGATATCGGCAAAAAAGCCAATATCGGACATCCCTAATAATTAGCCATCATTTTGTTAAAGAGCTGAACGTTTTAATAGTTAAATGGTTTCTGTAGCTGAAAGTATGGCGGAGGAGTTGAAGACCAAAAACGCCCAAGTCGCCCAAGTTTTCAAAATAACGCTTTTTTAGGCAAATTTGTCGCGCCACATCTATTGCCCACCAACGGTGCTTCATGCCAATTCATTCTCAACCATGGCCGAGATAACCACCATTGCACCTGTTGTGGAAGAGGGAGAGACGTTGGCGAACACGTTGCAGTCTATTCATAATATTGTAATGATGACAGTAGTTAATATTATCCACTGTCCGGGGTGGTTTTTGAAAACGGCAACTTCCGGTTGGGGGGAGGGGCAGGGAGGCGGGGTTTTATGATGGTCATAAACCATAAAAACCCCTCCTGCATTGTATGACTTGTATAATGCCTGTGTTGAACCTGTAGGGGGCGCTGGGGTGTGGGTCTGTATAATCAAGGGGTGTGTAATTAGTGCGTGTGTGTGTGTGTGTGTGTGTGTGTGTGTGTGTGTGTGTCTTGGTTCTATTAACATCATTTGGGCAGCAGCATCATTATATGTTGCACATCTTATAACAAATGTACTTGTAAGTAGCGTAGGTTAAAAGTGTCTGTCAAAGCCCCTGAAAACAGAGGGGGTAATTCGGAGCCTGTAAGTCTAGCTATGTGTAACGCCTTCGATTGTCGCATAGATGTATGAATGTCAGACATGCAAATGTATGAAATGGGGGATAGGAGGGGGTTAGGATGGGGGGTGTGTGTGTGTGTGTGTGTGTGTGTGTGTGTGTGTGTGTGTGTGTGTGTGTGTCAACAGATGTTTCTTGGTTTCTGGTTCTATTAACATCATTTGGGCAGCAGCATCATTATATGCACTTCTTATAACAAATGTACTTGTAAATAGTGTAGGATAAAAGTGTGGGTGGGTACCTGGCAGGGCTGTGCTATGGGAGATATGCGAGGCCATAGAGACGGGGCTCAAGGTGTGTTAGCAGGATGGTCTTCAGCGCTGTTTGAAGTCCACACAGCCTCCAATGCGGATTGGGGGTGAGGCCCTGATGGTGGGAGTGGGCATGCATGCGAGGCCATAGAGACTGGGCTCAAGATGTGGTAGCAGGATGGTCGTCAGCGCTGTTTGAAGTCCACACAGCCGCCAATGCGGATTGTGGCTGAGCCCCTGATGGTGTGGGTGTGTGTGTGTGTGTGTGTGTGTGTGTGTGTGTGTGTGTGTGTGTGTGTGTGTGTGTGTGTGTGTGTGTGTGTGTGTGTGTGTGTGTGTGTGTTGTAATAATGCTTTATCTATCCTATTATTATACGAATCCTCTTAATACATTTATATAGTGGTCATCGTATTATAGTGATGGGGATACGGAAAACAAGCCCGTAATCACCCGTATAGTGATATGTTATATATATATATTACGGTTAAAAGGAGGGTTCACCATCGGTCCATAGTAGGGATGGGCGTGAGGAATCGATTACTCGAGTACTCCTCGTTACAAATTAACTCGGTTAGTTGACAGGCAAACTCAAGTTTGCATATACACACACAAACAACGTTTTCTGAAGCAAATGTATACATTTTCTGTCTGCGCCACTAACGCATGCCGTGGGCACAAAGCAAATGAAATGTATCCATTTCTGTGTGGCGCGTTCCGTGCCGTGTGCAGGCACGCCAGAATTCAAAAAGTTAAGAGATGGCGGTTAAAGCAAAGCGCAGCGAAGAATTGAAATACTTCAAAGAAATAGGACATCATAAGGTGAAATGTAAAATATGCCGAGCGAAATCGAGCTACCAGAAAGTACTATGCGGCAACATATGCTCCTGAAACACAACGGTGAGTTCGGGAAAGCAGACCCGCAGCCACCAAGTGTGTCAGCTATTTTCACCGCCGCAAGACGCAGCTGTAATCCCGGGCGTGTAGAGAAGATCACAACGCTGAGTATTTCCATAGTCCATTTGCTGCCGTTTTATTTGCAGCTTTAAATTATTTGCAATGGTTAGGCTACTTGTTTCGTCTTTGTTTTTTTTAAACTGTTACAGGCCTTGGTTCGACGTGATTTAAATTGTGAGACGGATATTTATTTTTGTAAGGAAAATGTGTTTTGAACGTTTGCAAAAATAAATAATGAATACTGTGATAACTCTGACCGTTTTGATGGAGAATAAGCATTACATGTTTGGTTGGTAATATCGCCGTTCGTCATCAGGCCTATTCCTGCAGCAGATGCGTTGCATTCTAAAAATAGATTCGATTTAACGAGTACTCGATTGATCCTCGAGGAATTCCTTCGATCACTCGAGTTTGGAATTTACTACTCGTGCCCATCCCTAGTCCATAGGGCTATCTGCGTTAAGATACGGCTGGTGGTTCACATAGACGACTTATTAGGAGTTATCATGATACTATTATCAGATATTCTATTAATTTCATTTATTATAAGATAGTTGTATTAACTTTACCTATCCCCTGTAGATAGTCTGTCTAAGGTGTGATGAGTGGGTGTAGGCCATCGTTACCTATGTATGCTTGTTACCAGTGCCTATTGGTCAGGATGCCATGACACCGTGGGATAGGTGTGAAGGGTATGGAGACGAGCGCTTATCATGCATATATATCTAACCCAATGTATGAATGAGCCCACTCCCTGACCCGAATGTCAGACACGCTATTCTAAGATAGTAAACTCGTCGTAGCGGCTGAAGAAATAATAAGAAAAAACAGCGTTCCATCCTGCACTACTATGCCGACTGACTGTAAGTATTCATATGAGTGTGTATTATATTATGGTTATATCATGACTATGACAATGTGTATCCGCTGGCCGTATCTGACTGATGCATAGTATCTCCGCAGCGATTTATGGTGCCGGCGGTGAGACCGTGAAACAGCAGCTGGATCCACGTGCACGTATGTTGTTTTTATAGCAGCGTATAATATATAGTTCCCTCTCTCTCTCTCTCTCTCTCTCTCTCTCTCTCTCTATCATTATTATTATTAGTTGTTATAGTATATTCATGTAGAACAACCGTTAAATCGTATTTTCCTGATGTGTAACAGGTTCGCATGATATTCGGTTAAATAATCAAAGAACGATATGAGCACCATCTGGAGATCCGACGGATTGAGGCAGAGAAGGAGGTGAAACTACGGAGGTTGGAATTGGAGGCTGCAAGTGCAGCACGTTCACCCCAAACCACCCTCTCTTCTCCACTAGCTAGCTCATTTTGCACATTGGATGTGACTAAACAAATGGCCTTGGTTCCGCAGTTCCGGGAATCGGAAATCGATTCTTATTTTGGTGTGTTTGAACGCATCGCAGTTTCTATGCAGTGGCCTAAAGAGGTGTGGCCCCTCTTGCTTCAGTGTAAACTAACTGGTAAAGCTCAAGAGGTGTTGGCGTCCATTTCGTTGGCGGACAGTCTAGATTACGAAATTGTTAAAACCACTGTTCTTCGTGCGTATGAGTTAGTGCCTGAGGCATATAGACAAAAATTTAGGAGTTGCAAAAAGTCTCCTGATCGTACTTTCATGGAGTTTGCTCGAGAGAAGTCCACCTTGTTTGATCGGTGGTGCACCGCCACTAAAACTACAGATTTTCCTCTCTTCGAGAATTAGTCCTGCTGGAGGAATTCAAGAATAGTGTATCAGAACGAATAGTAACATACTTGAATGAGCAAAAAGTGATGTCACTGTCCCAGGCAGCTGTATTAGCGGACGAGTTTGTACTCGCCCACAAGCCCGCTCATTTGTTCTCTACCTCTCCAACCACTCAGTTTTGCAAGTCAGTTTCGCTACCTTTACGTTCTAGGGAGGAACAGGAGTGTTTTTATTGTCATGAACTTGGCCATTTAATTGCTGACTGTCAGCTTCGTATGAGAAATCATCCACCGCCCGTTCAACAACCAAAGGGGGTTGGATTGATAAGTACAGTTTCTCGCTCTGTGGCAGTTATGCCGAATGTGTGCATTTCTGACCTTCCTGACCCCAGCTACAAACCATTCATTTTGAGTGGTCTCGTGTCACCGACCGGTGATCCAAAGGAACAGCAAAAGGTTCAGATTCTCCGTGACACTGGGGCGGCCCAGTCGTTTATCCTCTCTGATGCAGTGCCATTGTCAGGTGATTCATTCTGTGGTTCCAGTGTTTTGGTTCAGGGCATAGAGATGGGGTTTGTGCCAGTCCCCTTGCACCTGATACATTTAAAATGTGATTTAGTCAGTGGAATTTTCAAAGTCGGGGTACGTCATAACCTGCCGGTAAAAGGCGTTCAGTTTATCATGGGCAATGATATTGCTGGAGGCAGAGTGCTGCCTATGTTGGAGGTATTGGACTGTCGCGAAGCTAACGCTGAGGATGAGTTAAGCGAGAGATTCCCTGGGATTTTTCCAGTGGGTGCTGTTACACGGGCGCAGTCCCGACCATTGAGTAATGTGGTTGACCTGTCCGACTCCTTTCTTGTCCCAGTAGGGGACGTAAATGAGGTTACTGGTTCTACCCCTGTGCCCCCTCCACAGCCTGATAAGAACAGTGCCGTTGAGTTTGCTGGCCTTAGTCTCGACCCATTGCCTCTACCGATAACTCGTGATAAGCTGGTTGCTATGCAAAAGATAGATTCTACACTGGAGCAGTATTATGGGAAGGCTGTTACTCCGGGTGGGGATGTCGACGGTAAGGTGGGTTACTTCCTAGATAATGCTCTTCTCATGCGTAAGTGGACTTCATCTCTTGATTCAGAACGTGACTGGAGTGTGATCTATCAGATTGTAGTGCCTGTTGCATATCGACAGGATATTCTATCACTTGCTCATAGTCACGTATGGTCTGGTCATTTAGGTATCACAAAAACCTACGACAGGATTCTAAGGCACTTCTTTTGGCCTGGTCTGAAACGTGATGTAGCTGCATTCTGCCGTACTTGTCACACCTGTCAGGTCACAGGAAAACCAAACCAGGTTATTCCACCCGCTCCTCTCTGTCCGATACCCGCGTTAGGTGAGCCTTTTGAGCATGTGTTAGTTGATTGTGTTGGCCCATTGCCTAAGTCTAAGACTGGTAACCAGTTTTTATTGACGATTATGTGTGTTGCTACACGTTATCCTGAGGCTATTCCCCTTCGGAAAATCACTGCTCAGGCAGTGGTCAAGGCTTTGGTTAAGTTTTTCTCGACGTTTGGGCTCCCGAAAGTTGTGCAAACTGATCAAGGAACTAATTTCCTTTCTAACCTTTATGAGCAGGTATTGACATCTTTGTCTATTACACACAGAGTTTCCAGTGCCTACCACCCTGAGTCTCAAGGTGCCCTCGAACGTTGGCAACAAACGCTTAAATCCATACTGCGAAAGTACTGTCTCGAGACCGGGAGGGACTGGGATGAGGGTGTTCCTTTTGCCTTGTTTGCGGTTCGTGAGATCGTTCAGGAGTCCTTAGGGCTTAGTCCGGCTGACCTTGTTTTTGGACATACGGTACGCGGCCCTCTCAGAGTTCTGAAAGACCAGCTTATCTCGGGTAGTGCTTCTTCTCAAAATGTGTTAACTTATGTGAGCCGGTTCCGTGAACGGTTGCACAGTGCCTGTGCCCTCGCTAGGGAAGCTCTGTCCGCCTCACAGAAGCGGATGAGGCGTCACTTTGATGAGAAGGCTGTCCCACGTTCACTGCAGACGGGTGACCAGGTTCTAGTTCTGCTTCCCATTCCCGGATCCTCTCTCTCTGCCCGTTTCTCCGGTCCTTATTGTGTGGGACGGAAGTTGAGTGACACAGATTATGTTATGCAGACCCCAGATCGGAGGCGCAAGGCAAGAGTTTGCCATGTTAACAAGCTTAAGTTGTATCATGCAAAAGTTACTCCTCATGAGGACTCCGTAGAAGGGTCTACGGGTCCCACAGTCAAGTCTGCCGTTCCAGCTGTATTGGTTCCAGGCTCCTACCAGGTTACAGAGGGTGACGAGGATGGATTGGAGTTGCGGAGTGCTCCTAAGCAGACCCCTCAGTTGTTGAACTCTCGGATGCTGTCATCTCTTGACTCGCATCTGGCCTATCTGGATGAGGAACGTAGGGCTGACATGGTAGCCCTAATACGTGGGTTCCCTTGTCTGTTCGGTGATGTTCCTTCCCTGACCAACGTTTTGAAACATGAGATAGATGTGGGAGGCGCAGCACCTATCAGGCAGCATCCATACCGCGTTAACGCTACGAAAAGGTTGATCATGTCGCAGGAGGTGTCTTATTTAGTAGAGAATAGTCTGGCGTCTTCGAGCTCTAGCCCTTGGAGTTCACCATGCCTCTTGGTACCCAAGCCTGATGGCACGTTCCGTTTCTGTACGGATTATAGGAAGGTGAACGCAGTCACGGTTCCTGACTCGTACCCGTTGCCGCGTATTGATGATTGTGTGGACACCATTGGGTCTGCCCGGTATGTGACAAAGCTGGATCTGTTAAAGGGATATTGGCAAGTCCCACTTACTGCTCGTGCTTCGGAGATCTCCGCATTTGTCACTCCCGACAAGTTTCAGCAGTACTCAGTGATGGCGTTTGGGATGCGGAATGCACCTGCCACTTTCCAGCGCTTGGTGAATATTGTTTTAGCTGACGTCCCACACTATGCTGCATACCTCGATGATGTGGTTGTGTATTCGTCTGATTGGGCTGCTCATGTAGATACCTTGACAACAGTGTTCCAGCGTTTGGCGAGGGCTTCCTTGTCGCTGAATTTGGCAAAATGTGAGTTTGGTAGGGCTACCGTTACTTACCTTGGTAAACAGGTTGGGGGTGGTGAAGTGCGCCCCGTGGAGGCTAAGGTGACTGCTATCACTGCCTTCCCAGTGCCCACCACCCGGCGTGAGCTGCGCCGCTTCTTGGGTATGGCTGGGTATTATCATGGGTTCTGTAGGAATTTTTCCTCTGTTGTCGCCCCGCTGACTAGTCTGTTGAGCCCCTTGGTCCCGTTTGCATGGTCTCCAGATTGCCAACACGCTTTTGTTTCTGTTAAGGCTCTGCTATGTAGTACCCCTGTTCTGGTGGCTCCTGACTTTGAGAAGCCATTCAAGATGGAGGTAGACGCATGTAATGTAGGTGCCGGTGCCGTTCTTATCCAGGAGGATTCCAACGGGCTGGACCATCCGGTCTGCTACTTCTCACGGAAGTTCAATGAGTGCCAGACACGGTACTCTACTATCGAGCAGGAAGCTCTGGCTTTGCTGTTTGCACTCCAGTTTTTTGAAGTTTATTTGGGATCGAGTTCTAGGCCAATTGTGGTCTACACGGATCACAATCCGCTGGTATTTCTCCACCGAATGTATAATCAGAACCAGCGCCTCATGCGGTGGGCGCTGATTGTGCAGGGGTACAACCTGGTGATTCGTCACAAGAAGGGCTCCGAGAATATGTGTGTGGATGCCCTTTCTCGTGTGTGATGTTTGCTCTTATGGGTGGGGGTGTTACGTGTGTGGTTGTTTTCCTGTGTCTCCCCTCTCATTCTCTGTAGGTCTCACACCATTGGCTGTTCCTCCACCATCGTCCAACCCCCTGTCCAATCTGGGAGCTGTCTGTTGGCCAATCAGTGTCATCAGGCCTTGATAACTTGCACCTGTTTGTCTCCATTGAAAAAGCCATTGTCTGCCTGTGTGTGGGCTGTGTGTCGTGCTGTAGCCTTTTGTTTGTGAGATGTCATAGGGGTTTAGGTGAATAGGTAAGACACCCTTGGGTTTACACTGCCATCACGTAGATTTACTCTGTTATCACATCAGGTTAGGAGCGGGGCCACCCTCTGTATGTATTAGCTAGGTTGTATGTGTGCACTAGTTAGTTGTCACTTTATCTTGTTTTCTTTGATTTGGCTCCACTTATAGTTCCCTATTCCCCTTGGTGGAACGCTCGCCAAATACACACACTTATGTACCCAGTTTGCTGTTGTGCCCTGTTTTGTTGTTCTCCCAGTCAGCCTAACAGTAACATGTGTTATGGTTCCCCTACTCCCCCCCCCCTAGACGTAGCAAGCTAACATCCTGGAGCCGTAACACTCGGCGATCGGACCAATGTGGGTGCAAGCTGTAGTTATGGTAAGTTATTAATACGCATGCTAGTAGTATACGTGTATTACATCTATTTATTTTGCATAAAATAAAAAAAAGAACAACCAAACCCTAACCCATAGGCCTACATACTTTTGTATTTTGTTTCTGTGTTTATTGATTCACGTATAGTACCTACCGTGGATAGTGTGAAACAGCGGACCCCTGGAGCAAGCCGCTTATCAAAGAAAAAACTCAAAAGACCGAGCCGAGGATTGGCGCTACCCTGCTCCCCACTGGCCACGGATCATCCACAAATTCCTTATAAAAAGGCTTGCAAGGACGCCGCTCATAGTGCTTTAACTCCAGAGAATTTTAACTTGGTTCTCCAGGCCGTCATAAACCCTGAAATCGCACAGCAAGGGGGTGGATGGTCTGAGTCCAAACAGCATGTGATTGAGACGGTGGTTGTGCCTGTGTATGAGC
The DNA here is from genome assembly GCF_902167405.1 of Gadus morhua. NCBI lineage: Eukaryota > Metazoa > Chordata > Actinopteri > Gadiformes > Gadidae > Gadus > Gadus morhua. The sequence continues at coordinate 17,978,790 of NC_044064.1, read as the reverse complement.
CGCCTACAGAGACCGTCACAGTGCAGCCGGATGGGACCATACAGCATGGTAGGAAATTAAAGAAAAAGTATACATTCTATAGAGTGTAATGACCAGGAGGGGCGTGATACTGATTATGTTGATTTATTTTTCGATTACAAACAGCCCTTGGAGACCCCCAGTGTGCACCACTACCAGCGCCTGCACTCAGCGCCATCAAGGCCGAGATAGCGCTCGATGGTCTAGCTATTGCATCCCAGAAGGCCGCGATAGTGCGTAATGGTCTTGCTATTGCATCCCAACAGCGTAAGCATCTGGACGTCGAGGCAGCTGTGCCTGTTAACACTCTGGCTATAGAGAGAGCCAGAGCCGAGGAGGGTCCAAAGGCAGCGAAAACCACTCAGAAATATTGGCTAATTGAATCTACGGGGCGGGATAACGTCAGGGCCTACCAGGCCATGAGTGCCGAGATGACTGTAATGAATGATACTTACTATGAATCGATAGCATTTGATTTGTGTGTTTTTTTTTGTTTTGTTTTTTCTTTATTTTGTGGAGAGGGTATCTTTTGTTTTTTAAACTGAACGTAATAAAACTTTTTTTCTTTTAATACCTGACTAACTTTTTTTTAATCTATTGGCATAAAACCATTAGCCCTAGAAAAAGGAAATTCAAATCTGTAGACGGTAATCCCAAGAGACGGCGTAGATCTGATAGTGGGGGGGCCATTATGGATGCTGATCTTGAAGAGATGGTAATGAGGTACGATGCAACCGTCGATACGTCTCATTTGCCGGCTGTAGGACGTGTGGGGGGTGGGGGCATGTGTGCAGAAGGTGGTTTAGACATGCGGGGAAATATGTGTGGACATAGATAGAACTAGGCGTGTGTTAATTGCAGCTGATGCGTGGGGGCATAGTATGTCAGATAGTCTAGACAAGGCGGCAAGGATAAATGTTTCGAACGAGCCAGGTGTAGATGACGTGGAGGGGTGTGGGGGAGTAGATGCTCCAGGAGATTTAGACACACGGGATGTGTTGTATGCGGTGGCAAACACCAGAGATGTACTTAAGACTGTCGGAGGGTGGCTGGCTAGTGCACAAGAGAGTCTAGACATAGCATCGCAGATAGATGTATTGCATGTGTCGCAACATGATGAAGGGGTTGGCGTGGGTTTTCAGGACCCCCTGGCTGCTGCAGGGGGTAGGATTGGTGACCCTATAGAGTCAAATATACAGGACGGTGGCGGTGGAGGCGGCGGTGGTGTGGGGTGTGGCGGTGGTGGTGATGTTGATGGCGATGTTGGTGGTGATGATGTTGATGGCGGTGGTGACGGTGGTGGTGATGATGGTACACCTGCGCCTACTGTGGCGGGGGAAGATAATGACGAGATGCATACTAGATTATTTCCCCACTTTAACGGTTTTGAGGTTAGACAGTCCATTGATCTGAGAAGTATATCCCTTGTAAATTTACAAGAGGTCCCTGATTTGATCAGGGAGAGGCTGTCGGGTGTCATAACAAGCTGCTCACAAAGTACAGCCGACGGTAGTGTCTTAAACATTGTTCTGAGAGGACCTTCATTGGCCGCTGATGTACAGGCTGTGCTCGTATCAGGTGACGATTACAATGCAGATTTGTTTATGGACCATATTAGCCAAGTCATACAGAGTAACGACACAGGTCTGACGGATGATGTGTTAGAGCTGGTGGTCACAGGGGTCCATAACAAACGGGGTGGGGCGCGTTTGAAGTTAAAAAACATTCCCAATGATGAAATCATACAAGAAGAAATTAAGTCTCTACACCCCGAGTAACACTCATAACAATTTGTGTTTCTCACTATGCATGACACATTTTCTGCAGGAGGGGGTAACCCAGCGCTGTGACGCTGGGTGACACAGCGTCCGAAGAGACTAATTTGGAGGCGGCTCACAAATTACACAGGGAGCTTGGGTTTGGCCCAGATCACTCTGTGGGTTTCTCGGATGTTTCCAAATTTGGGAGACATCTAGATGTTAAAATCCTGATATTTCATCATAATGATGCATTCAAGAAGCTGGAGATGTTCCAGACGCATACGGACCAACATCCTAAAACAATATGGTTGTACCTACATGATAACCATTATCATTGCATAGAGAACCGGACGGCTTTCTTTGGTACGCGATATGTGTGTGAATATTGTTACAATGCCCATGAGGGCATTCTATTCCACAAATGCCCGGTCCGTTGCAACGTGTGTCTGACAGTGTGCGATAGACTAGCAGGTTGTACGATAAAGTGTAAGGACTGCAGTCGTATATGCCGCTCGCAGGTCTGCTACGACACACACAAGAAACATTCTGACGTACATAACATTGTACCATGTGAAAAGCTGAAATACTGCAATCGTTGTTGTAGACAGTATATCATACCGCAGCATGTGTTGGATGAGAAGAAGAAGGGGAAGGGGGATGACGATAATGGTCATGTATGCAGTCTGACAAAGTGTCATCACTGTGGGGAATCGAAACCCAGTGACGGAATGCATGATTGTTATATCCAGCCGCACGACCGCCTAAAGAAGCGCAAGCGCAAGGGCAGGCGCAAGGGTCAGGTTAACCATTATACGACAGCCCCACCTTTAGATGACGATGATGATGACGGTCCATCTGATAATTACATATATTATGATTTCGAAACGCGCATTCATAATGGCCGTCACAAACCAAACTTTGTGGCTGCTTAGACGTCTGACGGCACGGAATGGCATGCTAGCGGTGTAGATTGTGTGGGAAAGTTTGTGAGACGCTACAGAACAGGGGAGTATAAGTTGTTTACATTCATTGCGCACAACGCATCGGGCTTTGACAACTATCTCGTCCTGGATTACATGACCCAGCAGGGTATTAAACCCTTTTTAGTCATGAAGGGTAGCAGAGTCGTTTTGATGTGCGATGAGGCCTACAAACAGAGATGGGTCGACTCATTTAGCTTTTTGCCCATGCGACTGGCTAATGCACCGGATGCGTTGGATTTTGACGATATGGTGAAAGGTAATTTTCCTCATAAATTTAACACACGGGCCAACGAGTCTTATGTCGGTGCATACCCTGAGATCTCATATTATGTTTATGATTCCATGACTAGCGATCAAAAGACAGATTTCGTGATATGGTACAGATCTGTACGACACAAAAAATGAAACCTTCAGAAACAGCTGCGCAATTACTGCGTCAACGATGTGAGGATCCTGTACACGGCGTGTGGGATCTACAGATCTACTCTATTTCATAGAGTGTGCCACTATAGACCTCTTTGCCTATGCCACTCTGGCTTCGGCGTGCATGGCCACCTTCAAAAAGTCGTTCTTGCAAAAAAACGTCCTGGCATTGACCTATGAGGGGTCTATCAGAAAAAGCAAAAGTCGTTCTCATGTGCATCCATCCAGTGGCTTGAATATCTATCCCACTCCAATAACCTGGAGATTCGGCACGCTCTCAACCACGGGGAGGCTAAATATGGACCATTCTTCCTAGACGGATATGCTCCGACTATAAACACAGCCTATGAATTTGCAGGATGCTTTTATCATGGGTGTGAACGTTGCTACAACGCGGGTCATCAGAACCCTGTCATCAAAAAGGCCTAAGGTGAATTGTGGTTGCAGTTTCACCTCAAAGTCAAGGCCCTTAAAAGAGATCATGGTTTAAGAGTTGTGGTCATGTGGGAGTGTGAGTGGCACAGACAGAAAAAGACCAATGCTGCAGTGCAGGCATTCTTGGCTACTCTGAAGATACAACCTAGGATTGATCCTTCCGACTCTCTCTATGGGGGTCGCACCAATGCCATCAAAATGTACCACAAGGCCGAGCCCAGTGAGAAAATACGGTACTATGACTTTACCTCTCTCTACCCCACAGTACAGGCTCGCTGTCCTTATCCTGTAGGGCATCCCCAGATCATTTGTAGGAATTTTGGTCCTTTGGAGGAGTATTTCGGCATCGTCAAATGCACTGTCCCCCCAGAGGTCTTTACCATCCTGTGCTCCCTTACAGATGTCATGGGAAGTTGATGTTCCCCCTCTGTGGTACATGTGCCAATGAGCTCAATCAGACAGACGCATGTCATCACGGCAACGATGAAAGGGCTCTGACAGGTACATGGGTGACTTTTGAGTTACAAAAAGCGGTTGAAATGGGTTATGAGATAATCCAGATGCATGAGGTATGGCACTACAACAATCGGTCGACGACTCTGTTTAAAGGGTATGTCAAAACCTTTCTCAAGCGTAAACAGGAGGCTTCAGGATACCCCAGCACAGTGGATACGGAGGAGAAACAGCAGGTGTATGTGCAAAACTACCTGGCAAAGGAAGGCATACAGTTGGATCACGACAACATGTGCGTTAACAAAGCCATGCGTAATTGCAACAAGTTGATTCTAAACAGCCTGTGGGGTCGCTTTTCGCTACGCCCAGACCTACCCACTTGTGAGCTAATTTCTGAACCTGAAAGGTTCAGAAATCACTCAGCTCATGTTTAGCGACAGCTATCACATTAGTCACTTTTGCTTTGTTTCTGATGATGTGGCCCTTGTACAAAGGAAACACAAAGACGCCCGTCTCGAAAGGGCTTGGGATGTTAACGTGATTGTGGGGGCTGTGACTACCGCCCATGCCAGGCTCATGCTCTACGACCTTCTAGACAAACTACAGGAGCGTGTCCTCTATTGTGACACAGACAGCATCATTTTTGTTTCTAAGGAGGGTGATTGGGTACCCCCTTTAGGCCCATATCTGGGCGACTTGACCGACGAGATAAATGATGGCGATCTGTATGGTACCGAGCTGGAGGATTACAATAGCGAATATGTCTCAACAGGTCCTAAAAGCTATGCTTACCACACACGTCACCACAAGTCTGTAGTCAAAAGCAAAGGGGTGACTTTAAATGCAGCAAATCATAAAAATCATCTAATAGACACTGAAATGTCTATTAGATGATTTTGTCAACGATCGGCCGCAAACCCTCGACATCACCACCACGGTAGATACCATCCAGCGGGATAAGAATAAGCTGCTGCTTAAAAACGCTACTATGGTTAAATGGTGGTGGTGGTTAAAATGGTTAAAATTTGTTTACAACAAACGCAGGGTCTTTCCCGACTACACCCCGCTTCCTTACGGCTATTAACCGTTTTGTTTATTGTTTTCAAATGATTCATGTTTTTCTTCTTCTTTTGCATATTGTTTTTTATCTTTTTATTAATTTTGTATTTCTGAGGTGGTATGCATATTTTGTTAAGAAAATCAAATCATACGGAAATACACCATGCTTTCCGGTAGGTTATTACACATTCCATATACCGACAAATGTTTTTTTATTTGCATTTTTATATTTATGGGGATTATATGCCCATCATGCAATCAGTAGTGGATCCGTTTTCTCTGCTGGTCTATCCCACCCACTATCAATCCGATCCACCACACACTCCGATCCCACGACCTTAAATAACACTGAAGCTTCGATTTCTGTTTCTCCCTCACCTAAACCTGTCAAGTCTCTGACTTCCCTCCCTGAAATACCTCCCCCCCATAATAAATCCCAAACCACCAAGCCTCGTAGGAGGTCATTCCATCGTAGGAAAACACCCTCCACTTTAAGTGAACTCGGTAGGGTCAGAGGTTTTAAGATCTGCCATCTTAACACCCGAAGTCTTGTCCCTAAACTAGACTACGTGAAATTATTACTTGCACAATCAAAATCCGATGTACTGGCGATCTCAGAATCATGGCTAAACTCCACTATCCCTGATTCTTACCTCTCGATAGTAAATTACCAGCTGTATCGCAAAGACCGCACCGACAAATCCGGGGGCGGAGTTGCTTTATACGTGAGTCAGAAATATACGCACTCACTAAGCAAACTCGACACTGAGACGGGGACACTTCAACTGTCAATTAACTTCACGCCGCAACACGCGATAACTGTAATTGTCACCTACAAGCCTCCTAATGTCAGCGCAAGCCGTTATCTATCTCAGCTCTCTGACATAATTAAACCAGTCACAACTAAGGAGCTTGTAATAATGGGCGACATTAACCTCGACTGGAATGACGCCGTATCCAAGCCTTTGAAAACCATTGCAATAAAACTTGGCCTATATCAACTAATTAAAGATTCGACCAGAATAGGCCAGACACGCAGATCGATTCTGGGTCTTATTTTCACTAATCATCCGGCTAAATATGCACTCTCCGGTGTGATTGACAGAGATGGGGGGACTCGAGTCAAAGACTTGACTCGAGTCCGACTCGAGTCGCCAGTTTTGCGACTTGTGACTTGCTTGACCAACACTAACGAAAGACTTGACTTGACTTTGACTTGCCCCTTCGTGACTTGTGACTTGACTTGACTTGAGTCATGTGACTTGCCAAGTCATTGCAGTCTTGTTAAATATTTTAAATAATAATATTAAAAAAATATTAGATGAACATTGTTTTATTGTGCGCGAGTGCTCCTGACCTGCAACCTGGCAACCCGCCCTCTTCCACGCAACGTGACATTCCCTTACTCTGCCTGGCCCGCCCAGAGACGTTGGCCCGCCAATGAGACTCGACCGTGCGAGCGCCACATGTGTGTGTGTGAATACACACACTGTAACGCAAGTGTTTCTTGTCGGTTCTTTGACGTGTCTTGTATTTCCACAACGAGACTGTCGTGGGGGTTATCTGAGCCATGGTTGAGAAGGAATTGGGGGAAAGGAACTTTGGTTTGATTCGCTGAAGTACATGAACTGCGACATGCCGCCGGTTGCCGCGAGGCACCATCGCCCGGCAGCGGGCAGCCGGCAGCAGGCAGCGCGCCGTTCAGTCGACTTCAGGTTGATGTGAAAGTGGAAGAACCAGAGACGTCGCAGAACCCGACAAAGTCGTTTGTGATTCATAATATCGTCTGGAGGCGCACACAATATGTTATATGATATAGATATCTATGTATTATATGATATTATTTAGATATAGAGCTCCAGGAATGTAACGCAAGTGTTGTACACTTCCTTGTTATTTGGATAACCGTTCTGCTGTTGGTGTTATGCGCCATCACACCAAGACCCCATCGGTCACAACTCAGTGCAAAAGTTTTGACAAATTTGATTTTTTGCAAGTGTAATGGCCATTTGTAATGGCTCACAACTGTCAGTTGTTCTGATGAACATGTTCTGATGTTCACCTCTCTCTCTCTCTCTCTCTCTCTCTCTCTCTCTCTCTCTCTCTCTCTCTCTCTCTCTCTCTCTCTCTCTCTCTCTCTCTCTCTCTCTCTCTCTCTCTCTCTCTCTCTCTCTCTCTCTCTCTCTCTCTCTCTCTCTCTCTCTCTCTCTCTCTCTCTCTCTCTCTCTCTCTCTCTCTCTCTCACACACACACACAAATAAAAAGCTGTTTGAGATTCATTCATGTTGAGCTGATTCATTACGTAACTTATCTTCTTACATTTAAAAAAAAAAGACTGAGAAACAGGTTTGATGAAATACAGACATTTGAAAAAAAAAAATTTGATCTTGACTTGACTTGATGATGAGACTTGACTTGACTTGCTTGACTAAAGCTGTGCTTGGACTTGACTTGCTTGATCCTCCTTACTGACGACTTGGACTTACTTGAGACTTGAGGGCTAAGACTTGCGACTGACTTGAGACTTGCATGTATGGGACTTACTCCCATCTCTGGTGATTGACGTAGATATATCTGATCATCTGCTTGTCTATGCAATCAGAAAACAAATTAAACCACCTACCACTCATGCCCATCTTTCAGAACCAAAAATATCATTGTCAAAACTACCGCAGTTCAATGCTGAATTCAGAGAAATTGACTGGAGTGACCAGCTATCACTAGGAAATCCAGATGTTAATTGAGATGCTCAATTTCACACTAAACTCAACATAATACAAAACAAATATACTTCTATTGGTAAGGTACGCTAGCCTGGATACCAGCCTGAACTCCGCCCACAAAATATTTGGTCTGGAGATTCAGTCTGATATTGAGCTCGTTGGGAGGTATTTGGTCAGATCAAAAAGTGATCCGACCAATCAAATTGTAAGGGCGGGCTTTATACGTTGATGGACAGATGATACACATTAACGTAATCAACCACGTCACCAAAGAGCGCTCAGTTCGAATTCGTGTGAAAAACAAACATGGCTGCCGCTGGAGAGCTAAGAAGGGTAGATTCTGCCATTGAGTCTGTTTTAGAAGACCTCGACAGCGCCTTAATTCTGAAAGAGGAACAGAGAAACGCTATCAAGGCGTTTGTAGATGGAAAATATGTTTTTGCCGTGCTTCCTACAGGATACGGGAAAAGTTTAATTTATCAGCTGGCCCCGATGGTCGCTAAGAAGTTGGGACACAAGGAAAACCCAGTGGTCATTGTGGTTTCTCCATTTTTCGCACTGATGGAGGACCAAGTAAAAGAGGCGACCGAAATGGGAATCACGGCGATGCAGCTCGGCGTGCACGACGAGGTGGAAATAATCAGCGGTCGTTGCCAGCTCCTTTTCGGAAGCCCGGAATCCTGGCTGCTGAACAACAAGTGGAGAGACATGTTAGGCTCCGAAGTTTTTCAAGCTAACATTATAGGTATCGTCGTGGATGAAGTTCATCTAACTTACAAATGGTAAGAGATGGTCTTGACTGTCTGACTTAGTAAATAACTCACAATGTCGTGATATGAATCAAATGTTGTAAACATAGTACCATGGATGTCGATGTTTGTTGACTCAGACACAGAGTACAATCATAACGTTAGTGTCATTGTAGCGAGATAACTTCCAGTTCAAACCTTCTAATGTACTCTTTTATTTCCATCAGGGGTCAGGCTGAAAAAGGGCAAACGCCATTTCGCGAGAGCTTCGCCAAGTTGGGAGAACTTAGATCCCTAGTTAAAGCTGGTAAGTACAAAACAATAAACTTCTTCCATGTTCAGTCTTCGATGTTTTCTACACTAAGTGTTAATTCACCACAATTATTGAAATCAGTTGCATAGTTACAGGAACGTAGGAACAGTGCACTTCTAAACTGGTTGCCCATTCAGTTGCAAATTGACCATTCATTGGGGTGTTGCTTTGTATGTACCCACACACCATGCCCATACTGATAGTCCCTTATAAGTGATCTATTCTTAATATATGTCAGTACGGTCATTACAAAGTTAGAAATGATACTACTCAACATTTCTCATTTTACTGTTACTCATTGCTTGCTTGTTGTACTGCCATATATTCCAGGTACACCTGTGCTGGCAATGACTGCTTCTGCTGATCGGCAATCCAGAGCCAGGGTTATGAAACAGCTTCACAGATGGACAATCTAACCATTTTGGCTCTGAGCCCAAACAGAACAAACATCAGACTGGGTGTGATTAAAGTACCTGCCCAGACCCTGGACTGCCTAGACTGGATTGTGAAGGATCTGAAAGAAAAGGGTACCTCCATATTGCCAGTAATTATCTACTGCAAAACTGTGAAGGCAGTTGGCAGAGTGTTCTGCCATTTGAAGGGGGAACTCTGTGTAGATTCCTGGGTTGACAGAGACCCTGAGAAAAAGACTGAAAACCTGCTGATAGGCATGTTCCACAGCCAGACACTCCCTGAGAATAAGAACAGAGTGCTGTCCTCTCTGAGTGGTCAGGGTAGCTGCAGAGTTGTCGTGTCAACAACAGCTCTTGGGATGGGCTTAAATTTTCCCAATGTATCACACATTGTGATGTATGGGTTACCTAATGACATTGAAGCCATGGTTCAGCAGGTCGGGAGGGCAGGCAGAGGTGGATCGCAGGCACATGCAATTGTTTATGCTGTCCCACAGCATTCAAAGCTTGACCCAGCAGTTAAGACAGTACTAGAGACTGGAGTCACTAGTTGTCTGCGGAAAGCTTTGTACTGCCATTTCGAGGAACACACCACATCTCTTGATCCAGGACATCTGTGCTGCACCCACTGCCATTCTGTTTGTTCTTGTGAACCTGAAGGTTGTGGGGAGCCAATCCCCATATATGAACACTTTCAAGGGGAGGTACCATCACCTGACAAACGTAGAATGGTCACACATGAGGACAGACTTTTGATCAGTGACCTGTTACAGACCTACAGGAGAAGTTTAGTTTGGGACCATACAAACATACTTTACACAGTCGACACAGCCTGCACTGGTTTTGGAGATGAACTCATTGATGCTGTTTTAGAACAGTGTACACAGATATTTGACTTGGAATTCATTATCCATAATCTACCTATATTCAAACTGGAACATGCAAAAGAAATACTAAGAATTTTGCATGAGGTTTTTGATGACCTCGAACAGAGTCAAAAATAATTGTTTGATGACAGTGTTGTTCAGGATGACCGTGTTCAGGTTGACATGTACTACACTGGTTACTTTGATGAAGAGGATGAGAATGAGGAGATACAATCATCAGCAAGTAGCTTGGAATCAGGCTTGTCAATGTTGAAGATCTCAGACTAGCTTCAAATTGAGCCTCAAACTTCTAGCTTCAGGGTCCTGTTGTGCAAAAGCCTGTTTTACCTGTTATATTTATACCTTTGAATAGAATTGACATTGTTTATACTTTTCTACTGTGTTTTTGCATTTTAAAAAGAAACAATAAAGATTTTTAATACCTCCACATAATAGGTATTTAATATCTCCATCATTGCTAATGTTTGAACATACACTTTGAACATATAACCAATAAGAAAACACACACAAAAATAATGGTTTCAAGAATGTTGACAATAAGACACTTATATTAAAAAAGATTTAAAAAAACAATTATTTACAATGCCACAGTATTTACAAATGTGATGCCATCACCATTTACATTTTTACATACATCACTAATCAAATGGGTACATTCCTCCACTCCATCAGTTTGGACTTCATCCAATTCCATAATTCCAGGTAATTTAGCTTTCCCAATAGGTTTTTTTGGAAATTTGGGAAAGCTGTAAACTGTCTGCCTGGGTGATGTTGAAAAAGGTGAGTCTCTCTGAAAACTTCGACCAGGGTTAAAATGTCCTCCTGTTCTCGGGCTACATGATGCATGCCAGTCGGCCTTGTCCGCTCCAGTTCCGAGTCCGTTTTGTCCATTAGCTCCTTGAGGGTGCCAATGGACTGACTGATCCTGGCTGCTGACCGTTCAGACAGGTTTGATCCCAAGCCTCTCATGAAGGATTTCAGAAAATTGTTAAGGTGCTCCAGATGGAGGTCGAGAGGAATATTTTTCCCCCTCGACCATTCCAAAACCGGTTCCATATGACACTGTGTGCCATGCGTGGGGACAGAGTGAGATTTACCTGCAGTGTAAGAAGAAAGGTGCTGTAGGCATAATGGCTGTGTCCATATGCTTTATAAAAAAGCAGGGCAACTTTATACAGTCTCATTATCCTATCACCATCACCTTCTCTTACACCGTCCTGCATGTTAAGCAGGAAGAATCCAAAGCCAAGTCTAGCTTCTGTGTGTTTTTTTTTATGGTCTTCGTTTAATGGACTTGTATGTTGTGGAGTAGGGTCCAATGGAGCAACAAGATTGTGTATCTTGTACTCATGGGTTACCCTTGCCTTGCTGTATATGTACATATTGCCACACCCGTCCGCACGACACTGAAACTGCTGCAGCTGTGTCGAAGCCTGCCTCTGGCTAGCAGCTTCTGTAATGCCCGTCATCATTACGAAGGTGTCCACAACCTGTCCCACCTTCTCATGCAGCCAGTCTCTCCTCAGTTGTGGCAATCCCTCGCTGACATCCACTGGGACAAACCCATCTGGAATTTCTGTAAGCAGACAGAATAAAATGTTTAACTTCTCACCACCATCACCACAGTAGTGTAAATGCAGATTTTAAGTAAAATAATATTGGTACTAACTTTTATCAAAGTGAATTACAATTTTAACAATTAACTATAACAGTAGTAACATATAATTTTTTTTTTGTGATAAATGCTAGTTCTCAACTATGAATGTGTGCTTTACCTGTGACATCCTGCAACCCAAAGTGTTCCATTGCAGCAGCCAGGAAGAGTGCAGTTGTGTCCTTACGCACAAATTCCTTGTACGCATTATAAGCTGCATGGGGACCTTGTTTCGCATTGCTGCACCTATGTAACCGAAATATGTAGTTTAGCAAATGGCTGTCATAGATTGCTTAGTGTTATTCTGTCCATCTCTCAGACATTTACATTTATTCATTTAGTGGACGCCTTCATCCAAAGTCATTTATTAGGTCAATTATATAACAAGGGTAATGATATAGGGCATTGAACCCACAACAGTTTTGCTGAACAGGTCCTTAACCTCTACACTACCACTAATTCGCTCACACATTTCAAATGTCTTTATTTGTGTCCGCATTTATAAAATACATTGCAAGGGCACAAATATTTTCAGTTGCTTTTGATGCCCTACATCCTCGAAACAACATGTTGCAGTACTTGAGTCAAACATGCACAGAATAGACAATACATACATATGACCTTATTCTGCACACAGTCTGTTAACAGACAGAAAATCTATGGGTACAGAAAACACCTCCTCCTCCAAATAGCTCGGCTGCCTATAATGGAGGAGATTGAGCAATATGTTGCAAGCTGCTTGGCTTTACATTTGGACAACCTCATAATTCTCAAGCCTCTGACCACCAGCCTGTGGACATGACCTAGGCTGCCGAAAATAAAAACGATAAGCTGGCATTTATAGCCTAAATGTATGATAGCTTGCACTAATGGATGGTATTTAACCTGTTTGGTAAGGAAAGCTTCCTCTAAACTTGAGTCAAAAGTGCAACCAACTTCCCATAGGAAAACCTCTCGGTTATTCTCATCAATCACAATGACATCCGGTTTATTTGCTGTTATACCTTTAAATACATGGGGGTCATTGCATTCGCTCACACACACACACACACACACACACACACACACACACACACACACACACACACACACACACACACACACACACACACACACACACACACACACACACACACACACACACACACACACACACAACTGCCCACATACAGTTAGTGAAAACCATACCATGCATTACCATGCATACCATGCATAAGTTGAAATACTACCTCGGAGAACAGCAGGGCTGCGTTCATGATAGCAGGACTGTGTTCCCCATCCCATAACAACCCAATTCATGAACTATCCAGTTAATTCATGTTAACTGGATTTTTGTGAAACAACTGTGGAAAGCATGGTCAACAAAATGTTATTATAATCATTGTAATTAACAACAGTTTTGTTTAGAATGCAAATAAAAGCTTAAAAACTGTAATAATTGTACAGTATGTAATCATGGTGTTGCAGATAGCAGACGTTGTACCTCAACTTCGTCATGTTGGCAAGAAGTGTGCCATGGTCTTTTGAGGATGCACCATCATAGAAAATCTGATGATAGATCTTTATCAACATCGAAGACTTGTGATTAGCAAAGGATTAATATAACTTTACACACAAGCACTTGAAGTTATCTATCTAAAAAAAAAAATCTAAAGTAGTGGTGTGAATTTGTTACTAATCAACATTCTTCTATAGTTTCTTACTCACTTCAAAGAGGTTTCTGATGGCATGCCAGTCCTCAAACTTAAAGATGTGACCTTCCAGTCGGTCTTCCTTTGTAGCACCATCTGAGAAGGCCCACTGTATGTTTCTGCAGTTCCCCTCAGTCAGCCGGTCACCTCCTACTAAAACACTTGACAACCCGTCCGGTCCCTTGGGCACATACCTAAATGGATAACACACAAATGGTGGAATTATACGTTTTATTAAAGCCCTTCTTCTGCCGAAGACTGACAGTGGAGCCTGATTATATACTTACTCTTTCTGAAGGTGGCGAAGTGTGTCCACCAAATCAGACGTTTTGTTTTCATTTTTGAAGAGTAGTCCCAGAGGGTACTTTGAGAATAATTAGTTAAATTTTTTGCAGATTTAACTCATAACTTACATCTGTGGAGCGCATAGCCATGTCATCTGTATACTGATGTGGTATGTGGTGAACCACTAATGGCTTGAATGGTTTAAAAACAGCCAGGTGCTGCGTAAGGATACGGCTCCCAAGAACAATAAACTCACGCCGCATGTAATCCTGGGTTTCTAGTCCGGGGAGTGAGTTGCCAAGGTAGTATTGACGGATGTCATGGTCTGGTTTGGCATTGTCAAGGTGATATGTTTGGATCCTATCTTTGACTGCAATATGGTGAGTCCAGTGTATGGATTTGTTGTTGTGGTGGCTGGACTGATGATGTACACGCATGAAAAAGTCCAAATTGTCAAATATAATAGAATATGTTGGTGGAGGAGTGGGGTGTGTGATTGGAAAAGTGGAGGAGCTCAAGCCCAGCTCTGCTGCTTCAGAGTTACTTAAACTGCTGAAAGGCAGTACGCTTTGAGCCATTTCATCTGCTGGAAAAGAAAAAAAGTAAAGACAATGAATTGATTATTATTTATCAAAAGATAGACACATAACATTCAAGATGACACAGCATGTGATGTGTAAGTTGTGTTTCTATATTTCAGTAATTTGTCACCTCACCTGACATGAGAAGCTCATCCATGTGTTCACCAACTGGGTTTAGTGGCCCCTTCGGATCACTTGTTCTTTGGTCTTCGCTGGTGTCCACTCTCTGACCAACAAAGTTCCCTTCCGCTTCACAGTTCAGAAAATCTTCATTCTGTACCTTTAACATTTTTAGAGAGCCCCCACATAGGAGCGCCAACTCCTTCTGCTTCTCTATAGAATTGTGGTGAGTAGTTGTTATTGCCATTTTGTTCAGCCTTTCAAACACAGCTTTTTTTGCCCCACCATAATGCAAAATACTACCTAGGTAGTATGCAAAGGCTGACAGGCGTGGTTGTCTCCCTCTCAAGGCAATGGAAGCTGCTGCACAAGTTGCAGCTTGAGAGTGGTTGCTGACAGTTGTTAGAACTGAGAAGAGGAATGTTGAAAAACCTTTAAGGTCTGCCTCTAAGCTTGTAAATGAAAAGGCTTTCAGATCATCTGGAGATGACTTCCACAGGATGAAACCGTTGGTCGGATTAGAAATGCGTTTGCATTCGTTGGTTATTAGCTCCAGGATGTGCACCTTGATTTCCTCAGCTAGGTGTTTATGTTTCAACATTAACTTTGCAGCTGTTGTCCATTTCTTCTTATTAATGCTGTTCACTATTGAGGCTTCTTCTGGACAACATACCTTGGCAACAGTCTGTGAAGGGTAATGGGTGACAACCTGAAATATAAGATAATGTATCAGTGTGGATAATTACAGTATAGCCTATTAAGTATAATGTGCATTGGCAATAAATAGGAATATACAGACTGTTAAATATGGTGACCCCAGATGCAATTGCAGAGCAAGGTCAGTGGAATACTGCCCAACCCCCACAGAGGTGCAGAGCACAGAAGTGGGGGTTGGGACATACTTTTGACCACTGTACAATTCTATCCATTACAAAATGAAGTTCTCACATCTTGATAAAGTGAAAGAGACCACACACACACCATCAGGTGCAAGTTCATCCTGGTAACATTTGCTAATACTACACCTGGCCTGACTCAAATTCACACTAGACTACCATATCGACAAATATGACTAAGACGTTTTAATCATAGGTAAATTACACTGAAATGAGGTGTGGGATTGCATACGTGTTTATCACATTGGACAATAAACACGACTCACTTTACACACATGAAAAACTTGGCAATCGAGGTTATAGCCATAGTCATATCATAAGAAGTAGAAATGTATCAACAACAAGCTTACCTCTGTGAGGCTTTTTCGCGTTTTTGTACCGGTTGGTGTTAACGGATTGGGGCAGAACTTCTTCAGAGCCCTGGGCGTCTTGGAGGGAGTTGGCTCCCGGTCTCTTTTCTCTGGTGCCTCAGATGAACAAGCTTCTTCAGCCTGGGCTCCTTCGTCGTCTGTCCACTTCTTAAACACGGACATGTCGCGTTCCAAACGTGTTATTAAGTTTGTACATGGCCGACACATGCGATACGATTTGTTTGATGTGTTTTGGAGTTGAAAGCCTAAACGGAGTACTTGTTCGTACGTGCATGTACTTTTACTTTTTGTCTCAAAAAAGATGACCGTGTTGCCAATTTGTCCGTGTATCCTTAATTTTTTTTTGCAAAACCGGCATAAATTGTTTGTCCATCTGGATGAATTTCTTATTTTCTTGAGAATAGCTGTGCGTCGCACAACATACGTCACATACTACGTTGCTCTGATTGGTTTTAGGTCTATCCAATTGAGCGAAGAGGCATTTTCCTTCCTGGTTCCGCCCTATAATTACAGCCCAATGGTTCGGTCTCAGACTCATATTCTGACTAGAATTATGAGTATGACATCGCCGGGCTAAAGGTTCGCCCTAGGCAGGTTAAATTACCATGGTTAAACTCTCAGATACTCAAACTCCTTAAACAGAAGGCTTCATCACTCAAACAATTTAGATTACATCGAACACCTGAGAGCAAAAATGACCACATAAAAATAAGAAATCAATGCACTACTGAACTACGCAAGGCCCCTCACCCAATCCGCTTCAAACCCAAAGTCTCTATGGCAGACTCTTAAAGTCATCACTGGAGAAATAGAAAAAAATAAAAGGCCAAACTTGGAAATTTCTCTACATGGCAGTCTCATCTCAGACTCTGAAAGGATTGCAAATGCCTTCAACGAATACTTCATCTTATCAGTTCAAGAATTAGCAGCTGTCTTTCCCACTACCTCTCATTCCATATCTCCCCCACCCTCAACAACTGATATGTTTTCTTTCTTTGAAATCACACAAGACGATCTGATAAAGAATGTAAACGCTCTAAAAAACTCCCACAGTCGTGATAGTTATGGCTTAAACACTATGTTTTTGAAGACTCATGCTAAAAGCCTTATACCTCTTCTCCACCACTTAATTGTCTATATGCTTTGTAAGGTGACCTTGGGTGTCTTGAAAGGCGCCTCTAAATTAAATGTATTATTATTATTATTATTAATCAACCTTTGTATTAGGCTGTCCATTTTCCCCTCCAGCTGGAAAACAGCCCAAATCTTACCAATTTTCAAAGCTGACAACCCTTGTCTGGTTTCTAACTATAGCCATACTCCCAATATCTAAGCTGCTTGAAAAAAACCATACACAATCAATTAAGCTTCTATCTTGAAAGCAACAACAGGCTAAGTGACTGCCAACATGGTTTCCGTGCAAAGCGGTCCACTACGTCAGCTCTACTACTTTTCACTGAGGAAATTCGGAACTCTATAAATAGAAGACACACCACTGGAGCAATTTTTATTGATTTTAGTAAAGCGTTTGACACAGTAAACCACCTGATTTTATTATCCAAACTTCACTCTTTTAACCTATCACCCTCTGTTCTAGATATGATTTCCTCTTTTTTAACAGACAGATCACAAGTTGTCAAAATTGACCATGCAACTTCTCTGCCCTTAGGATGGGACATGGGTGTTCCACAAGGAAGTATCCTTGGGCCTTTGCTTTTTCTTTTATGCATTAACGATCTCCCGCAAGTGTGTAATGTTACGCACCTGGCCTAGAGGCGCCAGGCTACATAACAAAAAGACAGGAGACAACAGTTTCCCAATCAAAATAAATATTTAATCAAACCAAACCAATCCAAGTGCTCAACTTATAATAAAAGTATGGGATGTGGAAGTCAGTAAGTCTGTAGTGTGGAGTGTGTATGCATGAGTGGATTATAGGTGTGTGTGTTGTTTTAACATAAGTGTTGAAAGGTGTGCATGGCTGTGGAGCTGAAAAGAACAGACCGGGAAGGACTGGGGAAGCAGACTCTTATAGGGCGTTGGCACCCGGGCCCAGGTGCACGCCAATCACTCCTAATGACCAATTAAGTAGGCCTAGGTCTCTGCTCCCCAGTCCTAGAAACAAATGGAAGACACAACATACAGGGAACCGTCACACCCCCCCCCATAAAGACGGAGTCCCAAAGGGATCACCGGCAACCCATTTAACATTAGATAAATATATACTATCTACTCCCTATCATACCCAACCTCTACTCCAATGGCCGCCTGCCCACTGTCACAGGCCTTCACCCCAGCAACCGGTACCACGGAAGCACTTTAAGGGGTGCAAGACAGACAGAGGCAAAAAGGACCAACGGAGACCGGAACTGCCATGCAAACTGCATGAGCCAAGCCAACCTCTGGCTGCACACACAACACAAGCGTCTCCGAAGTGCATGAATAATAAGGTTTAAGCAAGTTCACATGGCAAAGTTGGGTTGGTTTCCTACGTTTAGGTGTTGAGATAATGTAATTTTGCTCCGAGATCTGCTTTACTACAGTATGTGGACCTGAGAATTTTGCCTGAAAGGGTGAAGTAACAATAGGAAGTAAAGCCAACACCTGGTCTCCAGGGCTAAACACCCGGAGCTCTGTTTTAGTGTCATACAACCGTTTCATTTTATCCTGAACTGATGCCAAGTTTTCCTTAGCCAACAACCCAGCTGTATAAAGCCGATGGCGGAAACCATTAACATAATCAATCAGATTCTTTGGAGGCTGTGCCTCTATCCAATCGCCCGACAGTGCAGCCAAAGGACCTCTTACTGTATGAGCAAAAACCAACTCATTTGGACTGAACCCTGTGCTCTCCTGTGTTACCTCTCTAGCCGCAAGCATCAGCCAAGGCAGACCCTCTTCCCAATCTTTTCCCAGCTCTGTGCAGTAGGCGCGCAAGATAGCCTTTAGCGTTTGGTGAAATCGTTCCAAAGCCCCCTGACTCTGTGCATGGTATGCAGAGCTTTGATTGTGGTGCACACGCAACTGCTTCAGAACCTGGGAAAACATATGAGAACAGAAATTGGATCCCTTATCAGATTGGATGACCTTAGGAATCCCAAAAATAGAAATAAATTGAGAAAGGGCACGCACAACTGACCTAGTGGTAATAGTACGCAGAGGATACGCAGCCGGATAGCGAGTTGCCTGGCACATTACTGTTAACAAATACACCGCTCCAGATTTTGAAGGAGGTAGAGGACCTACACAGTCTATTATCAAATGTTCAAACGGCTGGCTAATGGCCGGAATGGGATACAATGGTGCTGGTTTCAACTTTTGATTAGGCTTGTCAGTTAACTGGCATGTATGACAAGTTTTGATAAATGCCGACACATCTCTCTTCATACGAGGCCAAAAGAAATGCCTAAGTAGTCTATCGTAAGTTTTTCTCACACCAGCATGTCCAGATTCATTATGTGCTACTTTTAACACTGACGGGCGAAGTTTCTCTGGCAACACAATTTGGAACACTGGTTCACCCACAAACCTTCCTTTATGCGACAGCCATTTTCTCACCAACAATGAGTCCTGCAGAAAATACCCACAAGCACTGTCAAACAGCTCCTCCTCTGGCCGTACCAATGGAAATATCTCCTTCAGATAGGCATCAGCCTGCTGTTCCGCAACCAGATCTGAACGGGTTATGGACAATGGAAAATCAGAAAGAGGTAACGAAAACTTTTCAGATGCTTTTGTCTTACTTGAATCATTTAAATGAGATTTCTCTTTTAACTTAGCCATTGCACGGGTCACCGCACACGCTGTAAAAACCTCTGGGAAGTCATGTTCACATTCATCAGCTTCCTCCGTTACCAAGGGAACAGAGGTCACCACTGCCGGCGGCGGCGGGACCCCAGCCCAGACCTTAGCACCCACTAGGTCGTTGCCCAGGATCAGCGTCACACCCGGAATAGGCAGTGCTGGGCGCACAGCGAGCTTTGCTTCTCCCTGGAACAGTTCACATTTTAGGACAACATTATGCAAGGGAACCAACAAAATATTCATGTCTATGCCCCGGATAGGAACCTTATCACCAGTGTCAGAAACATTAGTCAAAGGGAGAACACCAGCTTGAATGAATGAATCAAAAGCCCCAGTGTCCCTCAAAATAGTTACCGGTACTTCTTCCCCACCCTGCACCAAAGACACAGTCCCCTGCATGATAAATGGACGGTAAGAACTCAGAGCTACAACCGATGTATCCTCATTTGAACCGAAGGTAGGTGTAACACAAGTGGACACCGGACGAACTGGAGCTGCCGTAGCAACCCCTTTTGGTTCCCAATGACCTGCCTTAGGGGAATTTAACAAGAAGCAATCTTTTTTCCAGTGCCCCCATTTGTTACAGTGATGGCAAACCTTCCCCGAGTCACGCACATCCCTACTGTTGTTGGCGTTAGCTCTGGAATCGACAGGCAGAGGTTTCCTACGTTTAGGTGTTGTCACCGCCCGGCTCTTGACGGTGGCAAAGATGGGAGACCAGACTAAAGAGTGAAGTTAGCTTACATTCATTCCAAACCAAGAATATAAACAACCAAACATATATATAAATGTCAGTAATCAGTAGTGTAAGCATGTGTGTGAATGTGTGTCAAACAAATAGAACAAAAGCAATGGCTGCATCAACAAGAGCCAGCCCAGATCTGCAGAAGGGTGAGCCTTAAATAGCACCACACCAGCCCAGGTGTCTCATCAGGAAGATGACCCTCCCACGACCTGGAACCTGCAAAGGGAGAGCAAAGCAGCAAAGAACACAGAGGCCCCTAGTGGAGTGGTGGGGTCGTCACACCCTCCCCCTTAAAAACGGGATTCCCACCAGGAATGCCGACCAACCACAACTACACAAAATGTTATTTAAGTATAGCCCACGTGTTCAACCAAACATTTACAAAAAAAAATAATTAGGGTTTCAACAGTGTTGCGGCAGATCTGCAGAAGGGTGATAAGTCGTCCATGATTCGTCGCCCTTCCAGGTGAAGCGTCTGTATGACCGGAAAGCTGAGCAGCATCAGTTTAGTCCTGGTGATCGCTTGTTAGCTTTGTTGCCTATGGTGACTTCTCCATTTCAGGCAAAATTCACTGGTGCAGCCGCTGAACCAGTCCATTTACGCACATCTGCCACCCTCTCAAACATGGCAAAGAATGCCTCAGGATCACGTTCGGAAAACATGGGCACCAGACGTAGATTGCCACTAATGTCAAACCCCCCTGCAGACCGTTCTGCTGGTTCTGAAAACACTTGTGCAGCCGCTGAAATCTTACCATCCCCTATCAAGTCCAATCTATTTTGCTCTACCTTGGGTGTGCCTAAGTCAGGCCATTTACGCACATCTGCCACCCTCTCAAACATGGCAAAGAATGCCTCAGGATCACGTTCGGAAAACTTGGGCACCAGACGTAGATTGCCACTAATGTCAAACCCCCCTGCAGACCGTTCTGCTGGTTCTGAAAACACTTGTGCAGCCGCTGAAATCTTACCATCCCCTATCAAGTCCAATCTATTTTGCTCTACCTTGGGTGTGCCTAAGAAATGCCTAAGTAGTCTATCGTAAGTTTTTCTCACACCAGCATGTCCAGATTCATTATGTGCTACTTTTAACACTGACGGGCGAAGTTTCTCTGGCAACACAATTTGGAACACTGGTTCACCCCTGCCCTCTTTGCTAAAGGGCAGGGCGGCAGCACCAGCAGCTGGCCGTCGGAGAAGTGTGGCGTCCTCAACGTGACCAAGATCACGGAGAACGGGAAGAAAGTCAGGAAGAACTCGTCATGGACGGTGCTGCAGGGGTCTTCGCTGCTCTTTGCTAAAGGGCAGGGCGGCAGCACCAGCAGCTGGTTTGGCAGCAACCAGTCCAAACCGGAGTTCACGGTGGACCTCAGGGGCAGCTCTGTGGACTGGGCCAGCCGGGACAAGTCCAGCAAGAACCACGTCATCGAGCTGAAGACCCGTCGGGGGACTGAGCTCCTGATCCAGTCAGAGATCGACAGCGTCATCAACGACTGGTACCGGGCCCTCAACGAGACCATCAGCGCACACGCCTGGGAGTCTGACGAGGCCATCGAGGAGGACATGCCAGAGTCTCCAGGGTCCGAGAAGCAGGACAAGGAGAAGGACCACCGGGACTCCAAGAAGAACCGCGCCATGAAGACGTCCGTCAGCATGGACGTGTTGGACCAGAAAAAGACCCGCGTGAAGCTGAAGAAGTTCCTGACCCGCCGGCCCACCTACCAGGCGGTCCACGACAAGGGCTACATCAAAGACCAGGTGTTCGGCTGCAGTCTGACCAGCCTGTGTCAGAGGGAGAGTGGCTCGGTGCCCCAGTTCGTCACCATGTGCATCGACCACGTGGAGAACACAGGACTGGGGAGCAGAGACCTAGGCCTACTTAATTGGTCATTAGGAGTGATTGGCGTGCACCTGGGCCCGGGTGCCAACGCCCTATAAGAGTCTGCTTCCCCAGTCCTTCCCGGTCTGTTCTTTTCAGCTCCACAGCCATGCACACCTTTCAACACTTATGTTAAAACAACACACACACCTATAATCCACTCATGCATACACACTCCACACTACAGACTTACTGACTTCCACATCCCATACTTTTATTATAAGTTGAGCACTTGGATTGGTTTGGTTTGATTAAATATTTATTTTGATTGGGAAACTGTTGTCTCCTGTCTTTTTGTTATGTAGCCTGGCGCCTCTAGGCCAGGTGCGTAACAAAGTGGGGGCTCGTCCGGGATTTGTTTGTACAGTGAGTTTGGAGCGTCAATTTAGTCTCCCTCCTGTATTGGATTTGTGAATGGAGTGACGTCAGTTGGGAATCTTTCCGGGAGGTTCCGTCGTTCCATTGTTTGGTCAACAGTCCGGTGAGTAGACAAAGCAATGTTACAGGCTTGTTATTCAGACTTTGGGGAGATGCAGTTAATTGTTATGAGTTGAATTTATCTGTTTAAATTTGAGTTAATTTGATTAGGTTTGGTTATTTCAGTACAGTACGGTAGCTGTTTGGTTCATTTGGTGCGGTTGGAGACTTGTTTATTTCTGGTAGTTGTGCAGCTAAGTAAACGTCATTTGGGACGCCAAAAGTTGCCTGGCTGTTTTTTTTTTTTTTTGTATTTGTTTGATACAAGTGTCCCTGGTAGGTGCGCTTAGCTGCCTGGGTAAAATAGCTCGTTGGTTTAGGCCGGGGGGTGGCTAGGTGCGTCAGGTGCGGCAGTAGCGAGAAGTTCGTACTGAATATCTCGACTCGGGGGCACGGCTAAGGGGGGCATGCGGGTCGCCAGTTATTGGTTGCCTTTCCTCCCCTTTGGTATGAGCTAGGCCTTTGCGGTGGCCTTCAGTGCGTAGAAATCCTCCGCAACCGGCACACGAAGAGGGTGGAGTTAGCTGGGGTTTATATAGGCTAGGGGGACACTTGTATTGTATTTTGTTTGTTTGGTTTGCCAGCTAGGAGGCTCTTAAAGCGCACAATACCCAGGATGGTGTCAGTGGATGACGTTGTTCAGTCTCCCTTGGTGGAGCTCTTAAATCAATGCACCAAAGACCAATTGCTGAACGTTGCAGATCGTTTTGGGTTGAAAATTGAAGCTAGTGATAGAAGGTTAAAGGAGACATTGTTGGAAGTTTCGAAAAGAGAGCTATGTGGTATAGCGGTTTCAACTGAGGAACGGGATAAGAAAGAGGAGGCGTCTCTTTCTCCCGCAGTAGGTGCCGCAATGGCGGTGCCTTCACCAGCAGCTATGTCAGGGTTGACGTTCGACCAACAAAAAGAATTAATCATTTTGCAAGCGAAATTAAAAACTGATCAGGAACAACTTAGGCTAGATAGTGAGTATGCTATTGAAAAAATGAAACAGCAGACAGAACTGGCTAAGTTGCAGGTAGAGCAAAATAGATTGGACTTGATAGGGGATGGTAAGATTTCAGCGGCTGCACAAGTGTTTTCAGAACCAGCAGAACGGTCTGCAGGGGGGTTTGACATTAGTGGCAATCTACGTCTGGTGCCCAAGTTTTCCGAACGTGATCCTGAGGCATTCTTTGCCATGTTTGAGAGGGTGGCAGATGTGCGTAAATGGCCTGACTCGGCGCGCACATTGATGCTGCAGTGCGTCTTAACAGGCAGGGCGCAAGAGGTTTTTTCAGCTATGAATGCGGCTGACAGTCAAGAGTATGCCCGTGTTAAGGCGGTGGTACTCAAGTCGTACGAGCTCGTTCCTGAGGCGTACAGGCAGCGGTTTAGATTTTGGAAGAAACATGACAGACAAAGTCATTTGGAGTTTGCACGTGATTTGACGACGAGCTTTAACCGCTGGTGTAACGCCTCGGAGGTGGAAGATTTCGAAGGCTTACAAGATTTGATGATTTTGGAGCAGTTCAGAGATTCTGTTCCAGCTCGTGTGGCAAAATATATCAGTGAGCAGAAAGCACGCAACGCAGCAGATGCGGCGGCGCTCGCAGATGACTTTGTCTTAACGCACCTTGGAGAGTTTAGAGCGGGCGGTGGCAATTATGTTGCTGCCAGTGAGTCGCATGGCCGATTTAATAAACCTCTGCCTGTCGATTCCAGAGCTAACGCCAACAACAGTAGGGATGTGCGTGACTCGGGGAAGGTTTGCCATCACTGTAACAAATGGGGGCACTGGAAAAAAGATTGCTTCTTGTTAAATTCCCCTAAGGCAGGTCATTGGGAACCAAAAGGGGTTGCTACGGCAGCTCCAGTTCGTCCGGTGTCCACTTGTGTTACACCTACCTTCGGTTCAAATGAGGATACATCGGTTGTAGCTCTGAGTTCTTACCGTCCATTTATCATGCAGGGGACTGTGTCTTTGGTGCAGGGTGGGGAAGAAGTACCGGTAACTATTTTGAGGGACACTGGGGCTTTTGATTCATTCATTCAAGCTGGTGTTCTCCCTTTGACTAATGTTTCTGACACTGGTGATAAGGTTCCTATCCGGGGCATAGACATGAATATTTTGTTGGTTCCCTTGCATAATGTTGTCCTAAAATGTGAACTGTTCCAGGGAGAAGCAAAGCTCGCTGTGCGCCCAGCACTGCCTATTCCGGGTGTGACGCTGATCCTGGGCAACGACCTAGTGGGTGCTAAGGTCTGGGCTGGGGTCCCGCCGCCGCCGGCAGTGGTGACCTCTGTTCCCTTGGTAACGGAGGAAGTTGATGAATGTGAACATGACTTCCCAGAGGTTTTTACAGCGTGTGCGGTGACCCGTGCAATGGCTAAGTTAAAAGAGAAATCTCATTTAAATGATTCAAGTAAGACAAAAGCATCTGAAAAGTTTTCGTTACCTCTTTCTGATTTTCCATTGTCCATAACCCGTTCAGATCTGGTTGCGGAACAGCAGGCTGATGCCTATCTGAAGGAGATATTTCCATTGGTACGGCCAGAGGAGGAGCTGTTTGACAGTGCTTGTGGGTATTTTCTGCAGGACTCATTGTTGGTGAGAAAATGGCTGTCGCATAAAGGAAGGTTTGTGGGTGAACCAGTGTTCCAAATTGTGTTGCCAGAGAAACTTCGCCCGTCAGTGTTAAAAGTAGCACATAATGAATCTGGACATGCTGGTGTGAGAAAAACTTACGATAGACTACTTAGGCATTTCTTTTGGCCTCGTATGAAGAGAGATGTGTCGGCATTTATCAAAACTTGTCATACATGCCAGTTAACTGACAAGCCTAATCAAAAGTTGAAACCAGCACCATTGTATCCCATTCCGGCCATTAGCCAGCCGTTTGAACATTTGATAATAGACTGTGTAGGTCCTCTACCTCCTTCAAAATCTGGAGCGGTGTATTTGTTAACAGTAATGTGCCAGGCAACTCGCTATCCGGCTGCGTATCCTCTGCGTACTATTACCACTAGGCCAGGTGCGTAACAAAGACTACTCTAAATGCCTAATGTATGCTGATGACACCGTGCTCTTTCTGTCCGACTCAAACAATGATACCATAAACTCCAAACTGTCATCTGATCTTCAATCTTTGCATAAATGGTTAATTGACAATCACTTAACCATTAATGTTACAAAAACTAAATGCATGTATTTCCACTCATCCAGAAAGCATCTGTCCTTTACCAGTCCCATCATCTTCTCAAATCAAAATCTTGTCATCACCAATACATATACGTATCTGGGTGTGTTACTTGACTCACACCTCACTTACCGCGAACACACCTCCAAGTTAACTAAAAAGTTACATCAGAAACTATATGTATATAACAAGATTAGACCATACCTATCCTCAACTGTCTCCGAAACCTACCTGCATGCGATTGTATTCTCAACCATCTCCTACTGTATACCAATATGGTCTCTCACCACCAAGGAAGTTACTGAATCCATCGCACGACTATACAACCGAGCTTTAAAGATCAACAGTAATCTTCCAAAATGGACACACCACTGCACTCACTCAATCTCACGATCTGTCCTTTCAAAATTGTATTTACAGTCATGCTATCACATTTTATTTTCACCTCCAACACAGCACCTCACAAACACTAATCTCCCTCTTACCAACACATAACATGCCCCAAGTGCTATTCACTAGATCTGTCTCCATGGCCCTCCACCCAGTGCCTGCTTTCAATAACGGCTATGGACAGAGGTCCTTCATCCACACTTTCACCAAAGTCTGGAATGGCATTCCCCATCACATTAGAGTATTACAATCCATCACACAGTTCAAAAAAGCATATAAATTGTTACTCCTCAACACATACACTTGCAAACACTGACTTACACGTGCTATGTCCCTGTTTTTATGTTTAGTATGTAAATGTGACGTGCGATGTGCCTTGTCCCTGTATGTTATATTGTGTTGCAAAACAGGAACCTGGTGGAAATCAGTTATTTTACTGAGACAGGCCCGATTATATTCTAACTTTGTTACTTGTAATACTTTCCTGTATAATAATAATAAAAAAAAATTAACTATTTTGTTTTTTTATTGTTTTCAAATGATCCATGTTTTCTTCTCCTTTACATATTGTTTTTTATTTTAATCATTTCTGTATTTTGGGGTATTCATATTGTGATACAAGAAATCCAAATCACATGTCAAAGGCCCACTATGCAACTTCGGGAATTTCTTCGCTGTTTTCTTGGTTTTGGCACGCACATTTCTCTACACAGCGCCCCCTACAGCTTCGTAGTAGATATTTTACAACACTGTCGTAACAACTCGTTGACGACCCTTCCCCATGCACTTCTACGCGAGCCATGTGCATTTGTTTTCAAAGAAGCCGGCGAATGCGTGGAGCCATGTCCGAAGTAAATGTTCATAAAGTGTAGGCAAGGTTATACATTTTTAAAATGGTGTATTTGTATTGCAATAAACATAAAGCCATGCTTTTTATAGTTGACGGGGAGAATTTATATCCTAGATTATAATTGTTTTATCTTAGGTTGAACAGAACAATCAGTGTGAGAGTGTTGGCCAACATAATAATCTAAATAAACAAGAACCTGGATTCTGGGATTCAGTCTGTATCTGGGGGACGAGACAGACGAACAGCAAAACACCAATGGAAACAAAGGTGTTTATATGGCTGCAACCAAGCAAGCTAGAAACATACAGGGCTCACAACAAAACGGTCGAGAAAAAACAATTTTTACAGGGCGCACAACAAAATGGTTGAGCAAACACATTTGTACAGAGACTATCAACATCAAGAATACCACGAGGACAAAGTTCACCCAAGGGTACTTTCAATTTCAAAAGCAACACGGCCAAGTCGGAGTCTGATTTGAAGTCTTCTTTTTCTTTCAGTTCACGCTATTCCTGAAAAGCTTGCCCAACGTTTACTCGTGTCTGGCCTCTCTGTCGGTCAGTCTCCCTTTTCTCTTCTTCTGTTCCTCCGACATTGGGTTTCTCTGTCTCTTTTTAGTCGGCTGATCTATGATGAATGTAACAATCCCTTAGTTACTTGTGTTTATATCGAGCCGGTTCCGTGTTTGGGGGTCTGTGCCGCAAAGCAATTCGTTACTTCGCGAGACCCGAGACTGCCGCGAGAGTGGGTGGCGGGTCGCCGGCAGAAACATATTCATTTTCTCCGCCAAGATGCGCAAGGGGGAGTTGAAACAACGAACAATCAAACAAAAATGTATAATGGAACCATCGCAATGACTCCTAGCCTGTTATATTAAGGTAAATCAAGCCAAAAAAGTTGCATAGTTCCCCTTTCACTCGTGTCTGATCTCTTTTCTGGTCCATTCTTCTTTTGTTCCACCAACAGTCGCCTCTTGGGTCCCTTACAGGCATGCAAACTAGTCACCTTTCGGCGAAATTCGCCGTTTTGCAGACAAAATTGACCACTTGTGTGATTCGTGGAGATCCGTTGAGAAAACATTTGGGGGGGGGGGGGGGGTCTGATGGCCAGCCATGGAGTCCTTGTAGCGCCTGCTAATACATTCTCAATGGAGAGGCGAGCGGACAGAGAGAAGGCGCAGCATTCTGTCAGGCGGCACGACAAGTGGGCGCACTCCCGTGGAACTGTCGCTTCCGTGCTCGTCGAACGCATGCGCGCGCTCGTGAAGCCGCGCGGCCAACCGACAGCGTGAGCGGAAAGTCGCCTACCATCTGAAACGGCCAAGCGTGAGCCCAGCGGAGCCTTTAAATGCCTCGTTTCCACCGAGCGTTTCCACCGCCGACAGTACCCTCATGGTAGGCCGGATGTCGATCGCCGCGGCAGCTACGTAAACATCCCGAAGGTGAACGACAAGAACTGATTCCCAAAACAAACATAACAAAAATACGGTAACGTAAATAAAATATACAAACGAACAGAGCTTCGTCTCCCCGCGACCTTATATTATTTAAAACGTTCTCATCGATTCAGCCAATGAGAGTGCAATCGCGTTGCCATGGCAACGTGAGGGTAAACAAATGATAAGGCACCACCACACAAGTTAAGTAACGATCGCTGTAGGCTTCAATATCATGCAAGCACTTTGTTTTCTTTATATTTTGTTCTACATCACAATTGCATGCTTTAATAGGTCCATGCTCCACCTCCTTGTTCGCCCAAGCTAACGTTTTACGCGACACGTCCATTGTCCAGAATAATACCTCGCAGTTTGTTTTTATCCCCATGTCACGCCCACTTTTGGCGGTGGAAACGCGAACCGTGCCGCAACTTTGCGAACTGAACCGAACGCACCCTCCAGTGGAAACGCGCCAAAAGAGAATTTTTCAGCGGGTCACCAGTTGTGTTGATACATACTAGTCGATATAGCCGAGTGAAGAAAGCGGGCCCTTGAGACACTGGTCCAGGCCAAGAAGAAAAATAAATAATGGCATACTCCTATTGCCCTGTCCTCCCGCCTCTTTTTATTCTTCTCAATATTCTTTCTTAATTTTGTAATAAGTTATGTACCTATTGGGGCTGCCCTTGCACATAATAAATTAATGCTTTGTTCGTAATTGTGCGCAGTCCTGTAATTTTTTTTAGCTTGTGACTAACCCTAATATATTAAAAAATGTAAAAGAAAACTCCCCGGAGTATAAACCTGGAACCCTATAGTGGGTCTCTGTTTTTCTCAGCTCACGCATCATTCTCACCTTTTTCACCCCGAGCCAGTTTGCATGCCTGCCCTTATCAGTCGATTGATCCATGATGAATGCAACAATTGCCTCGCAACTGGCTGTTTATATCTAGCCGGTGCCATGTTTGGGTGTGTGTCTGTGCCGTAAAGCATTTTCGAAACTACAATCTGACTACATTTTCGAGGATACTTCCGCCGCGTCACATCCGGAAGCGCTCGGTCTGAACACATCAAGTTGCATATGCGCTTTTTCACTGTAGAGGCCACATGGGAAAATGACACACCCACCAATCGACCCAGAAATGGATACAGAACCATCAGCATAACTCTCAACCTGCATACTTAATGAAAATTTTGGCAAAAAAAGTTGCATAGTGGGCCTTTAAATGTATATGTATCATAATATATCTTTGTATACTTTTTATGCATCATGCATTAATGATGAATGACGAATATCGTATGCTAAATGTTTTGTGGATCATACCTGTGTTAATAAAGAATGTTAACCGTCTAATGTTTCACGGTTCTATGGTCACAATGCAGCCGTCCGTCAGAGGGGATGCACACAGACCGCTGAGATGGCTGTTGTACACACTACGTTTGACCCTAGGCTTCAGCACCCGTTCAGCATGGTAGTATCGGGACCTTCAAACAGCGGCAAAACCTACTTTGTCAAAACAGTCATTGAAAATATGGATCGGTTATTCTCAGAAAAGATTGAAAATATAGTATATGTTTATTCATGCTGGCAGCCCATATATGATGATTTGCTTAAAATAAGGAACATTCACTTTGTAGAAGGGATCCCAAAATCTCTATGCGATGAGGCAATCTTACCAGTCCATACTAGAAATCTGCTCATTATTGACGACTTGATGAACGACGCATGCAATCATTTAGAGGTTCAGTACGTTTTTACCAAATATGTACACCGTCGTAATCTCAATTGTATGTATCTGGTCCAGAATTTATTTATGCAGGGTAAAACCAGCCGAACAATTAGTCTAAATACCAATTACATGGTTTTGTTTAAGAACCCTCGTGACAAATATCAGATTATGCTGATAGCCAAACAGATGTTTCCGTGCAAGACAAAATATTTTCTAGAAGCCTTTAACGATGCTACCGACATGCCTTACGGCTATCTGCTTGTAGACTTTAAAGCCATGACCCCAGACAACATGAGACTTAGAACAGATATATTGTCGGACCGGCATGTTGTATACACTCAGAGAGCAAAGTGATTAGCCAAAAGACCATGTCCTCGCGTATAAGCAGAAATCGTGAGCGTCTTAAGCAACTATATAAAGCACCTCCGGCACAGCGTAAAGTTATCCTCAGGACGGCCAACACCGACTTTATCAACTCACTGTGTGAAATAGCCTTGAACATTTTACAAGGCAAAATACCGTTGACCCCCCGTCAGCATACAAAATTGCGTAGACGAAAGAAGGACCTCAGGATACTCGCCAATAAAAATTTACTAATATCTAGAAAGAAAAGACTGATCAATCAGACTGGTGGATTTCTTTTACCCCTGCTGTCTGTGGCTATACCGTTGTTTACAAGCATGTTCTCAAGAGGAGGGTGATTATAATGGATCATACGCACAAGATGTATCTAGTTCCTCAACATCAACTCGATGCCTTAAAGCAGGGGTTCTTAACCTTTTTGACCTTGAGGCCCAATTTTTAAAGTACAAAGTGGCCCGGGGCCCACTAAATATTAACACTGTATAGGTTTAACTGACCTCACTCTCGGTTTAATTTGTATTCAATAATAAACCAAATCCAACTACTGTTTAACAAGCAAAAACCTTGTAAAATAAAATTAAATGATAAAATGGGATCATCACTAAGACTTTTATTAAACATGTGTATGTAACACATACTGTATCATGACACTGAACAGGCTGATAATTCCTGGACCAAATCAGGCTGTGACAAGAACATTTTCAAGAATCAAGTCAGGATTTTTAATAATAACTTAAAAAAAAGACCAATATTAGGATTTTACTTTAAATTAATAAAAAAATTAAAAAGGGGGTGATAAAATAAATGCATTCAAATAACATAAATCTATTTTTAAATTAGATAAATAAACTGTAAATAAAATTGAAATAAAGTGCAAATGAAACTATAGCCTTATAATCTGCAAAGCCATTTGAAAATTGCTTCAGCAGTCTCCATTTTTTCATGACAGAAGAATCTTTATATCTGTGACAAATGAACAATGACACAAATAATAATAAGAAAAAAAAGGGCTACTTTTTATTCTTTCTATAAGTTGATGCTGTATGTCTGAGGCCATGTCTGCGATACGGTGACTCACAGTGTCGTTTGAGAGTGGGATGGTCAGCAGCTTTTTTACAGCAGCCTCTGTATCATCTCACGACACATATCAACAGCGGCAGGCAGAACCAACTCCTCCGCTATGGTGAATGCCTTCTTAGTCTGTGCAACACGTCTGGCTACGAGGTTGCTCGCTTTCAATGCACATTTAGAGTTGCTCGTCAGTGACACGACAGACCTTTTCTGCATCTGCAATCCACTCTCCTTCCTCTTAAAATAATCCACCGGCTTTCCCACGAGCATCGGGTACTTGGTCTCTAGATGCCGCTGTAGTTTTGAGGGCTTGAGGGCTTCGTTGGACAGCGTTAGCCCACACTCCACACACTGGGCTTTTGGCACTGCCTCTGAAACCGTATTTAATGAAGTCGACATTGTATTTCCGCAAAAACTTTGTCTTTTGGGTGGAGGGGTCAGGATGTTCGTCGTCATGTTTTCTTTTAAAAAACGTATCCATATTTGCCGCAGCGAGCGAAGAAGACTCTTCTTCTCTGTGTATTCGCGCTTCCTAAACAACTGTGTCATTCATTACCGCCACCGCGTGGTCGAAAACGGCATTGTAAGTTACTGAGCGTCTCATGCATAACATATCTCTGTCTTCACTTGATAATCTACAAAGTCCCTCGGCCCTTGGGGCCCACAGGTGCAAAACTGAAAGTTTTTCGCGGCCCTCTAGGGGGCGCTGGCGGCCCAAGTTTGGGCCGCGGCCCTATGGTTAAGAATCACTGCCTTAAAGCATACCCACCCCAGGGATTCTGTTAGACAGACTGCTGAAAATGATCTGGATAAGGCCATTGCGACGGTGTTGAACACTCCCGATACAGACCTATATGAAAAAGCTGCCAGGTACGGCGCTGTCCTGCAGCATTATCTATCCATGGTTAAGCAAGGACAACGTGAGCATGGAGAATTAACTGTCACTTGCGGATGGGGGCCCGGTTCATACACCTGTGGTGGCACAGCGTGGTGATGATGATGATGATGATGATGATGATGATGATGATGATGATGGCAGCGGCGATCGTATTTATAAGGATATAATGAAACATATACCCGTCAGAAGCAAGAGCAACACCAGACATATCCTGGACTCTTTAAAGAAATCTAAAAATGTCTCATGGACGGACAAGGGGGAGATCATATTACAAGGCAAAACTATTAAGGGGTCCCATATGTTTGATCTGTTAAAGAATGTTACCGCCCCTTACCATGTTGTCGAATCTGTCAGAACACAGGGCTGGAATGTATTTCTGAAATCTTTAGCCAGTAATAATATACCACTATCGTCTATCCCTAATAAACAGCTCCGACAAACTGTAGACATGTACAAGCATAGTCCCGCAACTAAGGGCGACAATGCGACGGCAGCCTTGCCTGTCTCATCTGGTAAAAGGAGGAAATGCAATCTGACATTGCCATCTATTACCTCCCCTGGAATGCCTATGGCCGAGTGGTTACCATTTTAAATTTCTTATGTATCTATATGTATATGCTATAGATGTAAAAATAAAGAAAACAGTACGACTAAAATGTAATCAAATCATTGTATTTTTTTATTATCAAAACAAAAAAAACAACAACACATGTTACATGTTACATCCACATATACATGACTGCACACACAGCATATCATGTTCATTACTGACATTAGGTTGTACACGGCTAACAAAGTCATAAACCTTTTCATCATTACGAGGTAGATTACCCCCGTACATTTTCAAAAACTTTTGATAGGATACACCTATTTGCATATTAAACAAGAAAAAAACACAATGGTGCCCACATGCTGTACTTGACGGATCCTGGACCTGTTTAGACCTGTGTAGAATGAACTACATCTCTACAGTGCTGCTCGAGAAAACGCTGTATGGTCTCAGGAAACTCAGAGTATGAGGGAGGGTTGCCGTAGGAGTCGAAAAAGTATCCCTGTCTCTCAGTCGATATATATATAGCTAGCCAATGGGCACCGGCCATATGTGAAGGTTCGGTGTTGATCACCAGCATTGCAGGCCTCTGATGAATTTCCCGGGGTAGATGATTACACGGTAACGCACCAAGAAAATAAGCCTTGTGTGCCATTTTCTGACACACTGCTGTTAGCTCTATAGTATTCATATCGCACCGCCTTTTCAGTAATAGTCCAACAGCACCTGCGGTCTATTTGATATTTCTATAACAGAATCATAAACTGCATAACATATCAAATTGACCGTTGTAGCCAAAGCTGCTCTGAATCGTGCTTCTAGCCTCACATTCCCTGTTCTGACTAGCGATACATGTTGTCCACAGCCCTCATCTGCCTCAAGGTTGAAACAAAATAATTCATACCCATCACCAAATTCCTTATGATTAATGGCTATTTCTCTATCTTTGAGCTGACGACCTGTAGCCTGAATGAGCTGAAAATATTCTCGGGTATACAGACCGTTTCTAAAGTCAGGTTGAAAGGGTTTAGCCGGATAGGCTTGACCGTCGCAGTATAGGGATAAAAACTCAATGCCGAAATGCTGGAATCTGAAAGGATTCCTATCATAACTCCCTGTGAATGTTTCGTTCTTCACAAAACCTATAATAACCATCTTGGGTATTTGTCCTAGAAATAGATTATCCTGTGTGCATATTCTGCTGCCGACAGCTATGGATACATTCTTTAGACACACACTATCAACGGGGTATTTGACGTTAGCTTGGTTTAACGCACGGGCATGTGCCAGCTTGACGCCTGGTGCTATCGATACCTATTTAATGAAAACATTTGCAGACACTATAGAGACACGGTATTCCACAGCACCATCGGACATGAGACAGAAATCATTTTTTGCTCTAATGAATCTCATGCGTAGATCAACTCCGTTAATCAACAGTTTCTCCTGAAAAAACATATCAACGAACCCGGGAGGTGTGGATTCGTTCAGGTGTGAAAAGCCGGTGGTGGATTTGGCAGGTGGAAACGTAGCTGCAGGAACACAGCGGCTGTGTATTGGAGTACTGCCGCTGACGAGAGATTGAATATGAAGGACAGGGAAGTCCAGCCGAGCACATACCACACAAAATACGTGTCGATCAACATTGTTGATAAAACAATGTAGGAGTTGGGTCAGACAGCTACGTCCATTCCGGAAGCCATGTTCGGTAAGGGATAGCAGTTTGTTGCTCTCTAGAAAATCAACCAACTGGGTCCTAATCACACGCTCAAATATCTTTGTGACATGGGATGTGAGGGAGATCGGCCTGTAGTTGGCTGGGTCAGTTTTATTCCCCTTGTAGATCGGGGTAATATACTGTGCTTTGAGGTCTTGGGGGATTTCTCCAGTATTCATTGACCATTTCCAGAGCATGGTCTAGGGAACACTGATCTCATGCTTGCAGCTCTTGAGGATCTTTGCCGGGATATCTTCATGTCCTGTGGCAGCATAGTTGTCGAGCTCATCAATTGCTAGCTCGATGTCTTCTTTGGTGAAGTTGATGTCAGCAATGGTTGCACCTGGTTCACCTTGAGGGGTTCTCATTAGGGGTGTAACGGTACACAAAAATCTCGGTTCGGTAAGTACCTTGGTTTTGAGTTCACGGTTCGGTTCATTTTCGGTACAGTAAGAAATCAAAATGCTAAATATAAATGTGCTTCATAACATGTGCTTCAAGTTGTTCATAACACACTTTTGTGATTTTTACAATAGGAACATTAGACAATACAAAGCTAGAATTCTGCTCAAAAATATAAAGATTCTGAAATGTAGAAATAAAAATAAATAACATTGGCTCAGACTGTTTTTTTTTAATATATATTATCTAATGTGCAACAATGAAGAATTGCAACACTAAACAGTTTCAAGTTTTTGCTCAGATTAAATAACATGACTAAGGCTCAGACTGTTTCTTTAAAAACAAATCTGTTCTCAATCTAATGTGCAACAATGAACAATTGCAACACTAAACAGTTTCAAGTCGTTGCTCAGATACATTTTTACTCCCCCCCCCCCCAATCTTTAGCCCTGATGACTTTCATTCAATCTTAATGTTTTTTGCCAGAAAAATCAGCTTATCCACATTATTTGCAGGATAATAATACCCACAATTTGAGTGGACATACGTTGTACCCTACATGTTACTCCGGTATACCACAATGCAATGCGGTCGTGTTTTTCCGGAGGAGAAGAAGAAGCTGAATAACCGCAAAATCAAATACATTTAATGATGGAGTCTCCGGCTTTCGTTTAGAAATGTCAACAATTTATTTGGGATTTAACATAGAATATTTAACATTCAAAATTAATTTAAAAAAAACTTGGAGGAAATGTAACATTCAACATCAATACAACCTCCAGCTTTCCTCTTGAGTGCCCGGTTTGTTTACATGATGTGGGCGCATGGTGCGTCACACAAATTGCCGGCTCATTTACTGACGTAAATGAGATTTAGAAATGTTCAACGTAGTGTCCGAATTCTCGTTCGTTCTTTCCCTAAATAGTGCACTATATCAGGAACACTATATAGGGAATAGTGAGTGAGTGAATAGGGAACGATTTCGAACCCAGCTACGGTGTGCGAAACTGTGCATGTGCGGCCGCAGCATGTTCCACACATGCGGTCCTCTACTTAATATGTCCGTATGGAAACACGTTCGGTACGCCTCCGTACCGAACCGAGCACCCCGTACCGAAACGGTTCAATACAAATACTTGTACCGTTACACCACTAGTTCTCATGGTTTGTTCGATGTCCCGGGATTCTGGGTCACTGAAGGCAGAGTAAAACTTCTCCTGGAGGATGTTTGCCATATCTTGTGGTCGATGACGCAGAGTATTGGAACTGTCCTTCAGCGGCCCAACATTACTCTTTGCTTTCGCAAACCGCTTAGTAAAGCTGTAGAAGTAACGCGGATTCGTTTTGATGGTATCGACAGCCCTTTGCTCCCTGATCTGGAGCTCTTCAAGGATCGTATCACGAAGGTCAATCTGGAGAAGACTGATGTTGTCCTTCAGCTTCTGGATTTCAGGAGAAGCTGGATGGTGCGTTTCCAGACATTGTAGGCGAGCTTTCATCTTGCAGCGTTTCTGGAGTAATGACCTGTTACGGCTACGTTTTCTTTTGGTCTGATCCTGAGGCTGGTTCTTCTGGGGGCAGTGTATAATACAGAGCTGGAGCACTGTAAGCCTGATGAGTTCTGCAAATGATGCCCTGATCTTTGAGGGCTTCT
The DNA here is from genome assembly GCF_902167405.1 of Gadus morhua. Lineage (NCBI taxonomy): Eukaryota > Metazoa > Chordata > Actinopteri > Gadiformes > Gadidae > Gadus > Gadus morhua. The sequence goes on along the minus strand of NC_044064.1, from coordinate 17,941,832 downwards.
GTGTCTGCTTCGTGTATGTTGAGAGAGTGGAACGAGAATCGTTCAAACTTCTTGGGAGGAGCGGTCTTAGTGCTACCAAGGACGTCGTATCCCATTCTGACCTCTACTAGGTTGTGGTCAGAGAGAGAGGTTTTTGATGAGAGCACTTCTATGATGCTGTTGGTGTCGTTGGTGATCACGAGGTCAAGCACGTTGTCGAGGCGAGTTCAACAGTCGACAATCTGTGACAGGAAGTTACTGGAGACGGAAGTCTAGGAGTAGTTCGCATGATGCAGCGTTGCCAGCGCCGAGGGATTTAGCATACAACATAGATTTCCAGTCTATTTTGGGGAAGTTGAAGTCGCCTG